>NC_058084.1:76438003-76776932 GCF_014858855.1 Bufo gargarizans
ACCAACAATGTAACTGCAGTATTGACAGTTTTTTTTTGACTGTGACAAATGCCCCAAATGTAGTGTCTTGCACAAAATGGGTGTTTTTTTTATACCAGAATCTAACTGCAGTATCTAACGCTTGTATTTGACTGTGACAAATGCAGCAAAGGCCCCAGATGTAGGGTCTTGCACAAAATGGGTGTTTTTTTTAAACCCAGAATATAACAGCAGTATCTAACGCTTGTATTGGACTGTCAGAAATGCAGCAAAGGCCCCATAAGTAGTGTCTTGCACAAAATAGGTGTTTTTTTAAACCCAGAATATAATTGCAGTATTTAAATCTTGCATTGGACTGTCAGAAATGCAGTATCTAACGCTTGTATAACAGCAGTATCTAACGCTTGTATTGGACTGTCAGAAATGCAGCAAAGGCCGCAAATGTATTATCTTGCCATAAAATTGGTGTTTTTTTAATACCAGAATATAACAGCAGTATTTAACGCTTGTATTTGACTGTGACAAATGCAGCAAAGGCCCCAGATGTAAGGTCTTGCCCAAAATGGGTGTTTTTTTAAAACCAGAATATAACAGCAGTATTTAACGCTTGTATTTGACTGTGACAAATGCAGCAAAGGCCCCAGATGTAAGGTTTTGCACAAAATGGGTGTTTTTTTAAACACAGAATATAACTGCAGTATTTAAAGCTTGTATTTGACTGTCAAAAATGCAGCAAAAGCCGCAAATGTATTATCTTGCCCAAAATGGGTGTTTTTTTTAATACCAGAATATAACAGCAGTATCTAACGCTTTTATTTGCCTGTCCCAAATGCATCAAAGGCCCAAAATGTATTATCTTGCAAAAAATTGGTGTTTTTTTTAAACCCCGAATATAACTGCAGTATTTACAGCTTGTATTTGACTGTCACAAATTAAGCAAAGGACCCAAAATGTATTATCTTGCAAAACATTGCTGTTTTTTTAAAGCCCTGAATATAACTGCAGTATTTACAGCTTGTATTTGACGGTCACAAATGCACATATGCTGTGCTGGTGCACTGAACTTGCACAAAATGTCCGCCGACGCCCACCTAACTAATGGACGGATAAAAGTTATTTTTCTGTGTCACTGGGCTCAGGGCATGGTAAAAAAATGGTGCACTGCACCCAGAAAACAAAATCGCTGTAGATCGCAAAGTTAACAAGCACTTCTGATAACAGATTATTTTCTATTCTCTCCCTCACAGCAGCAGCATCCTCTCCCTACACTAGTAAGAGCAGAGTGATGTGCAGCGCTACGTGACTCCAGCTTATATAGAGGCTGGGTCACATGATGCACTAGCCAATCACAGCCATGCCAATAGTAGGCATGGCTGTGATGGCTTCTAAGGGCACAAGAGTTAAACTCTTGTTGATTGGCTGCTCTGCAGCCTTTCAAAAAGCGCCATTAAATCGCCGAACACTGAACTCGTACCTGAACTTTTACAGAAAAGTTCAGGTTCGAGTCCAGGGTCCAAAAATCCTAAAGTTCGCTCAACCCTATTTCTGACATGTGCAGCGTCTACCACCGACTCCTCTAATCATACAGCCAGATTCTAATAATTGATGCCTATGCTCCTGATGAAGCGTCCAGTTCGACAGGGAGGCAGAAACGTGCTGAGCTTAGTTAGGGCTTTAATAGTCTGACAGTAGCTTGGTGGTATTCTTGTAAGCGCAGAGAGTAAGTAGTACAGCTTTGGTTGAGCTCCCAGTAAGTGTTGTACCCCTTGGCTGCCCCTAACGCTTTATAGGCACTTTGGCCAGTTATAATATAGGGGCTAAAAGTGATTGCTTCACCCTATCTGGTCAAATGTGACATAAGCTATGCACGTATACTGCTGAATGCTGGGAACTAAAATACCCATATAAGCGTTTAGTGTATGGTTCCATTGTCAATGCTTGGTACAGACCGCAAGGCCACTGCCAGTGGTGCAACAGTGGTTATTAGTACCTTTATTTACGGGAATACTGGCCAAAGCAGAAGTACCTATGCCGCACACCTTGCGTGTCTATAGGTATAGCCAATATCCATATGCATACCTCTTGCTCTGACCATGTATGAGTGTCAATGGGACGTAACTTTTAGTCTTAATTAGACACGTTTTCCGATCTGCCTGTTATTTTAGTGATTACAGTAAGGCACACCTGTTTAGTGATTTTAGTACAATAATTATCAATAAAGATTTATTTTGTTATTTTAACCCTACCTTCAGGCAGTGACACTAGTATTTTTAGGCACGGTCCAAAGTTTTAAGTTAACTGTTATATTGTCAGCTATGATAAGTTAAGTGAAAAAAGTGTCAGAATGATACTTGACATAATGACCATTTTGAGAAGTGTATAATGTACATGATGACTATGTTGGTGATACTGTTTGCCAGTCCAGTAATTAGTTCAGTCCAGTTAATGATGTTCTTTTGAGTCTTTTTGCTGCAAGTACAAATGCTAGACAGATGCAATGTACAAGTTGGGGAGCACCCAGCCCTACATGTCCCAGATCTGCGACCTGACCACAGTATCTGCTATCATGTTCTGCCTCAGTGGTGACTAGTGATGACTAAGTCTGTCAACTTCTTGCTTGATGACGTTAGTAATGACCACTAATAACTAGCATGATGTCCAACAATGTCTATCTGCTATATCATCCTTCTTCGCCTTTCGCTTTCTAAAACTTAACATGGATAAAACAGAATTCATCATCTTTCCCCCATCTTGCTCACCCTCCCCAACAGACCTATCTATCATGATCAATGGCTGCACACGCTCCCTAGTCAACCAAGTCCGCTGCCTTGGAGTGACCTTGGATTCTGCCCTTTCCTTCCAACCACACATCCAAGCCCTTTCCACCACCTGCCACCTCCAACTCAAAAACATCTCCCGCATCCGCGCTTTCCTTTGAATCTGCGAAAATGCTTGTACATGCCCTCATCATCTCCCGCCTAGACTACTGCAACACTCTCCTCTGTGGCCTTCCATCTAGCACTCTCGCACCCCTCCAATCTATCTTTAACTCTGCTGCCCGACTAATCCACCTCTCACTCTATTACTCCTCTGCCTCTCCCCTCTGCCAATCCCTTCACTGGCTCCCCATTGCCCAGCGAATTCACTTCAAAGTACTAACAAATACATACAAGGCCATCCATAACCTGTCCCCTCCCTACATCTCTGAGCTACTTTCCCGAAACACCCCCACACGCACTCTCCGATCCTCACAAGACCTCCTTCTCTCCTCTCCTCTTATTGCCTCTTCCAACAATCGATTCCAAGATTTCTCCCATGCACCCCCCACACTCTGGTACTCGCTACCCCAACATATCAGACTCTCACCTACAGTGGAATCCTTCAAAAGAAACCTGAAAACCCACCTCTTCAGACAAGCCCACAACCAGTGACCCTGCTGCCTCTATACCGCCATGACCACCTTCACCCGCACCTACTGTGTCCTTCTCCCATACCATGTAGATTGTAAGCCCTCACGGGCAGGGCCCTCTCTCCTTCTATACCAGTCTGTAACTCGTCTTGTTTATGATTAGTGCAATTGTCTGTATTATGTATGTATACCTCTTCTCATATGTACAGAGCTATGGAATGAATGGTGCTTTAACCACCTCCGGACCGCCTAACGCACGGATGCGTCCGGAAGGTGGTTGATTCATTCCTCCTGGACGCATCCATGCGTCATCTCGCGATAGCCGAGATTTCCTGTGAACGGAAACGGAAGGTAAGCGAGTGGAATGTGATTTTTTTAACCCCTAACAGGTATATTAGACGCTGTTTTGATAACAGCGTCTAATATACCTGCTACCTGGTCCTCTGGTGGTCCCTTTTGTTTGGATCGACCACCAGAGGACACAGGCAGCTCTGTAAAGTACCACAAAACACTACACTACACTACACCCCCCCCCCTGTCACTTATTAACCCTTTATGAACCACTGATCACCCCTGATCACCCCATATAGACTTCCTGATCACCCCCCTGTCATTGATCACCCCCCTGTCATTGATCACCCCCCTGTAAGGCTCCATTCAGACATCCGTATGATTTTTACGGATCCACTGATACATGGATCTGATCCGCAAAACACATACGGACGTCTGAATGGAGCCTTACAGTGGGGTGATCAATGACAGGGGGGTGATCACCCATATAGACTTCCTGATCACCCCCCTTTTATTGATCACCCCCTGTAAGGCTCCATTCAGACGTCCGTATGCGTTTTGCGGATCCGATCCATGTATCCGTGGATCCATAAAAAATCATACGGACGTCTGAATGGAGCCTTACAGGGGGGTGATAACCCCATATAGACTCCCTGATCACCCCCCTGTCATTGATCACCCCCTGTAAGGCTCCATTCAGACATTTTTTGGGGCCCAAGTTAGCGGAAATTTTTTGTTTGTTTTTGTTTTTTCTTACTAAGTCTCATATTCCACTAACTTGTGTCAAAAAATAAAATCTCACATGAACTCACCATACCCCTCACGGAATCCAAATGCGTAAAATTCTTTAGACATTTATATTCCAGACTTCTTCTCACGCTTTAGGGCCCCTAAAATGCCAGGGCAGTATAAATACCCCACATGTGACCCCATTGCGGAAAGAAGACACCCCAAGGTATTCCGTGAGGGGCATATTGAGTCCATGAAAGATTGAAATTTTTGTCCTAAGTTAGCGGAAAGGGAGACTTTGTGAGAAAATACAAAAAAAAAACAATTTCCGCTAACTTGTGCCAAAAAAAATAATAATTCTAGAAACTCGCCATGGCCCTCACGGAATATATTAGGGTGTCTTCTTTCCAAAATGGGGTCACATGTGGGGTATTTATACTGCCCTGGCATGTTAGGGGCCCGAAAGCGTGAGAAGAAGTCTGGGATCCAAATGTCTAAAAATGCCCTCCTAAAAGGAATTTGGGCCGCTTTGCGCATCTAGGCTGCAAAACGTGTCACACATGTGGTATCGCCGTACTCCGGAGAAGTTGGGGAATGTGTTTTGGGGTGTCATTTTACATATACCCATGCTGGGTGAGATCAATATCTTGGTCAAATGCCAACTTTGTATAAAAAAATGGGAAAAGTTGTCATTTGCCAAGATATTTCTCTCATCCAGCATGGGTATATGTAAAATGACACCCCAAAACACATTCCCCAACTTCTCCTGAGTACGGCGATACCACATGTGTAACACTTTTTTGCCGCCTAGGTGGGCAAAGGGGCACATATTCCAAAGTGCACCTTTTGGATTTCGCAGGCCATTTTTTACAGATTTTGATTGCAAAGTACTTCTCACACATATGGGCCCCTAAATTGCCAGGGCAGTATAACTACGCCACAAGTGACCCCATTTTGGAAAAAAGACATCCCAAGGTATTCCGTGAGGGGCATGGCGAGTTCCTAGAATTTTTTATTTTTTGTCGCAAGTTAGTGGAATATGAGACTTTGTAAGGAAAAAAAAATAAAAATAAAAAATCATCATTTTCCGCTAACTTGTGACAAAAAATAAAAAATTCTAGGAACTCGCCATGCCCCTCACGGAATACCTTGGGGTGTCTTCTTTCCAAAATGGGGTCACTTGTGGCGTAGTTATACTGCCCTGGCAATTTAGGGGCCCATATGTGTGAGAAGTACTTTGCAATCAAAATCTGTAAAAAATGGCCTGCGAAATCCAAAAGGTGCACTTTGGAATATGTGCCCCTTTGCCCACCTAGGCGGCAAAAAAGTGTTACACATGTGGTATCGCCGTACTCAGGAGAAGTTGGGGAATGTGTTTTGGGGTGTCATTTTACATATACCCATGCTGGATGAGAGAAATATCTTGGCAAATGACAACTTTTCCCATTTTTTTATACAAAGTTGGCATTTGACCAAGATATTGATCTCACCCAGCATGGGTATATGTAAAATGACACCCCAAAACACATTCCCCAACTTCTCCTGAGTACGGCGATACCACATGTGTAACACTTTTTTGCCGCCTAGGTGGGCAAAGGGGCACATATTCCAAAGTGCACCTTTTGGATTTCGCAGGCCATTTTTTACAGATTTTGATTGCAAAGTACTTCTCACACATATGGGCCCCTAAATTGCCAGGGCAGTATAACTACGCCACAAGTGACCCCATTTTGGAAAGAAGACACCCCAAGGTATTCCGTGAGGGGCATGGCGAGTTCCTAGAATTTTTTATTTTTTGTCACAAGTTAGCGGAAAATGATGATTTTTTATTTTTATTTTTTTTTCCTTACAAAGTCTCATATTCCACTAACTTGCGACAAAAAATAAAAAATTCTAGGAACTCGCCATGCCCCTCACGGAATACCTTGGGGTGTCTTCTTTCCAAAATGGGGTCACTTGTGGCGTAGTTATACTGCCCTGGCAATTTAGGGGCCCATATGTGTGAGAAGTACTTTGCAATCAAAATCTGTAAAAAATGGCCTGCGAAATCCAAAAGGTGCACTTTGGAATATGTGCCCCTTTGCCCACCTAGGCGGCAAAAAAGTGTTACACATGTGGTATCGCCGTACTCAGGAGAAGTTGGGGAATGTGTTTTGGGGTGTCATTTTACATATACCCATGCTGGGTGAGATCAATATCTTGGTCAAATGCCAACTTTGTATAAAAAAATGGGAAAAGTTGTCATTTGCCAAGATATTTCTCTCATCCAGCATGGGTATATGTAAAATGACACCCCAAAACACATTCCCCAACTTCTCCTGAGTACGGCGATACCAGATGTGTGACACTTTATTGCAGCCTAGGTGGGCAAAGGGGCACACATTCCAAAGAGCACCTTTCGGATTTCGCAGGCCATTTTTTACACATTTTGATTGCAAAGTACAGGGAGTGCAGAATTATTAGGCAAATGAGTATTTTGACCACATCATCCTCTTTATGCATGTTGTCTTACTCCAAGCTGTATAGGCTCGAAAGCCTACTACCAATTAAGCATATTAGGTGATGTGCATCTCTGTAATGAGAAGGGGTGTGGTCTAATGACATCAACACCCTATATCAGGTGTGCATAATTATTAGGCAACTTCCTTTCCTTTGACAAAATGGGTCAAAAGAAGGACTTGACAGGTCCAGAAAAGTCAAAAATAGTGAGATATCTTGCAGAGGGATGCAGCACTCTTAAAATTGCAAAGCTTCTGAAGCGTGATCATCGAACAATCAAGCGTTTCATTCAAAATAGTCAACAGGGTCGCAAGAAGCGTGTGGAAAAACCAATGCGCAAAATAACTGCCCATGAACTGAGAAAAGTCAAGCGTGCAGCTGCCAAGATGCCACTTGCCACCAGTTTGGCCATATTTCAGAGCTGCAACATCACTGGAGTGCCCAAAAGCACAAGGTGTCCAATACTCAGAGATATGGCCAAGGTAAGAAAGGCTGAAAGACGACCACCACTGAACAAGACACACAAGCTGAAACGTCAAGACTGGGCCAAGAAATATCTCAAGACTGATTTTTCTAAGGTTTTATGGACTGATGAAATGAGAGTGAGTCTTGATGGGCCAGATGGATGGGCCCGTGGCTGGATTGGTAAAGGGCAGAGAGCTCCAGTCCGACTCAGACGCCAGCAAGGTGGAGGTGGAGTACTGGTTTGGGCTGGTATCATCAAAGATGAGCTTGTGGGGCCTTTTTGGGTTGAGGATGGAGTCAAGCTCAACTCCCAGTCCTACTGCCAGTTTCTGGAAGACACCTTCTTCAAGCAGTGGTACAGAAGAAGTCTGCATCCTTCAAGAAAAACATGATTTTCAAGCAGGACAATGCTCCATCACACGCGTCCAAGTACTCCACAGCGTGGCTGGCAAGAAAGGGTATAAAAGAAGAAAATCTAATGACATGGCCTCCTTGTTCACCTGATCTGAACCCCATTGAGAACCTGTGGTCCATCATCAAATGTGAGATTTACAAGGAGGGAAAACAGTACACCTCTCTGAACAGTGTCTGAGAGGCTGTGGTTGCTGCTGCACGCAATGTTGATGGTGAACAGATCAAAACACTGACAGAATCCATGGATGGCAGGCTTTTGAGTGTCCTTGCAAAGAAAGGTGGCTATATTGGTCACTGATTTGTTTTTGTTTTGTTTTTGAATGTCAGAAATGTATATTTGTGAATGTTGAGATGTTATATTGGTTTCACTGGTAAAAATAAATAATTGAAATGGGTATATATTTGTTTTTTGTTAAGTTGCCTAATAATTATGCACAGTAATAGTCACCTGCACATACAGATATCCCCCTAAAATAGCTAAAACTAAAAACAAACTAAAAACTACTTCCAAAAATATTCAGCTTTGATATTAATGAGTTTTTTGGGTTCATTGAGAACATGGTTGTTTTTCAATAATAAAATTAATCCTCAAAAATACAACTTGCCTAATAATTCTGCACTCCCTGTACTTCTCACACATTTGGGCCCCTAAATTGCCAGGGCAGTATAACTACCCCACAAGTGACCCCATTTTGGAAAGAAGACACCCCAAGGTATTCCGTGAGGGGCATGGCGAGTTCCTAGAATTTTTAAATTTTTGTCGCAAGTTAGTGGAATATGAGACTTTGTAAGAAAAAAAAAAAATCATAATTTTCCACTAACTTGTGACAAAAAATAAAAAGTTCTATGATTTCACTATGCCCATCAGCGAATACCTTAGGGTGTCTACTTTCCGAAATGGGGTAATTTGTGGGGTTTTTCTACTGTCTGGGCATTGTAGAACCTCAGGAAACATGACAGGTGCTCAGAAAGTCAGAGCTGCTTCAAAAAGCGGAAATTCACAATTCTTTTTATCAAAGACATGTAGAACAATAAATTTAGCGAAAAATTTATATATGGATGTCGGGTTTTTTGCAAACTTTTACAGCTGAAAAAGAAAAATGTCATTTTTTTGCAAAAAAATCGTTAAATTTCGATTAATAACAAAAAAAGTAAAAATGTCAGCAGCAATAAAATACCACCAAATGAAAGCTCTATTAGTGAGAAGAAAAAGAGGTAAAATTCATTTGGGTGGTAAGTTGCATGACCGAGCGATAAACGGTGAAAGTAGTGTAGTGCAGAAGTGTAAAAAGTGCTCTGGTCATCAAGGGGGTTTTAGCTAGCGGGGTTAAAGTGGTTAATAATAAATAATAATAATGATGTTTACAACCCTGATCAGCCACTTGTACAGTATACTGTCCACGTGCATGCTGCATGTTCTATAGAATCACGTTCATCCCACAGGTTCCATAGAACCAGCTACCGGGATGCATCAACTGCTATTCAAATTACAGCATCAACAGCCCAACAATCAGTGGAACAAAAACAAGGCTATACAGCGATGTTTTAAGGCTTTTTATACTATTTCTCTTGTGAGTACAATAAATTGTACATCTTTAACCTCTTGTGGTGGTACTTCACTATTACGCACATCCCTTTAAAGGTTATACCATCTATCAGGAGGGTAAAAGCGGTTGTGAAGAGTCGTATGTCACTGCATTTAGAAAGTGCGGAAGAATCCCATTGTGAGAGGATACCCCTTGATGGAGAGTGAAGCAGCACGGTCCTACACTCAAAACACTGTGGTCTATGACTATAGACTGGCACTGGGCAGAGTCAGGGCAACTCTAGAGGGCGAAGCTAAGACAGCAGCCGCTGGGCTGTGTACCGTGTAGACATTGTCTCCTGGTAAAAATGGTGGAGACCTGTCCTATATGTCAAACTGTCACAGAGGCAGATACTTAACTGAGGTACCTGACGCCACAAGTCCCTTGTAACCTGTCTCTCCACAATTGCATGAAATTGATTGTTGTTAACTTTATATCTCTAAATCTGATTGTGTCATTAATTGCCTAAACAATTATCCACTTATCTAAATCTGCCATTAGTAATCAGTACTTTATTATAATTCAACCTTTGTTGTGCTTGAGATCAGCTCTCCATGCCCGGACTATCTAGCGAGCTTGTGATAGACATGTTTTCACACTGCAGCCAAACAGAGGAGATACAGCTGCAGGGGGAGGGAGCTTCTTGATGAGACGGGAGGTGTGTCTCAGACTACCTCAGGCTCCTTGTAGGCAGAAGTCAAACATAAGACCTGTACCCTAATGAAGTTGTGGTAAAAAGCAGCCAAGGAGCAAGATCTGAAGAAAATACATAGCAGATAATCATCTAAAACTGGCTTACTATACTGTACGTATAATTTTTTAAAGGTTCCTAACTGGACAGTTAAAGGGCATCTGTCAGCAGTTTTGTACCTATAAAACTGGCTGACCTGTTACGTGTGCACTCGGCAGCTGAAGGCATCTGTGTTGATCCCATGTTCACATGTGTCCACATTGCAGATAAAATATTTTAAATATATGCAAATGAGCCTCTAGGAGCAAAAAGGGCGTTGCTGATACACCTAGAGACATCACCCTCTCTGCAATTGCTGCTCCCTCTGCACTTTAATTGACAGGACCAGGTAGTGTGAATGTGATCATGCCTGTCTCTGTCAAAGTGCAGAGGACGCGGCAGTTGCATAGAGAACTGATCCTCTAGATGTAACGGCAACGCCCCTATTGCTCCTTGAGGCTCATTTGCATATATTAAAACATAATTTTTCTTAGCAATGGAACATATGAACATAGGACCAACACAGATGCCTTCAGCTGCCAAGCGCACAAGTAACAGGTCAGCCAAATGACCTTTAAATAAGCTATCATCATTATTGACCTCTTTCTAAATGCGCGTTGCCAGATTTTCTTTTATAAATGGTGTATTTTCATACATGGAAGGATGTAACATGTAGCATAAAGTCACTGCTTAGACTAAAAATATATATGTATATATCTCATCCCCCAGCTATTTCCAGCTTCATTTCTCGTAGGAGAATATTTAACCCTTGTCTATCTCTCCTCACGGAAGCAGAAACCACTAATAGATATCAATAAAATGGCTGTAAAGCTGCTTAAATATTCCCCATAACAGCTGAAAAACGAATGTGTTAATTTTGTGCTCAAATCTTCTTTCTGCTTTGTTTCTTAATTACAGTTCTCCAGGCCAAAATCTGCCAGCTGCCTCCTCTGCCAGGGATAAGCAAATCAACTGTATAAGGCACTTATCAAGATGTATTCAGAGCATTAAATGAACTCCAAAAATAGAAATTGTATTAGGCGGAAAGTTAGTGCCTTACTGCTAGGGGAGCTTCTCCATTCACCCTCCATTCATACTGAAGATATTTCCAATACAGATTGATAGGATATGAGTGGTTCGAATTTTCATTCTAATTTATAATTTCCTGTAATTGCACCAGAAAAGGTGGATATGATCTAAACTAAATAATCCAGGAACATGGCCAGTCAAGTCAATTGAAAAGGAGTTAGGTACACCACTGACCGACAAAACTGTAGCCATCACAGTACCCACCTTCATTTCTATCTACACATATCCTAAAGTGAATCTGTCACCAGCATAGACAAATTAGTCACTTGGTGCAATGAGGCCATCACCATTATTCTTGTGGACCCGAGCTCCGCTGATTTCTGAGGCCAGCTCCTCCATGCTACTTTCAATTTGAGGCAGCGACAAAGAATCAAAGGATGGACTGGACACATGATGGTGGAGAGGAGATTCGGTGCCCCAAGAGCAGTGATGACACCCTCATAGCACAAAAGGCCTATATGGATATTAGGAAAAAGTAGGATAAGACAAGAAAAGAAAAACAACGTTTCAGTCAGGAGAACCGTGGCTATGTGTCTATGCAAACAGTTGGATAGGGAGGTCGCTGGTTGTCTTTAATTTTTACTCCATGGAATTCTTATCTTTTTCTGCTTAAAGGGGTTTCAGCCACCAAAAACATCACCTATCTTCAGAATAGTTGGCTTGACATCTGGAGGTTCCCCACTTCAATCAATAAAACAGGGGCCCTGATTCCCCAATTTTGGCTCACCCACTTGGCTATAGAAATTAGGAATTTGAGTTTAGTGGGGATTAGGCACATACTATTCTGCTCCATTCAAACTCTATGAGAGTGTGAAAATTAAAGTTTGCCTAAACTTTGTTTTACTAGTGGACAACTTTGAACAATGGAGGCTGAAATGCTGAACTAAACATTTGTATTTCATCCTTCACTGTCTTATCTCCAGCAAAGTTGGCTCTGTAGTGGTATATATTCCATTAACACATGTCAATGGGGCAGAATTTTACTGATTTGCTCATCTCTAGTGAAACAAAATGACCACTTGTCATAAGGCTTCCCAGTTCAAGTTCTAGTTATACTGTTATTCTGCATCAGCATGCGTAATATTTGACTATCCAAGTGGTTTTAACTTTTTCCTTGATGTTTTCCTTTTCTTCTCCATCATCTGAATATCTATGCCTATCTATTATCCAGCAACCAGGGCACATGCCTTGTCATCCTAGCTTACACCCCTTGCCAATTAATTGCCCAAGTATAATGTTAATACTGTACCTTACCAGTTGCTGCAAGTAATTTCTTGTTCTGGTTAGGAAAACTTGTGCCACAGTCATAGGGTCAATAGAGTAATGATGGAATGTAAATTTTATGATTGTTACTGTGTCCACCAAACAGATTTAATTTGGGCCTACTCATAAGGGGGTTATCCTAGCAGTCCCATGGTCTTCACCCTTTAACCGCTTTCCAAGGATCTAGACTTCAGGCTACAGGGGAACCACCATGTTGCTACCTCCTGGAGTAGTCTCTGTTTGGTTGACAGCTGACAGCAGTCAAGATATACTGATGTAGATCACCTAGGGACCAGGGAAATCCATAGTCAAGAACAAACTGAGGCCAGGCAGAGTATTTTCAATCCAATAATCAGGCTGAAGTTTGAGGCAGGCAGCTCAGACTCAATACAATAGGCAGAGGTCAGGACAGGCAGAAAGAGTCAAAATCCAGTAGTCATGCTGAGCATGAGTAGTTAGATGAAAAAATGGACATTTTCAGGGTCTAGCAGACTAGAAAATGTATTGCTTAGGCCATAGGGGAAGATGCCTTAAAGGGGTTGTGCAAGAATAGGGCGGGGGGTTTGATAAACTCCCATTCTGCTGGAACAGCACCTGGAGGATGACTTATCTTCTTGCTGAAGCTGGTTCCCCGCTCCGTGTCCTGAAGTCCTGCAATGCTCCGCTGGGCTCCATCGTTTCCAACATCTGGTTTGACATCGCCGTAGACAATCACTGGGCACGACTGTACTTGGCTCCACTTGTGTCATGTGACCATTTGTTGTTACGCAAGGGAACCGGACACCACCATGGACAGCAATAGGCTGCGGTGATGTCAAACCGGATGTTGACATTGATGGAGTCCAGCGGAGCATCTCAGGCCTGCACGAAAATAAGTGGGGTGCCGATGCCAGGAAGCAGGTAAGTCATCTTCCCTTTGCAGGTCTGGAAGAATGGTGAGGTTTGCCAACCCCCCACTGCATTCTTGCACAACCCTTTCCAGTACCCCAGGGTAGCTATCCATTGTCTAGGGAAGATTAGGGTGCATGCATTCTGGTCCATGAAGAGCCAGAGAAAACACACTCTACAGGCAAGGTGGGGAGAAGGCCTCAGCCTGTGTAGAGAGCTTCTCCAGTGGCTGGGCCTGCCGGGTAGGCGGCGAGGGATTCTGGCAGTTCTGAGCCACCCTGCCCAGAAAGGGACATAGAGCAGCAGTGGCAGGGGCTGCTGCTGTAATAGCAGCTACGTGTTGGTTCATACCATTTCTACATCTCTTATGAAGCCCTTGAAGCCATCAAAAATAAAAGAATATATCTGAAGAAAAATCAATGACTACTCAAATTGATCAGATAAACATTTCCCTTTGAGCTAGACTCCATTACTACTATTGGGACTGGGGGGTCCAGCACTGAACTCCTTTGTACTTTACTCAACAGAAAAAACAGCATTTTCATGATGCCACCACTAGGTGAAGCTTAGTGCCAACAGAATTTTACAGCTAAAATTTATTTCAAGGATGACTATATAAATTCCGATGCTCTAAGCTCCCCCTAGTGGTGGCTGCAGGCAGATAATTTTATACTATAATATGTGTAGGAAAGCAGGGATATAGAGCTGTATGGGGAGATTCATTGATGTATTTATGATAGTTGTTTGGCGCAAATACATTGAGAATTCAGAACGAGCACCATAATTATGAGTGGGAGTGTGATTTTTATTAAGTCTTTCACAAAGAAAAAAATTTGGGGACATCTCACTGGGGGAACGCTCCCCTAGGTTTCGCTATGATATTTGTGTACACTTCTGGTACCCAACCTTAAATGGCATCAGTCATAAAGGGGAGCATAACGTAGTAAAAGAAATGCCGATTTCACTAGTTTGTCACTGATCTACTAATGTAAGGTGTTTGTCCAGAACTTACACTTGGATCCGACAACCCCTGTCATCTGGACATAGGAAAAAGCAGGCTCATCTGCCCATTGTCCAGTTGCTGCTCTGTTCTTTTATTATTTTATGCCATTTAGCACCCTTAGGCAAAATTTTCCTGATCGTGGAAAACATCTTAAACTTTCCAAGAATTTCATTTAATGACTCCATTTACAAATCCAAAGGGCAATTTTAGGAGCTTAAGGGGTTTTCCGACTTTATGATACTAATGACCTATCCACATCAAAACCACTAGGTGGCCACACATAGACCAATATAGTATATGCTGTTTATCTCCCAGTAGAGTATCTCAAGATCATATGGTGTTTTTGCATCACACATCTTAGGATACGTCTAGCTAGAGAAGAGTAAGAAAATACATACTGTATTTATAGAGCAGCCTTGACTACATCAATGTCCCCTTCCGCCGTAACTATATTACATCAATTTGTAGCAATTTTACTTTCTAAAAATGGGAAAGTGCTTGAAAAACTTTACAGTTCTCCCAAAATTTTGCAAGTAGTTTAATGCATAAATATTAATCACATATCTTGCCTGGTGGTGTAGTCCTGCGGTTAGAAGGTAGGCTAAGAAGAATTGTTATAGATAAGGCACTGGTGGTACCCCACCTCCATCATTACACAAAACACAACATTTCTGTTGCCTATACTAATATGACACTGGGATTAGACTCCTACATAGGTCAGGGATACAGGGATTCTGTTCTGGTGTTTCATTTTTTTTATACAATTACTTTGGGGACAGTAATTTGAGCACAGAGGTTGGCATAGAGGGTGCACCATTTACCATTACTCAGAGGGGGCATGGAGGGAATACGATTACTGGGAGAGGGCACCATTACTCATTGTAGGGCACTTAGCAGGAACAACATTATTGAGAGGGAAGCACTTATGGTACAATTACATAGTGTAGGGAACTAAGGGGATCAGAGCACCATCAGAGCCACACTGACCCACCAGAGTACCAGAGGATCCTCCGGTGGGTCCAGGCTCTAATCCCATAGTGGGCCCCTAAGGCCTAGAGAAAACAAACATTTGGAGCTGCCTTTGGAGCCAATACATTGCCACTGGGGTATATTTCTTTGAATTAAAAACTATTCGACATTATTCATGATATAGGGGTTGTGAGCACAAGGAACCCCAGTCCAACCCTGGACACCATAATTATCTAGGAGCACTAAGGGGCACCATTACTGATCACGGGCACTTAGAGGACCTATTACTCACTGTGGGCACTAAGGAGCAGAATTACTGATTGGGGGCACCAAGGGACACAATTACATAGTGGAAGTGAAATATATATATATACACACACGCACACACACACACACAAAATGAGTGGGGGGGCACTAGTAAAAAAATAAATTATATATATATATATATATATATATATATATATACAAAAAATGAGTGGGGGCACTAGTAAATAGTGGGCACTACGAGGGTGCGATTATATTGTGGAGGTCACTAACTTGGCACCAACAGTGTAGGAACACTCTTACTGTCCAGGAGCTAATAGTGCACCAATACTTTGTAGAGGGTACCATTTAGTGTGTGGGGGCAGTGTTACTGTTTTAGTCACATAGGGGCCATACTACTATAGGGGCCACTAAGAAGCCATGGTGGTTTGAATCCAACCAAGGGCAGCATCTGCATGGAGTTTGTATGTTTTCCCCATATTTGCGTGGGTTTTCTCCGGGTACTCTGCTTTCCTCCCACACTCCAAAGACATACGTATAGGGAACTTAGATTTTGAGCCCCATTGGAGACAGCTTGATGCAAATGTCTGTAAAGTGCTGCAGAGTCAGTGCATAAAATAAATAATAACATTTTTACTTTGTAGTGTTCTAAGGAGGTCAGCAGACTATGCAGTTTGAGGCAGTGAGGTGGCATTTCTAATGTTCTGCAATTTTTTTTGTACTGTCTTTGAGGTGGGGTAGCGGCAAAACATGTCTTACGGCTCATGCCCCAATCTTTCACATCCCAGCAACACATCTGGTCAAAATTAGACTAATAATACACTATATCTTTTTTTTTCTTCTGTTTAGTGGAAAAACCATCCATCCTGGTTGCTTTAAAGAGACTGAAAAAGTCTTGAATTTATTTTTTATTTTTTGTCTGTGTCATTGCATGGGAAGTTAACTTTGAATCTGCTAAGAGGGCCTGACAGTTGGAGTTGTGTGCTTTACATTCTAAAGCCTGCCCATCGGTGCCAGTGACGTCACCGGGCTCCCTGAGCAGCCGAAAGAAGAGGCTTCGCTCGCCTGCAAGGGACCCGGTAGGTCACCAAGTATAAGAAAACAGTCACTTCCGGCTAAGAATTTCCTATATGAAAACGGGGCTCCATAAATATGTGGCAAAGGTAGGACATGCATGTATTTAATATGTATGTCACTCTAGTACTATTACACTAATGTCCCCAATCCCAGACAACCCCTTTAATTAGTGAGGACACAGGAAATAATGTGCCCATTTTGCAAACAATAAGTTACTTGCAATATTGTTCTATATATGATTAATTAAGCTTGGAGGCAGTGCGCCCCTAGACAGTGAAGGTCCATGTCGTAGTAAGGGAAAATGTTATAAATTCTCCCACAATTGCATTATAGTACATAATTAAAGTAATCATGTTTCATTAACGTCACATCGTGAAGGAATAATAATATAGTCGAGCCATAAATGATGACAGTGTGGAACAAAATGTACAGAGTACACTGCAGAACAATTCTGAAATAAAGGCATAAGGTTCTTTCATTAAGGTAGACCATAAATCTTGGCAATGATGTGATTTGTTCATTACAACTTGAAAATTAATTTAAAAACACACAACTACAAAAGGCTTAAAAAAAGAAATTAGCATGACTTACTTTATAGATCCAGTGCCATTGTCATTCGGACATTTACCTGTCACGAGGGTGTCAAGACCCACGCCTGACGTTATACCCGGGGTCAGGAAGTTGCAGCGGTTGGCTGCGCGCTCTATGTAGTAAGATAGAGCTGTTTCCTTATGGTAGCTTTCTGGGTTTTCTTTGCAACCCTTTTTGGCTCACTCAGGGATCCGTAGCTCCTTCTCCTCAGCTGTTCCTTGTCCAGCACTCCCAACCTCCTTATATTCTCCTCTCACACTTCTCTGGTTGCCAGATATAGAGCTTCCTGCCTGGACTTCTATACTGACCCACTGGAGCTGTGTTGCTGCGTTCCCTGGTTGTAGTTCAGAACGTTACCCTCCGGATCCCTGTTGGACCTTTGTGGTCTGCTGTGGTCGCCCACCTGGGTTTATGTGTTTGTCTGTATTGTCTGTCCTCTCCCTGATGTTTTTCCTCTTAGTGTCAGTGGTGCGAACTAGCTAGGGCTCATTTTAGGGAAAGCCAGGGTTTAGGCACGTGATCGCCGCACGGGTGAGGAACCCGTCTAGGGACATCAGGGCAGTCAGGTGCCAGCCGCAAGGTGAGTCAGGAGTCACCACCTTTCCCTCTCCCTTGGGCAGGGCTTTCCCTTTTCCCTCCCTGTGCGTGACGCCGGTCATTACATTACCAGATCCCTGTTTATCTCTGCTTTCTGGTCCTTGACACACAGGATGTACCTGGACATGTCTGCTCAACCAATCACTGGCTGGGGCAGGTCACCACTGTGGCCAGTGATTGGCTGTGCATAGATCTCCTGCTATTTCTTGTGTGTCGAGCCAGTAGTGATGAGCGGCAGGGGCAATATTCGAATTCGAGAGTTCGAGATTATATTCTTGATTGTGAAAATCAGCAATGTAATATTTGCGTAATGTGCGCAAAATACAGGCGTGGGTCACTTTGGCTGTGAGAGACGTGTATCTGGTTTGAAACATTATTCTGTAGTACACATTTTTGTCCACAAGATGGCCGAAAGCCAGATGTTTGAGCCATGTGTGCATTCTTTTGTTTAAGGTAAATAAGGTAGGGGGAAGAGGGGATTACATTACAGTTTTCAAATATACCTATGAACACAGTTGTAGTTGCTGAAACCACTCCTATCAGGTTAAGGAGCCAATAGTCTCTTCTTAAGGAACACCCCTTTTGTGATGTCATGTCTGCTATTTAAGTCAATGTAATGTGAATAAAGGGGCGCGTCTCTTGTACCATGACTCAGGGAAGAGAGAAGATGCTTTCATGAAACCACCTAGTGTGTCTGGTCTCATTATAAAGCAGTATGGTGTACACATACTTATACTTCTAATTGATTTGGCACCACACAAAGAAGAAGGAAAGCGCATGAATTGCGCTGACAAATTTTGGCGCCCGAACAGGGACAGACAGCTTGCGTAACTTCCGATTCAAACGTCACGAGAGCGACTTAAACGGAACAATCAGACGAGATCATATGCCGGCAAGGTAAGAAAGCTTTATTTCTTACAAATCTCCTCTGAAACTTCCGCCTTTGTGGGTTCTCAAGAGTTGAATTGGTGTTATCGCGATAGAAGGGTTCAAATTATAGCTGATCTGTCCGTAAGAACCCGTTTGAGTATTCCTTCTTTGTGTGGTAGAACATGCTGGAACTAAACGGAAGTTGTTAGACAGCTGAGTCGGATATCCTGTGACGTAGAATTGGATCCCAGCCAAGTTCTGATAAGAGAGTCTTGGACCAATGCTCTGACGAGAGTGTTTGAAGACTCATGAGTAGTGACCAGGGGTCCTCATGAGTGTGTAGGATTAACACCAATTGCATAGTAGTAATAAGCAATTGGAGGTTATTAAGTTGGTGCCCTGCACAAGAGAAATTGTGGGATCAATACTGTTTAGCTATTATTAAGTTAGTGAGTTTAATAGCAACCAGATATTGTTAAGTTGGTGCCCTACAATGATGGGTAATTCTAATGTTACAGGATATAGTGAGGAGATGTTAACAGCAGCTCAGTTGATGCAAGAAAGAAAGAGGAAAAGTTTCAGTTAGGAATAAAAGTTGAAAGCATTCTGTCATACTAAGTAGCAGCGATTTCCGGTATTAACCGGAAATACGTAGTATTGTGTAAGAGTTCCCCCTAGAGGCTGCATATCGAAACTAAAGTTGCAGTTATGAAGTTAAAATCGTTCATGTGTGCAATTGAGATGCCAGAATCCGGTAGATTAAATGAAAGTTTGTGGATAAGTGTATTGAAGGAAAAGAGAAGTTGGTTGAAGGATTACAATAGGCTGGTGCATACTGAGTTATGGTGAAAAGTGTATATGGAAGTGACTGAGAGAAAATGAAGTAAGTTGGAGAAATGGGCAGCATTTCTTATTGCAAGATGGAGGATTTTGAATCATACAGAGAACAAATAAGTTGCCATGAGGAAACCCTTCCCCCACCACATCTGCTGTAACTTCCAAAATGTAACTTGTAGGACACAAGAACTTTTCCTATTTTCTCTCTGGAATGTGCTCTGAAAAAGAACCCCTCCCATCTGTATTCACATCCCCCTCTGTGCTCAGTAATTCAACTCCCCTCCATATGGGGGTTGGGGGGGAAGGGGGCTGGTAATTGGTAATGCATCTGCAGACTGTGAAGATACTAATGTATGTTATCTATAGATCTTCCAGACAGGGCTCCAGTATTGGATTAGTACTGGATTATATCCAGTGATGTCTGCCAATAACCTTTCCAAATTGTATGTTCCGATGGTTTAAAATGTGCCTGCAGAGATAATTCCCATGATGCCAATTGGAAGTGTCTAATCCTATCAATCTAAGGTTGCACCCATTCTTAGTCCTTATTCAGATATGAGTGAAAGTGTAGGGATATCTGCTTCATTGTATGATGTCTGACATCTCCCACACCCAGTAGTAACATCAATTTTGCCATGACGAATAGAATTCCCAATTCAGAGAACTTACTTATGCTGCTTTATAGAAAATTAGTTAAAATATGGAGAGTTTTCTCATGTTATTGGTGAGATTTTACCAATGTAGAGCTGGGGAATCAATGCATAATGAAGATCATTGAGTCTGGGAGGAAGCATTTAGGTGATTAGTCAGTCACATTGTCATCAGGACAGGACATAGAGTGTGGAGAAAGTTTTCACTAGACTCCAGGAAAGTTGGGTGGATTTGGATTTTTGAGCTTACTTTAGATATGCATGAGAAAATCCTAAGTGCTGCTTTTGTGGATGGTTTTAAGAATCATCTAGAAAGGTCAAGTGTTGGCTAGGCTTGAGAGAAGTTCATTTTGTCCCTCCATTTTGTTAAAGTTAAATCAAACAAAGGCCTAAGGCGGGTGTGGCTGCCTATCAGTCCTCCCCACTAGAGGGGGGAAGGAAGACTTTGGATGTACTTGCCCACTTCCTCGCCTGTGGGAGGAGCTACAAATATTCAGCCCCTTCAAATGAAACGCCCATAGAGAATTAACAACCCAGAATCAAATACTGGATTTATTATTCTATACAATATACTAATGCAATTCCTACTCCTCTCACCAATTAATTGCCGTCTTAAGGGTGTGCAAAATTAGATCCAACTATTCTGCTGCATCTGGAGGGGGGGAGTAGTAGTAGTAGTAGTAGGGCCTTCTGGGAGTAATAAATAAAAATACTTTCCCACCTCTGTAAATAAAAATAAAAATTCACATGCCTGTCTCCAATAATAACCACATTTTTGAGTTTCTGATAGATAATTTCAGGTTCTTGGAAGATGGATCATCTCGGACAGGATATGCTGTTCCTACTTAATCTGATGTTGTCAAGAAAGAACCACTCCCTCCAGCAATGTTAGTGCAGGAGACAGAGCTGAAGACACTCGCTGAGGTTTGTAAGATGGCTGAGGGTAAGACTACTAACATCCAGGTATGCCTTCGGTATCACTCATTATTATGGTCTAATCTGGTGAAGCAGAGATTTTGTTTGATCCATGGGTAAGCCCATCAATAATAATGCTGAGTGCATGAAAGATGTTTGATGCCCTGATGCTGCCTGAGAAGGTAGAGGCTAAGCTATTACCTGAAGTTTACGTTAAGTGGAAGTCTGTGTGATACAGGATGGCTTAGGGCCAGTGGACTTCCAAAAAGTTTGCCTTTTTCAGATACAGGTTACAAAGGCTGAAAGGAAACATCAAAGGATAAAGGTAGAAGTGATGATTGGACTCTGGAGAGTTGGTAATAAACTCTTCCTTCAGAGGGCACTCTACCTAAAGAGGATGGTTTTAGAACATGGGCAAATCAAGAGAGAGAAGGTGTGATTGGGTTCTGTGGTGGATGGCTCCTGGGTTAACAATGCTGCCACTAGGTTAGTTGAAGATGAATACTGTAATAATGATGGGAGAACTATGGGAGTTCCAGGAAGGCATATGCCCAGGTCATCTTACCCATTTCAGAGACTGCAGATTGACTACATTCAGAACAAAGGTGGAACAGTGTGAATATGTCTGTGTCTGTATTGATCTCTTTCCAGGATATTCAGAGATTTGGCCTGTAGCAAAGGCTACAGATAAAAGATACTGACTGAGGTGAGAGTACCTATCCCTGGGGCTTTTCTCCATCCGGTACACATCTAACTGGAAGATATGTCTAAGACCTTATGAAGTACTCTTTGGGAATGCTCCTGGATTAGATGTCTATTTCCCCAATAGTTCCAGATGCAGCATAGTAGTTTTCCAAAATTATGTTGTCTGTTGCACAGATGAATTGTCTAATGTGTATTTCCAAGTTTTAGTTGTTTCCTAGAATCCAGACTGTATAGAAGCGATTCATTCTTTACAATCATGAGATTGGGTAGTGGTGAAACGAGAGACGGGTGGAAAGACCTAGAGCTACGGTTTGAAGATCTACATCAAGTCCTGATAACCGCAACTGCTGTCGAATTGCAAGGAGAAACCGATCGTATTGCAATCAAGTGCCAGGACTGTAAGAGCCATAATGTTTTGTTTCATGTCATATTGTTTGTTTCATATTGTACAAAAGGGAAATCACAGTCAAATCAAATTCCAACAGTGTTATATTATCAAGATGAGTCAGGAACAACTAAGTTGACTTTTGCAGTATAGTGGACTGTAAGACAGATGACAGATAGGACACTTGGTTTTGGTCTGATAAGTACATCTGTGTGACTGGAACTGACCCAGTCTATGGTAATTGTGTTTAGATATGACCATACCAACTGTGGATATTGGAGATTAACAGAATGGAGTACTAGTCTGAAGTGTTGGGAATATAAACCAGTGGAAACTACCTCTAGAGTCAGGAAAGCTGAAGGTTTGTTGCAAAGGATGACTGTCCTGAAGGGAAAACCACCAAACAGTTGTAAACATGATGAGTGTAATCCTCTGTTCCTGTCCATTAGAAATCCTATCTAACAGGATATATGTGTTAGGAGCATGTGTAAGTGACAAAGATCCCCTAGGCAAATCTAGAATGTTGGTAAGGGAGAAACTTCAAAGTTCAGTCGTATCTGTGGCTCCTACGTCCTTACCTATAATTGACAATTAAATATTTGGCCTATTTAAAAATATGACAAACTGGCCTTAGAAACAGGATTTTATACAGGAAAGCCCTTTGGTGTTTTCCCTCCAGGATATTGTTCTTACATAATTTAGCTGAATGAGACGAGTAGTGACTCTAAAGTTTACTCTGACAGTTGGTTTATGAACGCAGATATCTGGTGATTGTGTGGAGATTTGAAACTCCGATCCAGGATGCAGGTGGAATGAAGTGGCCAATGTATCCTGATCAAGTACTGATGCCATTTGTTCTATTCTCACCTCCTGAGTGGGATCAAATCAGAAAACAATGTCCGGTCAAGACAAAAGAGGTCACTCCTACATCCTTTGACTCACGTGTATACATGGATGCCATAGGAATCTGTAGTAGAGTTTCTGACTAATTTAAAGCAAAAAGTCAGATAGTTGCAGGATTTGAGTCATTAACTCCCATGATTAGTAAAAATAAAAAATAAATTGAATTGGGTTAACATATCTATTGTCAGCAACAGATTTGTAAATTACACCTGTGATACTGTTAAGGTTATGGTGGAACAACTGAGCTCTTTTCCGGTGATGACTCTACAGAACCGACCGGTCCTTGACAGCAGAAAAAGAAGGGGTCTACAGGAACTGCTGCCTCTACATTCTGGACAACACGGCCCCTGATGGAAGGATGGCCAAGGATCTGAGGAAACTGATGGACTTTATCAAATGAACTGATGGAAAAACTTATGAAATTAATATCATGGCCGAATAATGTTTTGGAAACTGATTCAGCGACTAAAATGTTATTAGAATTTGGGTTTAACAGGCTGTTATATAGTTCTCCATTTTAGGAAAATTGTTTTTAAAAATGTATAATACATCCATGCCCACACTCTGTATGTGTGCTGTGCCCCTGTCAAAGACAAAAATTATTCCATCCTGAAGTAAATAAAACCTTGTTGATGGTTGCGGGGTAAATAGGACAAGGTGAAGGCAAACCCGAAAGGGAGTTGAGGGGACCTGGTGAAGCAATAAGGAAAGTCCAGCTCTTCGCTGTTTAGGGCGTTGGGAGAGTACCTCACTTTGCCTGTTCACCTTTGGTCTATTTCCCGCAAAAGGAGGGATTTGTGAGAGACGTGTATCTGGTTTGAAACATTATTCTGTAGTACACATTTTTGTCCACAAGATGGCCGAAAGCCAGATGTTTGAGCCATGTGTGCATTCTTTTGTTTAAGGTAAATAAGGTAGGGGGAAGAGGGGATTACATTACAGTTTTCAAATATACCTATGAACACAGTTGTAGTTGCTGAAACCACTCCTATCAGGTTAAGGAGCCAATAGTCTCTTCTTAAGGAACACCCCTTTTGTGATGTCATGTCTGCTATTTAAGTCAATGTAATGTGAATAAAGGGGCGCGTCTCTTCTACCATGACTCAGGGAAGAGAGAAGATGCTTTCATGAAACCACCTAGTGTGTCTGGTCTCATTATAAAGCAGTATGGTATACACATACTTATACTTCTAATTGATTTGGCACCACACAAAGAAGAAGGAAAGCGCATGAATTGCGCTGACATGGCTACATTTTTCTAGCTGGTATAAGTTTCCTGAGACTGGAGAAAATGGTTGGCACGGCAGAACATTAGAATAGCTTTATATGCAGATAGAGTGCTCCAATATATTTGTGCTTGCGAATTTTCAGCAAATAATGATGTGCATATTTTTTCGCAATACGTGCAACTTCTGACATCACAGCACTATGTCTGTAGCATGTATGTATGGACAGCAGAACCTATCACACTGCCTAACACCCTGCACTGGAACCTATCAGCTACACTATAGATCAATCTAAGGCTACTTTCACACTGGTGTTTTGGTTTCCGTTTGTGAGATCCGTTCAGGGCTCTCACAAGCGGTCCAAAATAGATCAGTTTTGCCCTTAATGCATTCTGAATGGATAAGGATCCGCTTAGAATGCATCCGTTTGGCTCAGTTTGCCTCCGTTCCGCCTCCATTCTGCTTTGTAGGCGGACCGTTTTGGTATCCGTCTGACGAAACTGAGCCAATCTGGCACAATAGAAAATGGATCCGTCCCCTATTGACTTCCAATGGTGTTCAATACGGATCTGTTTTGGCTATGTTAAAGATAATACAAACAGATCTGTTCTGAATGGATGCAGATGTTTGTATTATCTGAACAGATCCATCTGTGCAGATCCATGACGGATCTGCACCAAACCCAAGTGTGAAAGTAGCCTAAGCTGACTAGCTGCTAAAGGCCTCTTTACACTGACAGATAAGGCTGACTGTTGTCGGAAAGGAAGTGTTCTCCTGACAATCGCTTGCTCGTCAAAGGAGGAGCATTTCCATGCAGCGATCTCCTCCACAGTATAGGGAGCAGTAATCACTAATGCCATCGTTCGTCTCAATACAGAATCATTGTTTGCTGGCAGCAGCGTGCTGTTTAGACAGCATGACCTGCTGCCAGCAAATGATTATTTAGGTGACCGCACCAACAATCCTATCATCTGATGTACAAAAGTTTCACTCATTCATCGAGTTATCAATGGCACCTTTACACTGGAAGACTATCACTAATAAGCGTTCATACAAATGCTGGTTACCAGGCTCGGACTGGCCCACAGTGGTACAGGTGAATCCCCGGTGGGATTCCTGACACCTGAGCAAGGTGGGCCCCTAGTCTCCCAACCACTGCACAAGTGGCACATAACACAGTAGACCTACTGCACTACATACATATATTAAATGTACAGCACCTCAACCAGCCTGTGTTCATATAAAAAATTATTATAGACATGATCAGAGCTGAGATGACTTCTAGGTATAGAGGAAAGCTGCCAGTGTCCTCTTCTCCCCAGAACCTACCTTCTCAAAGTAGCTACAGGGACCCCCATATTCAATCATCTGGTAGCATCTTCCTGCTGTGTGAGCACTGAGCAGGTAATATTTGAATGTATCCGTATGGTGGTCCCCCAAAATAAATTTTACTGGTGGGCCCTAGGCACCTCAGTCTGACACAATATTCTGCCCAAACATCAGGTAGTGTAAAGGGATATTAAGGAAATTAGAGAACAGATAATACATCAGGACTAAATTCAACTCTTCATCCTTGACACTTGGGTTTGCATATTGTGATTGCCTACCTAGAATCACGTTGAGAAGCCACCAATATTCCTGGTCCTGCACCACAACTTCCATTCCATATTATTAGTCATCAAAACTTTGAAGTATTAGGATGTGTTTCAAAGGACCTTCTCAACTTGACCAATTACAGTCCCACTTAAAAGAATTGCATAGACCTTCAAGTATCATCTGTAAGCAGCAAGGTTTCACAAAAATTACCCAGTGGTAAATGCTGTTAGAGTAACATATTATTAATCGCTAATGATCGCCATTTCCCCTCGTTTCGTCATCAGTGACCCATTACATGTGTGACCGGCTGGACAGGGGACACAGAGGACGGGAGAAATAATAATCCTAAATATAATGGAAGTAACCCTCCTCCTCCGGGGCTGTGTGCCTACAACACATCCCCTCCCCCGTTGCACACGACACACACTTCCTCCCTCATGTTATATTCACTGCTCCTCTCAATGGGACCGGAAGAAAGTGTGAAATGACAGATTACAAATGGAAGGTATCAGGAGGAATGTGCTATATGACAAATGAACAAGTAAGGGATTAGAAAGCAGGGGTGCCGCAGCAATGAACATGACCTGAAATTACACCTTCATTCACATTACACTGCGCTGCAATACCAGACGCCACCCATGGACAGGTGTGGCACCGTTTTTCTCATCCTGTGTAACTCATTGAATAAAACTGAACTGGGACTGGCACTCTAATGCATGACAATCCGGTCCTGTAACTACACAGTCCACACGGTGTATGTGGGCAGAATATTCCTGATTTCCACTCTGATGAATCTCTGATCTTCTGAATCATGAGCGATAAGGCTGTTTGTGCAGGGAGGGAATCAGCGCCGGAGACCAAATACTACGGTCCAAACTGTAAAACATCACCTGTGCAACATAGTAACATAGTAACATAGTACATAAGGCCGAAAAAAGACATTTGTCCATCCAGTTTGGCCTATCATCCTGCAAGTTGATCCAGAGGAAGGCAAAAAAAATAACTGTGAGGTAGAAGCCAATTTTCCCCACTTTAGGGGAATAAAAAATTCCTTCCCGACTCCAATCAGGCAATCAGAATAACTCCCTGGATCAACGACCCCTCTCTAGTAGCTATAGCCTGTAATATTATTATGCTCCAGAAATACATCCAGGCCCCTCTTGAATTCCTTTATTGTACTCACTATCACCACCTCCTCAGGCAGAGAGTTCCATAGTCTCACTGCTCTAACCGTAAAGAATCCTCTTCTATGTTTGTGTACAAACCTTCTTTCCTCCAGACGCAGAGGATGTCCCCTCGTCACATTCCTGGGGATAAATAGATGATGGGATAGATCTCTGTACTGACCCCTGATATATTTATACATAGTAATTAGATCTCCTCTCAGTCATCTTTTTTCTAAAGTGAATAACCCTAATGCTGATAATCTTTCAGGGTACTGTAGTTGCCCCATTCCAGTTATTACTTTAGTTGCCCTGCTCTGGACCCTCTCCAGCTCTGCTATGTCTGCCTTGTTCACAGGAGCCCAGAACTGTACACAGTACTCCATGTGTGGTCTGACTAGCGATTTGTAACGTGGTAGGACTATGTTCTTATCACGGGCATCTATGCCCCTTTTGATGCAACTCATTATCTTATTGGCCTTGGAAGCAGCTGCCTGACACTGGTTTTTGCAGCTTAGTTAGCTGTTTATTAAAATTCCTAGATCCTTTTCCATGTCAGTGTTATCGAGTGTTTTACCAGTTAGTATGTATGGGTGACTTGCATTATTCCTTCCCATGTGCATAACTTTACATTTGTCAGTGTTAAACCTCATCTGCCAGTTATCTGCCCAAGCCTCCAATCTATCCAGATCCCTCTGTAGTAGTATACCGTCCTCTTCAGTGTTAATTACTTTACATAGTTTAGTGTCATCTGCGATTTCCCAACTATCGGAGGAATGGGAAATCCCACACATGATAAGTGTTTCCTAAAGAGATGACAGCGCACATTACATAGAATTAATCATATATACACATAATGTTACAGTTTGGGCAGGGCTGTGACAACCTCTCAGACATGATATACAGGCTGGTTGTCAGCAGTAATAGATGAATAGCTGCTCCTGTAGCATATGTGTGTGGATCTCATGTCTGATCCCAATGTAATTATATTACTATAATATCAGTGATGTCAGTAACAGGGGGCGGGGCTGTGACAACCTCTTACACATGATATAGAGGCTGGATGTCAGTAGTAATGAATGAATAGCTGTTTTTCTCAATGATATCTTCCCAATCCCAATGATTTTATTCACCATCAACCCAACCCCCTACTCACGTATTCTTCCACCATCTACTTAGGTCTTTTTCATTAATTTGACCTCCTTCTCATGTCATTCTCCTTACTGTGACCCCCTGTACTGATGTCTTCCTTCTTACCTTGACCCCCTACTTCTGACTTCCTCTTTACCTTGACCCCCTCTTCTTACTTCTGCCTCCTTATGTCACGCCCATGGTTATGGTCGTGACTCCTTGGGAGCCGCATGCAGTTGCTAGCGGTCTGGGTGTTGTGTCAACCGCAGCTGGGGGCACTTAGTTGTTTGCCTCAAGTGTGGTTGCCGCGGACAACAGGTATGCATGCGGTTGCCTCTGGCTTTGTGTGTGTGTTTGTGTGCACTTTCCTTGTTTGATGTGCACTGTGTCATTTCTCTTCACTGGTGACTGTCCGTGGCAACGTGTGGTGTTGTACTTGTGGTGGCAGTGTCTCGGCCTTCTGGCTGTTTCCCAAGACATAGTTGCCACGCATGTCGTTGCCTGCGGTAACAGCTGCAGTGTAAGGTTTGTTTGGACATTTCCCCTTTAAGTGGCAGTCTTTCAGTGCCTGGTGTAGGAAGGGTTAACTTCCTTCTTTGTGTGTGAACACTGGGTGTGTCTGTGTGTGGGTGTGGCCACTTTGGGCTATAAAGCCTCAGTAAAGACCTGTAGTCTGAGGGGTACTCCAGCCTTGCTTGTAAGCTGGAGTCATCCTCCTGGTTATTACCATCTGCCAGTGAGGGCCACCCTTGTGGTCATAAGTTTTTACGTGATGTCATTTTATGTTTAGTCTCCCTGTTATTGCAGCTTATGGTCCTGAATTCCTGTGTGATGTGTGGTGTGTGCTGTGTCCATTTGTGTTCTTGTGGACAGCAGCACTTATACATATGTTCCAGACTCTGTGTCAGTGGCAGGTAGGTGTTGTTCTGTTTCATTTACCTGCCATTGCCATAAGCTGTTTGTGTCTCCCTTTCTTTGGGCTTGGCCAGTGAGACTCCTGTTCTTTCGTATCTAGGAGTAACAGGTCGTCTTACTCTGCTCCTAGTTAAGGGCCACCCTGAGGGCTAGTAGGAATCTTAGGTTCCGGAGTATGAGCCCCCCCCCCTACCATCAGGGTCGGCTCATACGGCTAGGAGACAGGGTCAGAATTAGGGATTGATAGGAGGTGACCTGCTCCCTGATTCCTGTCCTGGCCGAGCAGCCACCAACATCTCCTGGCATCGCACGGCTGAGGGTTTTCCCCATCCTCAGCCGTGACACCTTACCTTGATCCCTTCTACTTATTTCTTCCTCCTTACCTTTGCATCCTCTACTTATATATAGTATTTCTTCTTATCTTAACCACCTGCACTTATGTATTCCTCTCTACTGTAAGTCTTCCTCCTTAGCTTGACCCCATCAGTCATGTCTTCCTCTTTACCTTAACATCCTCCACTTGTCTTTCTTCTTACCTTGACCCCTTGCGTTTATGTCTTTCTTCAGACCGTGATCGACCCCACTTAAGTCTTCCTCCTTACCTTGACATCCTCCATTTATGTCTTCCTTCTTACCTTGACCTGCTGCTCTCAAGTTGCTAAACCTGTATGGACTGCGTGAACTGTTAAATTTGAGCTGCGTTTAATGGACCACACACACATATATATATATATATATATATATATATACAGTACAGACCAAAAGTTTGGACACACCTTCTCATTCAAAGAGTTTTCTTTATTTTCATGACTATGAAAATTGTAGATTCACACTGAAGGCATCAAAACTATGAATTAACACATGTGGAATTATATGCATAACAAAAAAGTGTGAAACAACTGAAAATATGTCATATTCTAGGTTCTTCAAATTAGCCACCTTTTGCTTTGATAACTGCTTTGTACACTCTTGGCATTCTCTTGATGAGCTTCAAGAGGTAGTCACCTGAAATGGTCTTCCAACAGTCTTGAAGGAGTTCCCAGAGATACTTAGCACTTGTTGGCCCTTTTGCCTTCACTCTGCGGTCCAGCTTACCCCAAACCATCTCAATTGGGTTCAGGTCCTGTGACTGTGGAGGCCAGGTCATCTGGCGCAGCACCCCATCACTCTCCTTCATGGTCAAATAGCCCTTACACAGCCTGGAGGTGTGTTTGGGGTCATTGTCCTGTTGAAAAATAAATGATGGTCCAACTAAACGCAAACCGGATGGAATAGCATGCCGCTGCAAGATGCTGTGGTAGCCATGCTGGTTCAGTAAGCCTTCAATTTTGAATAAATCCCCAACAGTGTCACCAGCAAAGCACCCCCACACCATCACACCTCCTCCTCCATGCTTCACGGTGGGAACCAGGCATGTAGAGTCCATCCGTTCACCTTTTCTGCGTCGCACAAAGACACGGTGGTTGGAACCAAAGATCTCAAATTTGGACTCATCAGACCAAAGCACAGATTTCCACTGGTCTAATGTGCATTCCTTGTGTTCTTTAGCCCAAGCAAGTCTCTTCTGCTTGTTGCCTGTCCTTAGCAGTGGTTTCCTAGCAGATATTCTACCATGAAGGCCTGATTCACACAGTCTCCTCTTAACAGTTGTTCTAGAGATGTGTCTGCTGCTAGAACTCTGTGTGGCATTGACCTGGTCTCTAATCTGAGCTGCTGTTAACCTGCGATTTCTGAGGCTGGTGACTCGGATGAACTTATCGTCCACAGCAGAGGTGACTCTTGGTCTTCCTTTCCTGGGGCGGTCCGCATGTGAGACAGTTTCTTTGTAGCGCTTGATGGTTTTTGTGACTGCACTTGGGGACACTTTCAAAGTTTTCCCAATTTTTCGGACTGACTGACCTCCATTTCTTAAAGTAATGATGGCCACTCGTTTTTCTTTACTTAGCTGCTTTTTTCTTGCCATAATACAAATTCTAACAGTCTATTCAGTAGGACTATCAGCTGTGTATCCACCTGACTTTTCCACAACGCAACTGATGGTCCCAACCCCATTTATAAGGCAAGAAATCCCACTTATTAAACCTGACAGGGCACACCTGTGAAGTGAAAACCATTTCAGGTGACTACCTCTTGAAGCTCATCAAGAGAATGCCAAGAGTGTGCAAAGCAGTAATCAAAGCAAAAGGTGGCTACTTTGAAGAACCTAGAATATGACATATTTTCAGTTGTTTCACATTTTTTTGTTATGTATATAATTCCACATGTGTTAATTTATAGTTTTGATGCCTTCAGTGTGAATCTACAATTTCAATAGTCATGAAAATAAAGAAAACTCTTTGAATGAGAAGGTGTGTCCAAACTTTTGGTCTGTACTGTATATATATATATATATATATATATATATATAGAATGATATGATCTGGAGATGGATTTGTTTGGCATTGGATGATCTGTGGTGCGGCTGGCACTAATGTCTGAATTCAGAAAGTCAAATTTTCTAAAGAGCAGAACGGGGTGGCACTGCCCAAAACTTTCTCCCAAGACACAAAAAACCTCAGATGCTGGGTTTTCCTCACTACAGATGGTGCTCTGCCTCGAAATCACAACAACTTATGTCTCGAAGGAGAAAACAAATGTGGGCGGCACTCACCAAAAAAGTAGCTTCTTTATTGAGATATCATTATTGCAGACATCAAACATTATTGTGGCAGACATTGGGCTGACTTGGCGCAGGCAACAAGGATCAGGGCGACGGACGTTTTGCGCCTCAGCGCATTGCATGCTAAGGGTGTGGGAAGGCGGGATCCACGGGGCCCAAGTAAATTCTTTCCCAGGGTCCAATCAATATTAAAGACGGCCCTGACTGTGAGTAGCAGAAGTCACAGGAAACAGACAATCCTCTGTTTGGTGTCTTCTGGCTGATTAGTAGGAAAGGCTTAGAAGTGTTTTTTCCAGTGTAATAAATGAAGTACCTTGTTCAGCTTACGAGACAGCCAAGCGCACATTTTTGAGTCAGCAGCAATGAGGAAGTACACAAAGAAAGCTATTCATATGAAATATATTAGTGTGAAGCTCCGCTGCTCTGGAGCCCGGTGGCCATAAACAATACCATTATTTTATAGATACTGATGCTAAATATGTTACTCAACAGAAACAAATAGTTTTCATTAAAATTCTTGTTACAATAGTGAGTTATGTTACCTAGCTCATGATTTGTCTTTGGGATTATATGCCCTCTTTGATATCCTGTATCCCTATGAAAGCAAGCAACTAATCCAAATACAGTATATCGTTCATGGCAAGGGCAGAATTAATACCACATTTACAGTGCAGTCTTTGTGTTTTGATGGACATTACTCTTAGTAGTCTCTGTGAAGTTTATGTATGCACGCATGCATCCTATGAGTAAATCTGGTTAGGACCAGGTATGCCATGATGAGGGCAGTGCACATTACTGACCATTGGGGAAAAAATAACTTACATGGAGATTATTGACTTGCTATGAATTAATGGAGTGGCACCTAGTGATAACAATCAACATTTCAAGCATGCAAACATCCAGTGAAGAGCACAATACTATAGAGTAATAAGTAGTGCAACATGATCCCAAATATTGTTTCTCAATGAAAACATAACAAGCAGCATATTCCCCGCTCCCCAAAGAAAACACAAGCATTTGCTGACAGATGCCATTTTATCTCGAGATTTCACCTTAGATGTCCAGAAAACTGTAGCCCATCCAAACAATGGACTAGACTAGCAGTTAACACTTGATCCCAAGGTGGGTCATTTTTCTAAATCTATCCCTTCCTATTCATATTTTATTGCTAATAATGTTGATCGAGCACCATGCTTGGGTGCTCGGGGGCTCAGGTTGAACACATCGGGATGTTCGGGAGCTTGACCGAGCACCTGAGTATAATGGAAGTCAATAGAAAAACCCGAGCATTAAACCAGGTACCCCCTGCTCTGAAGAGGGCAGGGTGCCTGGTTCATAGGAAAATGTCAGAAATTGATGAAAACACCACCGAAATGGTTCGGGAACAGCATGGGGAGGATGTCTGGATGCATCTTGGACTCCCAGGTCGCTGCTGGGAACAATGTTCTCCGATTAGTACGCCACTTTTACAGACTGACAATAATACGCACAAAATCGAAGATGAAATCGATTTTAGAGGAAAAATTGTTGGGAAACATTCTTTCCTGCATATTTACTTGCATATAAAGTGCAAGTTCAGCTAAAAATTTTGTTGATTTTCGGAACTGGGGCCATGATTATGAGGGACAGCCAATAGCATCCATATTGCGCCGCTAGAGGTGAAATTCGTGAATCGGCGCAAGATGAACCACCGTGAAAGCATTTTTCAAGAATGTTTTCATTAATCAACAACGAAAGTCAGAGGTTCGAAGATGATCCGACAGCTACTGGGAAACCAAAGTCTTTGGTGGAATATGGTTGCAAAGCTGAAACTTAAACTAATTGTCGGAAGGGCACCACCAGGAGTGGAGCCTGTGCGGCTTAATTTGACTCAACATGGCAAACCTCACCTGGCCTGGACACGGAAAGGATTGACAGATTGATAGCTCTTTCTCGATTCTGTGGGGGGGGGGTGCATGGTTGTTCTGAGTTGGTGGAGCGATTTGTCTGGTTAATTCCGATAACCAACGAGATTCCTCCGTGCTAATTAGTTACATGACTGCCGGCGATGAGGATTGTGTTGACCAGACTCTTATGGGAGAGTACCTGCTGCCTAGCTGACCATTGAAAAAATTATGGTTGAGAGCCTGCAGGTGAGCTGACCATCGCAAACATTATGGGTGAGGGCCTGCTGCCGCTTTGTTGACTCTAGATAACGTCTGCCTGATCGCACGTCCCCTTGACGTCGATGATCCATTTGGATGTCTGCCCTATCAACTTTCGATGTTCTTTTATGTGCCTATCATGGAGACCACGGGTAACGGGGAATCAGTGTTCGATTCCGGAGAGGGAGCCTGAGAAACGGCTACCACATCCAAGGAAATTACCCATTCCCAACTGTCAGAAGAAGACACTGTATATTGAAAAATTACACCATCTACAGAAAACCTGCACTGGATGTCACTGATATTTTAGGGATGCGCACGCTTTAAACAGGAGATGTGGCGCGGATAATTAGCGTCCGCAGTGGACACCGTCTATGGAAAAAGTGCACTGGATGTCACTGATATTTTAGGGATGTGCACACTGTAAACAGGATATGTGGAGCGGATAATTAAACTGTCCGCAGCGGACACCGTATACGGAAAAGGTGCTCTGGATGTCACTGATATTTTAGGGATGCGCACACTTTAAACAGGAGATGCGACGCGGATAATTTAACTGTCCGCAGGGGATACCGTCTACGGAAAAACTGCACTGGATGTTACTGATATTTTAGGGATGCACAAAATTTACACAGGAGATGTGGTGTGAATAATTTTACTGTCTACAGTATTTTGCACAGGTTGCACTACAAACATATATTGTTGCTGTCACACACAATAGTCCTTACAAGGACTTTTGGGTCTCTGAAACGTTTTTGTACAGAAATTATTTTCAATTACACTCACTACACTGTCTACCCCTTCCTATGCTCAGCTCTCCCTGACATAGCACCCCGATGATGCGTTCCGGCCAGCCAATCACTGTACTGCCAGTACCCAACATGGCTACTGGCATTACAGTGATGGCAGTACTCACCTGCACTTTTATTGGCTGCTTAGCAGCCGCGAAACGTGCGGGGAGGAGACTCGAGCATTGCTTGCTCAACACTAATTGCTAACATTCATACCACCAGCCAAGCTGCCATACGAACAACATGCAGTAGCATTAAACGATTTCTCCAAAAAGACTTTGCACACAGATACAAAAGTTTGCATGATGTCTAAATGACTTAGGAGCCAGAATTTACCAGAGACAAAAATTAAAGAATCAGTCAATTCCTAAAGCTCAACCATATATGATGTAATGGAGTTTTGCAACTAACTGGGATAATCCTCTTCTGCAGAAATAATATTACATTCAGAGAAACCTCTACAGAAATTCATTAAATAGATCCTCTTATTATAGACTTGTCACAAATAATGCCCAAATAAAAATTTCCACCAAAACAAAAAAACTATAAATGCCCTAAAATTGACTTCTTCCTCATAAAAAAAAAATCTTATAGTGACATCACACATTCTCCACCCAGTGTTTATCCAATCAGATCCATACTCCTGCATCACACTAATGGATGTAACTAACAGGATAGTAGGAATCATCATCTAAAGAGTCCACTTCCACTCATACAGTAGATTGTGTGTAATTAGTGACCGCTGTGGACAATCGAAGGGAGCAGTGAAATTAAACTTAGATCTATGTAACTGAGAGATCAATGAAAGGCAACAAAGACACAAGGGACTAGAGGGACAAATAATTACAAGTCCTCATGTCTTGAACCCCCTTCTTGTTAAAGGTGGTTATGGACGAATTGGGCTCTTGTTTTTGCTATGCCACTGGTCCCAGTGTACACAATTATCCAAGCCAGGGAAAATCTCACTGACAGTAACGGTACAGCGAAGCAACTTTTCATAGAAATGAAAACGGTCCCTGGCAGTGCAGAAGATTTAAAAGTCCGGTGTAAAATGCCAGTCTATCTCCCCTAAATATAAATGGCGTACTTAGACAAAATATTCTGGTGCAAAATTACCCTATCTTAAAGGGAATCTGTCACCACAATCTTGGACTATTATCTGCAGTAATGTAAGAGTGGAACAGCAGATAAGGAGGCCAGATTGCCACTTTTCATCCTGCCAACTGTTCCACTTCTGTCAGCATTTAAAGCTGCATGAAATACATTGTCGGGATTGCTGTGCATCAGGCACATGAGTCCTCTCCATTCTGTAAGCATGACAAAGCAGTCCGGGCTGTGCATTTCAGAGCATCTCTGAGTGATGACAGAAGGGGAACCAGAAACAGTAGGAAAATAAAAAAAATGAAATGTGGATTCCTTATGTGCAGAACTACTCATGTATTACTGTAGATAATTGTCCAGGATTGTGGTGACATATTCCATGTAATATGTCTACTCTATTGACTCTCCATTGATTATAAGCTAATTCCAAGCTGACAGATAAAACAGCTGCACGTCCTGTATCTTCGTAGAAAACACTTTACATGTTGACTTGTTACATTTGGTATACACATTTAGGAGATGCTCCTGACAAATGAGCTGAATGGGTTCATAGACCTCTATAGACCTAACGGATGACAAAAGAGTGTCCTTTTGGAATCCTCAGTGCAAGTATATGTCGGAAAATTTTTAAAAATAAAATAAAAATATTGAATAGAAAAGTGTTATTTCCTGGACTTTTGGGCTATCACAAAAAGTACGCCTGTTAAGGATATCGTTTGGTAATACATTTTACAGAAAATAAATACAAATAAAGGAATGTGTGAGTCAGTGTAGTCCAAAATGACTCACACAACTTGCCAAATGCCTAATAACTTAAGATTTCTTTAACCTTTAAAAATGGTGGGTTTCTTGACTTTTCTTCTTACTATAGTTTGTCGTTGGCTTTAAGGAAAATGTTAAAGAGATTTAAATGTCCACTTCAGTTTTAAAGGTCAGTCGTCCAAACTGGTATTTGATTGTCCTTTTTTGTTCAGAGGAAAATGTCTGATTCTCCTGTCATGGTACACCATTTATATTAAAGCATCTTTATGTTTTTAACAGCTTTTTTTTTACCTTCTATTACCTATAAATTTTAGACAAATAGACAATTGCCAGGGCACAGCTTATAGGCATGGTCTAATAGGCTTCCTGTCAGTAGAATGCTGATAGGCAGGCATAATATAATACACTGCATAATTAGTGCAGTGTATTATTTCCATGAACACCATAAAAATATGAAAAGCAGAATTGCTGTTTTTTTCATCCTGCCTCTCATAAAAAGTGATAGAAAAAAATTTTATGTACCCCAAAAAAGTACCATTGAAAGCTACAGCTTTATCCCCCAAAAAAAACTTCGTACAATTTAATCAATTGAATAAAAAAAAAACATTTGACTCTCAGAATATAGTGACACAAAAACAAATTATGGTTAAGTGATTTTATTGTGCCAAAGTAGTAAAAATGTATACAGCTACAACATGGTTAGCACTGAGATTTCTGAGTTGTGTTATCTAATCTAAGCAAACACCTTCAATTGCTTTTCAATGGCTTTTGTCTCAAGATAATGAAATGAGTTAAGAAACTTGAGTTAACAGAGGGAGTGCTAACCCTGCTACATCTGTATATACTGTAAAAACCGTATCCTAATTGTATTGACCTGCAAAATTACACCGCACAGTGAGCGCTGTAAAAGAAAACTAAAAATGATTCTAGAATTGCTGCTTTTTTTTTTGTTCATCTTGTTTCCCCCAAAAATGTATTAAAAAGTGATCAAAAACTAATATGTACCTCAAAACAAGCACAGATATTAATTAATGAAAAAAAAAAAGTGTATGGCAGCACAAAAACATTAAAAAATAAATAAAAAAAAGAATATGGCAACACAAAAACATTTTTTATAGGAACTTTTTGTTCAAAAGTAGTAAGGCTCCATTCAGACGTCCGTAACGTGTTTTGCGGATCCACGGATCCGCAAAACACGGACAGCGGCAATGTGCGTTCCGCATTTTGCGGACTGCACATTGCCGACACTAATAGAATATGCCTATTCTTGTCCGCAATTGCGGACAAGAATAGGACATGTTCTATTTTTTTCACTTAAAACATTTTCTAAAATCTTTTTTATATTTTTTGGTAACGCCAAGCTGTTAGTGTACCTGAAATGAAGACTAGAGGGGTCCGGCTATAGTAAATTATGCCATCCTACACCGTAATACCAGGACTAGAACCAGTGTGATGTTCTCTTGTAAAGGCCTTTTCAAGACGCTTCCCACGTGATCTCCAGGCCAATCTCTGGTTATTGGTCATTGCGTCCGAGACAAAAGAGGGCTCATTGCATCTTGCTGTGCATTATGATGGCCTTTCAGAGCGGTGGCATGAAGTAGTTGGACATATCAATTGTAGCCAAATGTCATCCAAACATCTTTTGATGACTTATTTAGTCACTGTGTGCTTGGGATGTGACATCCAATTGCACTTGCAGTACAGAATGGATCACTATGCCCCAATCTTCTAATCAGATGACCCATCAGAGGTTTGTCTCTGTGCACCTCTTGCTGTAATTCCAGTTTGTTATTGTTCTCCCAAACTCCAGGACACATAACATTGAACACTGCTGACATCTCATCCTAGTTGCGTAACGATCTGCCGGAGTGATAAACCAAGGTCTCTAAGTTCAATGCTTCTGTCCCTCTCAGTTTGTGACAAGTGCTGATAACAGGAGTTATCTCACAATCATCCCACACAAATTGATCTGATTTTTTTGGTTTAATGTGGCTAAAAAAGGTTGTTTTTATTCTGGCTGTTATGTCCATCCCACATGCCACAGATTGGAGCGAGGTGCTTGAAAATTTGATCATTTGCAGATCTTAGCAACACCTGCTACTTCCTCGATTTGCATAACCTTATGGCTCGTCCTTTTTGGTGTTTCAATTTTAACCGCCTCCGGACCGCCTAACGCAGATGTGCGGTCCGGAGGCGGCAGCCCTGCGCACGACGACGCATATACGCGTCAGCTCGCGAGGGCCGGGATTTCCACACAGGCGCGCGCGCTCACAGGAGCGGAAGGTAAGCGAGTGGATCTCCAGCCTGCCAGCGGCGATCGTTCGCTGGCAGGCTGGAGATCAGATTTTTTTTAACCCCTAACAGGTATATTAGACGCTGTTTTGATAACAGCATCTAATATACCTGCTACCTGGTCCTCTGGTGGTCCCTTTTGTTAGGATCGACCACCAGAGGACTCAGGGAGCTCTGTAAAGTCGCACCAAACACTACACTACACTACACCCCCCCCCCCGTCACTTATTAACCCTTTATGAACCCCTGATCACCCATGATCACCCCATATAAACTCCCTGATCACCCCCCTGTCATTGATCACCCCCCTGTCATTGATCACCCCCCTGTCAGGCTCCGTTCAGACGTCCGTATGATTTTTACGGATCCATGGATACATGGATCGGATCCGCAAAACACATGCGGACGTCTGAATGGAGCCTTACAGGGGGGTGATCAATGACAGGCGGGTGATCACCCATATACACTCCCTGATCACCCCCTGTCATTGATCACCCCCCTGTCATTGATCACCCCCCTGTAAGGCTCCATTCAGACGTCCGTATGATTTTTACGGATCCATGGATACATGGATCGGATCTGCAAAACACATGCGGACGTCTGAATGGAGCCTTACAGGGGGGTGATCAATGACAGGCGGGTGATCACCCATATACACTCCCTGATCACCCCCTGTCATTGATCACCCCCCTGTAAGGCTCTATTCAGACGTCCGCATGATTTTTACGGATCCATGGATACATGGATCGGATCCGCAAAACACATGCGGACGTCTGAATGGAGCCTTACAGGGGGGTGATCAATGACAGGCGGGTGATCACCCATATACACTCCCTGATCACCCCCCTGTCATTGATCACCCCCCTGTCATCGATCACCCCCCTGTAAGGCTCCATTCACACGTCCGCATGTGTTTTGCGGATCCGATCCATGTATCCATGGATCCGTAAAAATCATACGGACGTCTGAATGGAGCCTTACAGGGGGGGTGATCAGTGACAGGGGGTGATCATCCTGATCACCCCCTGTCATTGATCACCCCCCTGTAAGGCTCCATTCAGACGTCCGCATGTGTTTTGCGGATCCGATCCATGTATCCATGGATCCGTAAAAATCATACGGACGTCTGAATGGAGCCTTACAGGGGGGGTGATCAGTGACAGGGGGGTGATCACCCTGATCACCCCCTGTCATTGATAACCCCCCTGTAAGGCTCCATTCAGACGTCCGCATGTGTTTTGCGGATCCGATCCATGTATCCATGGATCCGTAAAAATCATACAGACGTCTGAATGGAGCCTTACAGGGGGGTGATCAATGACAGGGGGTGATCAGGGAGTCTATATGGGTGATCACCCCCTGTCATTGATCACCCCCCTGTCATTGATCACCCCCCTGTAAGGCTCCATTCAGACGTCCGCATGTGTTTTGTGGATCCGATCCATGGATCCGTAAAAATCATACGGACGTCTGAATGGAGCCTTACAGGGGGGTGATCAATGACAGGGGGGTGATCCGGGAGTCTATATGGGTGATCACCCCCCTGTCATTGATCACCCCCCTGTAAGGCTCCATTCAGACATTTTTTTGGCCCAAGTTAGCGGAAATTTTTTGTTTGTTTTTGTTTTTTCTTACTAAGTCTCATATTCCACTAACTTGTGTCAAAAAATAAAATCTCCCATGAACTCACCATACCCCTCACGGAATCCAAATGCGTAGACATTTTTAGACATTTATATTCCAGACTTCTTCTCACGCTTTAGGGCCCCTAAAAAGCCAGGGCAGTATAAATACCCCACATGTGACCCCATTTCGGAAAGAAGACACCCCAAGGTATTCCGTGAGGGGCATATTGAGTCCATGAAAGATTGAAATTTTTGTCCTAAGTTAGCGGAAAGTGAGACTTTGTGAGAAAAAAACAAAAAAAAAAATATCCGCTAACTTATGCAAAAAAAAAATAATTTCTATGAACTCGCCATGCCCCTCACGGAATACCATGGGGTGTCTTCTTTCCAAAGTGGGGTCACATGTGGGGTATTTATACTGCCCTGGCTTTTTAGGGGCCCGAAAGTGTGAGAAGTCTGGGATCCAAATGTCTAAAAATGCCCTCCTAAAAGGAATTTGGGCACCTTTGCGCATCTAGGCTGCAAAAAAGTGTGACACATCTGGTATCTCCGTACTCCGGAGAAGTTGGGGAATGTGTTTTGGGGTGTCATTTTACATATACCCATGCTGGGTGAGAAAAATATCTTGGTCAAATGCCAACATTGTATAAAAAAATGGGAAAAGTTGTCTTTTGCCGAGATATTTCTCTCACCCAGCATGGTTATATGTGAAATGACACCCCAAAACACATTCCCCAACTTCTCCTGAGTACGGCGATACCAGATGTGTCACACTTTTTTGCAGCCAAGGTGGGCAAAGGGGCACACATTCCAAAGTGCACCTTTCGGATTTCGCAGCCATTTTTTACAGATTTCGATTGCAAGGTACTTCTTACACATTTGGGCCCCTAAATTGCCAGGGCAGTATAACTACGCCACAAGTGACCCCATTTTGGAAAGAAGACACCCCAAGGTATTCCGTGAGGGGGACGGCGAGTTCCTAGAATTTTTTATTTTTTGTCACAAGTTAGCGGAAAATGATGATTTTTCTTTTTTTTTCTTTTTTCCTTACAAAGTCTCATATTCCACTAACTTGCGACAAAAAATAAAAAATTCTAGGAACTCGCCGTGCCCCTCACGGAATACCTTGGGGTGTCTTCTTTCCAAAATGGGGTCTTTTGTGGCGTAGTATACTGCCCTGGCAATTTAGGGGCCCAAATGTGTAAGAAGTACTTTGCAATCAAAATGTGTAAAAAATGGCCTGCGAAATCTGAAAGGTGCACTTTGGAATATGTGCCCCTTTGCCCACCTTGGCTGCAAAAAGGTGTCACACATCTGGTATCGCCGTACTCAGGAGAAGTTGGGGAATGTGTTTTGGGGTGTCATTTTACATATACCCATGCTGGGTGAGAAAAATATCTTGGTCAAATGCCAACTTTGTATAAAAAAATTTGAAAAGTTGTCTTTTGCCAAGATATTTCTCTCACCCAGCATGGGTATATGTAAAATGACACCCCAAAACACATTCCCCAACTTCTCCTGAGTACGGCGATACCAGATGTGAGACACTTTTTTGCAGCCAAGGTGGGCAAAGGGGCACATATTCCAAAGTGCACCTTTCGGATTTCACCGGTCATTTTTTACACATTTTGATTGCAAAGTTCTTCTCACACATTTTGGCCCCTAAATTGCCAGGGCAGTATAACTACCCCACAAGTGACCCCATTTTGGAAAGAAGACACCCCAAGGTATTCCGTGAGGGGCATGGCGAGTTCCTAGAATTTTTTATTTTTTGTCGCAAGTTAGTGGAATATGAGACTTTGTAAGAAAAAAATAAAAATAAAAAATCATCATCATTTTCCGCTAACTTGTGACAAAAAATAAAAAGTTCTATGAACTCACTATGCCCATCAGCGAATACCTTAGGGTGTCTACTTTCCGAAATGGGGTCATTTGTGGGGTTTTTCTACTGTCTGGGCATTGTAGAACCTCAGGAAACATGACAGGTGCTCAGAAAGTCAGAGCTGCTTCAAAAAGCGGAAATTCACATTTTTGTACCATAGTTTGTAAACGCTATAACTTTTACCCAAACCATTTTTTTTTGCCCAAACATTTTTTTTTATCAAAGACATGTAGAACAATAAATTTAGCGAAAAATTTATATATGGATGTCGTTTTTTTTTGCTAAATTTTACAGCTGAAAGTGAAAAATGACATTTTTTTGCCAAAAAAATCGTTACATTTTGATTAATAACAAAAAAAGTAAAAATGTCAGCAGCAATAAAATACCACCAAATGAAAGCTCTATTAGTGAGAAGAAAAGGAGGTAAAATTCATTTGGGTGGTAAGTTGCATGACCGAGCGATAAACTGTGAAAGTAGTGTAGTGCCGAAGTGTAAAAAGTGCTCTGGTCATGAAGGGGGTTTCAGCTAGCGGGGCTGAAGTGGTTAATGTAGAAGAGTGTATGTACAATAACAGAAAAGAAAATAATAAAAGAGGCGATCCTTTTATTGCTCACATACTGCACTGAAAAACTAACAGCCAGCCTATTAGACCTGAAGATACAAACAACAAATTCAGCTCACCCTATGTGTCCAGCTCACCCTATGTTGATTTATTATACCACAACATATTGAGAATAAGCCATATAGAATCTGGGATAAACAAGAGTTAACATATTGGGATCGCAGAAAAATTAGCCCAGAATATGATGCAATTCCATTTTTAGGCTACTTTCACACTAGCGTTCGATCGGATCCGATCATAATAATGCAGACGGAGGCTCCGTTCAGAACGGATCCGTCTGCATTATATTTGCAAAAAAAAGCTAAGTGTGAAATTAGCCTGAGCGGATCCGTCCAGACTTTTACATTGAAAGTCAATGGGGGACGGATCCGCTTGAAGATTGAGCCATATTGTGGCATCTTCAAACGGATCCATCCCCATTGACTTACATTGTAAGTCTGGACGGATCCGCACGCCTCCGCACGGCCAGGCGGACACCCGAACGCTGCAAGCAGCGTTCAGGTGTCCGCCTGCTGAGCGGAGCGGAGGCTGAACGCCGCCAGACTGATGCAGTCTGAGCGGATCCGCATCCATTCAGACTGCATCAGGGCTGGACGGAAGCGTTCGGGTCCGCTCGTGAGCCCCTTCAAATGGAGCTCACGAGCGGACAGCCGAACGCTAGTGTGAAACTAGCCTTATATGTATACTTGTTTTCCCGCATTCATTGACCTTTGCTTTTAGCCTTATTTTAGATGCTATGCGGTTTTGCCAGGTTTGATCATTTTCTTTTTTCTTTATATATTTTCATGTTTGTCTACTCTGTAATTCCCTGGGTGGTGAACTTTTACTATTTGCATGTATGGAACACATTGTATTTATCTCCAGTTGGAGATTGGAGTGTACATGGGGTTAATGGTGAGTGATGTCACTAGGGTGTATTTGTTTGGTTTCGCCCTCGGGCGTTATTCTCCTCCCCCTTCCTGAGGATACAGATAGGGGAGGTGTATTTAAGCCAGAGGTACAGACCAAACAGTGAGTTATGATTAAGACCGAAGAGTGGTCGAAACGCGTAAACTGAAGGGTTGTCAGTGTGCAGAGGGGTCCACTGTATGTGATTGATTTCCATCAATAAAGTTGAAGCAACTATCCCACAAGTGCTGGCTTTTTGTTGCAAATACAAGACCAACCTGGTTGGATCCTTGCGCTGGGAATTGGACACATAGGGTGAGCTGGATTTGTTGTTTGTATCTTCAAGTTTAACCCTGGGTTTACACCTGAGCGTTCTGAAAGGAGCGCTCTGTATGCGCGATTGTACCGGCGTTTACAATCGCGCATACAGAGACAAGCGAACGCCCATTGTCGCGCGTTCCCGAAAGTCTATGTACGGGAACGCGCGACAAAACGCCCCAAAGAAGCTCAAGAACTTTTTTGAGCGTAGGGCGTTTTTCAGCGCGTTCAAACGCGCTGTAAAACGCTCAAGTGTGAACCAGGGCCATAGGGAAGCATTGTTTTTCATGTGTTGAGCATTTTACAGCGCGTTTGAACGCGCTGTAAAACGCTCAGGTGTGAACCCAGCGTAAAAGGTTTCAGTGACTCACCTGAATTGTATATTCACTGCTCCGCAGTACGTCTATCAAATATCACGATATACCGTGGTTCACCTTGCCACACCCTGCACCTTGTCTTATATGGCTTTATCTCTCACAATAGGCCGTATTTCCAATGCGGGCTTGGTTTTTTCGGCCCAGGAGTGTGGTTCTGGCGACAAAATTTAAAGGCAAAATATGTGAGCTGGAAATTCTCCTAATTCAGAAAACAAAAACCTGGTGGGACCATACAACATTAACGAAATATCTAGAAAAAGCCATGATACCACGTGGATTACGCATTCCAAAAATTCTAATTTGTCTCATTATGGAATGATCGATTATCAACATGTTCCCTAGAACTGATGTCACTGATTATCAAATATGAGAGTGAAAAACTTACAAATAGAGACTTGTAAGGAATCTATTAAAAAATATGAGTCATTATCTGAATATACTCCTTTGATGCAAAGTGTGGAGACTGCGGTTAAAACTTTAGAGGATCATATTATGGAGATGAAACATAATCAATTTCAAAGGGACACTTATGACTATGAAAAAGATCACATTTATGAGTGGGATAGAAGGGATAATCCCTTTCAAACACCGAAACTAATTTTAAAGAAAAAAGGTAACAAAAATAAATAAAAACTCAAAGAAAGCCTTCTAGATCCAACACCCCACATAAAGTGAGTTTTTCAGAACCAGAAACTTCTTAGTTTTCAAGTGACACTCAGGATTCAGCTGGAGATAGTACATCTGAATTATATGATCCTGCCAATTCCGCGTCATATTTTAAGAAACAAAATAAGCATGTTACTCATTCATATCACCCAAAAAAGGGCTGGAAGAAAACATCACAAAAAAACGCATATAATGGCGATGCGACAACAGAAGAAACAATGAAAAACAATATTTAACATATTTGATGTAAATGAGTTTGTTAGAAATCTGACACTCCAAAAACTTTTTTCTGATCAGTCAGATAACTTTGCAGATCCGGAGACGAACAATGGTCAAGCTGCTAATATATTTACAGGTTTATCTTTTCAGGAGCAGCTGTCCATTGTCTGCCTTACTGATCTACAATATGAAAATGAAGACAATGGGCCAGATATATCATTAGGCAAAGTCACTTTTGTGGAGTGGAAAAGTCGCAAAAAAGTCCCAAAGGCTAAAACTGCGCACAAATTTGCGACTTTTTTCTGCTCTGCACTATGCTCGCCAGTTTTCTGAAAGTGGGCGTGTTTTCGTATGTAAATGTATCTCTAGACAGATTTACTATTGGGACTTTTTTTAAAAGTCGCAAAAAAGTCGCAAAAAAGTCGCAACTTCACTCCAGTGAGGACCATGCTTATCTTATGAGACTTTTTAATAGAACATGCGACTTTTTCATAAAAACGTGCGACTTTAGTAAAGCTGCTTACTGACGGATAAACTGCTACCGTCAAACCACATTTATTACAGTCTTAAAGGGGCGATCATAAATCTGACTTGGCTAAAACTGACTTTAGCCGTATGTGAAAGTGGAGTGAGCTGTCAGAGTCGTGATAAATCTGGCCCAATGAGTGCAGAATCGGACAAATGCATTTGAAAGTCAGTAACCCGGGTTTTTATCCTCATAAGTCACGCACAGTTGGGATGGATGCCTTTCAGGAGGCTATAGAAAGAGAACTTTCTGCGATTTATGATAACAAATACAATTATAATCGTACCCAAAATATAACCAAAGCTCAGAGGGATGCTTTGAGTGAATTAAAAAATAACAATGATATAATAAAAAAGATGGCAGACATGGGTGGCACAGTGGTGGTTATGGATCGAGACATGTACTTACAACAGATGATGAATGTCCTGTCAGATGATTCCACATACAGAAGGTTGCACAGAAATCCCCTCGCTGAATACAAAAGGGAATTTGTATGTTTATTAAATAAGGGGAGAGATCGAGGTTTTATATCTCAAAAATATTAGGATTTTCTGTATGTGGAGTCACCCCTATTTTGCATGCATTACCGAAGGTGCACAAATGTATTGACCCAGCACCACTGCGCCCTATTGTGTCGGGCATAGGTTCTCTCACCAAAAGAATGGGAGAATGGCTTGACACAATATTACAACCTTTGGTGAAAAGAATGTCTGGGTTTATTCAGGATACAAGTGATGTAGAAATATGTTTGATAAAGATTGGCAGAATACATTCACTTGGTTAACTCTGGATGTAATCTCCCTGTACCCGTCTATTCCTCATAAAGTGGCGAGTTTGGCATTAGAATATTATCTTCATAGGTATAGCAGACATTCCAGTGATTACATTGATTACATCGTGGAGGTGACCAACATTTTTAATAACACATAACTATTTTACTTTTGATTGTAAGTTCTATGTGCAAACTAGTGGAGTGGCAATGGGAGCCAGGTTCTCACCGTCCCTGGCAAATATAGTTATGGCATATTGGGAGGAAAGAATCATTTTTTCAGAGCATAATCCCTTTAGAGACAGTATGGTCTGGTATGGCAGATTCATTAACGAACTGCTCGTAATTTGGAGTGGGAGTGTGTCTGCCATACCAGATTTTTGGGCTTTTATCAATATTAACCCATACAATCTTGGATTCCCGCACCACTGTGATGCACATACTGTTATTTTTTTGGATCTAACATTAATGGGTATTCATAACCAAAAGATAACCTATCGTAAAGAAATTGCTGATAATACAATTATGAAAGCTACCAGTCATCAGCCAGCTCATACTGTCAAAGCTATCCCCTTGGGGGAATTTTTGCCGGCTCGCAGAAATTGTAGTACTTCTCAAGCTTTTTTGAAAGAATCTCAAATCATTGAAGCACGTTTGGCAGATAGAGGATATAAAAAATGTATGATAGATAGAGGTCGAAATATAGTGATAAGTAAAAATAGGAAGGATCTGCTTTTTAAACCTAAAAAGAACAAACATGTTGGGAACTCCCCAGCAAAACCAACATTAATATTGACATTCAGCCGTCAGTTTTCGCCAATTCTATATGAAGACAATTCGTTGCATAAGGTATTGGAAGGTAGTTGTAGGGTGGTAGCCAGAAGACCACCTACTCTGTCGAGTTCTCTGTCCCCGTCATTTTTCAAGCATATTGAGAAATATACTAAAAACAGTGAGAAAAGTTGGCTAAAACACTTTGGATTTGCAAAGTGCGGAAGTCACCCATGTAGGACTTGCAAGTACAGTATGTGCAGGTCACCAACAGTTTTCATAATGCACAAAATAATGAAGTATTCCATATAAAAGATCACATACAGTCAGGTCCATAAATATTGAGACATGGACACAATTCTAACATTTTTGGCTCTATACATCACCACAATGGATTTGAAATGAAACGAACAAGATGTGCTTTAACTGCAGACTGTCAGCTTTAATTTGAGGGTATTTACATCCAAATCAGGTGAACGGTGCAGGAATTACAACAGTTTGCATATGTGCCTCCCACTTGGTAAGAGACCAAAAGTAATGGGACAGAATAATAATCATAAATCAAACTTTCACTTTTGAATACTTGGTTGCAAATACTTTGCCGTCAATTACAGCCTGAAGTCTGGAACGCATAGACATCACCAGATGCTGGGGCGTACATAGAAATCCAGGGGCGTACATAGAAATCATTGGGCCCCATAGCAAGCATCTGAATTGGGCCCCCTAACTCCGCCCACTACCCACCCCTGGCCCATCCCACTACCTACAGTGGCTCCTCCCCTGCCACACCCCCATTGTATTCCTACTGACCCAGAGAATAAAAGGCACAGGTCAGTTTCGCTGCAAAGGGAACGCCATAGGAACAAAACCCGTAAAATGGTGGAGGAATTGCAGGGTTTTTTTCCAATTCCACCGCATTTGGAATTTTTTGCCCACTTCCCACTACATTGCCATATGAAATGGTGGCATTAGAAAGTACAACTTTTCCCGCAAAAAATAAGCCCTCATATGGATATGTGACCGGAAAAATAAAAAAAGTTATGGCTCAAGGAAGATAGGGAAGAAAAATTAAAATGAAAAAATGAAAAAAAACTCTGGTATCCTGTTAAAGGGGTTATCCAAACCCTATAATGCCCCCCAAAATGCTTGGCCACCGCATACAGATAATACTTATGCTCGGCGGGGTGCAGCCAATAGCAGGCCGTGAAGGAAATGAGCCTTCTTAGCGTCACCCGTGATGCTAAGGAGGTTCGTTCCTATTGTGGCCTGCTATTGACTGCCCCCCACATCTCTGGATGTTTTTATTCATGTGATGGGGGGGATGCAGTGGTGGCCATGTGGGCATCAGTGACGCAGGGTACTGGGAGCGGGTTAAGTATTACCTGTATGAGGTGCCCTGGCATTTTGGGGGGCATTATAGGGTTTAGATAACCTCTTTAACTCCTTGCTGCTGATGCTTAGTTTACCATGAGAAAAAATAGCCATTTATCATGAATATTGACTTGAGTATAGGTTGATATTGCTGTCATAACGTGCAAGAAATAAAACCGTGAACATCATACGTTATACACTAAAAATATGATCTATTACACGCTACACACCAATAATGTTGTTAAACCTTGCACACACCAGTGCACAAATAATAACATAATATGCTATACAGATAAATAATCCTGCTAAGGGTCCATTCAGATGTCCATAGTGTTTTGCGGTCTGCAAATTGCGGACCGCAAAACACTGACGCCGCAAATCACCGGCACTTAATAGATCATTCCTATTCTTGTCCGCAGCTGCGGACAAGAATGGGACATGCTCTATTTTGTTCCAGAGCCGCCGACCGGAAGTTTAGGGGCAGTGGACAGGAAATTCGGATGCGGACAGCACACTGTGTACTGTTCGCATCTTTTCCAGCCCCATTGAAAATTAATGGGTCTGCACCCGTTCCACATAATTGCGAAACAGATCAGGACCCATTCAACAGACGTCTGAATGGACCCTTATACAATGTGCACCGATAAAGACACTATATCCTGCACACAGTGGGACAGGGCAGCTATTAGCAATTTTTTGTCCCATAATTGCCACAGAGTCAGTGCCACTAGGCACTGTTAGAGGTGGCAGATGTCAGGGACACTGCAGTGGGTGGGAGATTAGAAGCTGCTAGAGGCTCTATGAGGGGAGTGTGTTCTGTCAGAATATACTATACCTTATCAGGTACCACTTAATGCGCATGATCGAAACCGGCCAGGACACACTGCGCCTGCGCTAGGAGCCACGGCTGGATAGGAGAGGGTGTGCACCTGCGGCTATATACTCCCGTCGGCCACACACATCAGGATTACAGCACGCGTTTGCACTTAGGGGTAGGTAGATTTGGACCAGAGTATATAGCCGCACATGCGCACCATCTCCTACCCAGCCGTGGCTCCAGGCGCAGTGTGTCCCGGCTGGTTTCGCACATGCGCATTAAGTGGGTGCTTCTCCCACGGCGCTGCTATAATTTTTACTTATCCGTGGATCTACGCTTGTGCAGCGCCGCACACCATCTCCTCCAGCTGATTCTCGTCACTTCAGGTGCGGCCACGTCAACGGAAGTGACAAGGGTATAGCATTCTGATAAGGAATAATATTCTGACAGAACAGAGTGAACATAAGTACAAAAGGTGATGGAGATCTGTTATTAGAGGGAGGGTAGCAGCAGCTGGCATGGGCTCTTTTATATGAAAGGGGAAAGAAGCAGGTGGCATGGACTCTGATAGATCAGGGGGCAGAAGTTGACAAGGGCTTTGGGCTAAGGGATTGGGCACATCAAGTCCAATAGGTGATAGGGGCTCAGTTACTGATGGGCGGACAGAAAGAGATTGGAGAAGGCCAGAGGGTTCCATGGGCTTTGTGAGTGAGTGGTGGTGACAAGGAATACAAAAAGTGGCAAGGGCTCTGTTATGAGAAGGGGGCACAGAAGCTTGTACAGGTTCTTTTGGTCACAGAAGGCAAGGATTCTCTGGGGACTTAAGGGAACATAGGAGATGATAGTGACTGGAGGCCACAGATGGATGCACCTATTCTGTGGGCACAGTAGTAGAGGGGCATACAAGAGAGGTTCTGTGGGGGTCAGGAGGGAGATAATAGGTAACAACAGCAGGATAGAGGGAGGTGGCAGGCAGCTAGTGTCCTACCTGAGATTCTTTCCTGCTGCAGTATTTTTTTCACAACTGGCGTTGGGGGCGTTGCTTCACGGGATGGGGCGTCGCTTCATGGATGTGGGCATGGTCGGTGAAGTTCTGTCAGCTTGAGCCTGACACGGAGGGTCGGGACATCAGCAGAGTGTGCTCTATTGTGTACAGTACAGAATGGGGGGGCCGGGGAGGTTCGGAGGGGGCAAGCAGGGCCCGGCCAGGACTGAACGGAGGACAAGTGGGCGTGCTTCCTCAATGCCCGATAAACTGTCTGCAGATGTAGGGGGCGGGGCCTTTCATGCGCTCCAGGCCCCCCATGCCACAGGCCCCTATAGCAGCTGCGTGGTCTGCCTATATGGTAGGTACGCCACTGGTTTCATCCCTGGTGATGCTCTGCCAGGCCTCTACTGCAACTGTCTTCAGTTCATGCTTGTTCTTGGGGCATTATCCCTTCAGTTTTGTCTTCAGCAAGTGAAATGCATGCTCAATCGGATTTAGGTCAGGTGATTGACTTGGCCATTGCATAACATTCCACTTCTTTCCCTTAAAAAACTCTTTGGTTGCTTTTGCAGTATGCTTTGGGTCATTGTCCATCTGCACTGTGAAGCGCCGTCCAATGAGTTTTGAAGCATTTGGTTGAATATGAGCAGAAAATATTGCCCGAAACACTTTCTGCTGCTTTTGTCAGCAGTCATATCATCAATAAATACAAGAGAACAAGTTCCTTTAGCAGCCATACATGCCAACGCCATGACACTACCACCACCATGCTTCACTGATGAGGTGGTATGCTTAGGATCATGAGCAGTTCCTTTCCTTCTCCATACTCTTCTCTTCCCATCACTCTGGTACAAGTTGATCTTGGTCTCATCTGTCCATAGGATGTAGTTCCAGAACTGTGAAGGCTTTTTTAGATGTCATTTGGCAAACTCTAATCTGGCCTTCCTGTTTTTGAGGCTCACCAATAGTTTACATGTTGTGGGGAACCCTCTGTATTCACTCTGGTGAAGTCTTCTCTTGATTGTTGACTTTGACACACATACACCTACCTCCTAGAGAGTGTTCTTGATCTGGCCAACTGTTGTGAAGGGTGTTTTCCTCACCAGGTAAAAAATTATTCGGTCATCCACCACAGTTGTTTTCCGTGGTCTTCCGGGTCTTTTGGTGTTGCTGAGCTCACCGGTGCATTCCTTCTTTTTAAGAATGTTCCAAACTGTTTTTGCTCTCTCTCTGATGGGTTTGTTTTGTTTTTTTAGCCTAATGATGGCTTGCTTTACAGCTGTTTGGATCTCATCTTGAGAGTTGATAGCAACAGATTCCAAATGCAAACAGCACACTTGAAATGAACTCTGGACCTTTTATCTGCTCATTGTAATTGGGATAATGAGGGGATAACCCACACCTGGTCATGGAACAGCTGAGAAACCATTTGTCCCATTACTTTTGGTCCCCTAACAAGTGGGAGGCACATATGCAAACTGATGTAATTCCTACACCGGTCACCTGATTTGGATGTAAATACCCTCAAATTAAAGCTGACAGTCTGCAGTTAAAGCACATCTTGTTCGTTATATTTCAAATCCATTGTGGTGGTGTATAGAGCCAAAATATTTAGAATTGTGTCGATGTCCCAATATTTATGGACCTCACTGTAAATTGTAACACGTCAGGGGTAGTGTATATTATTAAGTGCATAGCTTGCAAATTGTTGTTTGTAGGGAGTACCAGTAGGAGCTTCAAAACTAGACTGCGGGAACATTTATATTATGCTACTAATGTACATGCCACAGGCATTTCTAATGCGGCTAGTCACTTCATTACAAGTCATAGCCACAGTATAAGTAGTTTTTGCATGTTTGCCTTCGAAAAAGTTAGAGTCCCTTTAAGAGGTGGAAATATGAAATCTAAATTATTGGTGCGTGAAGCTTACTGGATCTTCAAATTAGGAACAAGATCTCCATTGGGACTTAATATCAGGAGAGAGATAATGTGTGTATACTAACTATCATATGTTGATTTATTATACCACAACATATTGAGAATAAATGATATAGAATCTGGGATAAACAAGAGTTAAGATTTTGGGATCGCAGGAAAATTAGCCCAGAATATGATACATTTCCATTTTTATATATATATATATATATACTTGTTTTCCCACATTCATTGACCTTTGCTTTTAACCTTATTTTAGATGTCTTGTTCACACTATGCGATTTTGCCAGGTTTGATCAGAAGGATCTACATTGCATGAGATGTTTTCTTTTTTATTTATATATTTTCATGTTTGTCTGCTCTGTAATTTCGCTTAGTGCATAGGCTTTATGAGTGTAGGAGTACCACTACCTGAACAATTGTACCACAATGTGAATGGGGCCCTCCTTTATGTGATATACAGGTTGTATCAGAGTGCCTCTTCCTTGTAATTTTTGGCAGCACTTGCACTTTATATACAAGTAAATATATAGGAAAGAATGTTTCCTACCAATTTTTCCTCTAAAATCGATTTTATGTTCAGTTTTGTGCATATTATTGTCAGTCTGTAAAAGTGGCGTACTACTCGGACAACATCGTTCACAGCAGCGACCTGGGAGTCCAAGATGCATCCAGACATCCTCCCCATGCTGTTCCCATAACCATTTTTAGGTGGTGTTTCCATCAATTTATTACCCCTTCCTTCGAACCAGGTATCCTCCCCTCTTCAGAGCAGGGAGTGCCTGGTTTAATGCTCGGGTTCTCCCATTGACTTCCATTGTGCTCTGGTGCTCTGTAGAGCACCCGAGCATCCTGATGTGTTCGGCCCGAGCCCCCGAGCACCTGAGCACTATGGTGCTTGATCAACACTAGTGAGTAGGCTTGAGTGAATCGACCTTCGGATCAAGCCTGTTATAAAATACGCAGATAGGAACACAATAGTAAATCACTGAAGTCTCGCATGACTTCGGGCGATATGAACTTTGCCTACATGGAGCCAATACATTTTAATGCTGTACGGAAACATCATTAAAAAAAGAAGGATTTGAACAAATCAACTTCTGATCTATGAGCCAAAGCTCAATTTGCTCAAGTCTAAAGGTGAGCTTTTGACATCTGTTCACATGGTGCAGTCCTGTGTGGTTGCCATTGTTGCTATGGTGCTTTGCCAGTGGATTGGTGGGACCCAGTGCCAGGGTGACTTTGTCTAACAGCAGGGGTGCTGTTCTACTGCTGGGTTCTGCCGCCTGCTGATGCGGTGCTGTAAAGTCAGTGGTCGCCATATGGTACAGCGCCAAATTAGAGTAGGTACCAACTCTTAGAGGCAACCTTGGCATGGTGAGTGAACCTATGCATTTTGATCAAAACGTATACCAATGCCTCATGTACAGTATGTAGATCAGGGCTTGGTATACTATTATTTACGCTGAGAAGCGCTATGATTTGTGCTGAGAAGCAATAATAGATCAATGCACGGCATGGGGATGTGCGATCCATGCTTTTTCTCTTTTTTTTTTTTTTAAACAAATACACTGAGCAAAAAGGTAAGAATGTTTTGAACTTCTGACTTTCAGGCTCCATATCTCACCATCTATTCCAGCTTCAAACGTGAGACTACCATAATTTTAAAGACAATCATCTTGGCTGTCTCATACAGAAATTGTAAATAATAAACTATTTAGTATATGATTAGTTATGCAGTAGTATACGAGCTCTATTGCCGTGTTTTTCGCACCAGAACTGATAGACCTTGTTGACTCCTGCCTGGACGTCCACCTCTTGGCTTTGTAGTGGATGGGCGGACTTCATTTCGCATTCTTCCAACTGTCATGGCACTCACATGATGCAGTTGGGCAATTTTTTGGGCTATCGACGAGCTGGATGATGCTGTTTCTCTTTTCTTGGGAAATCTGCTCTTGGATTTGAACCAGTGACCCCAGGAGTCGATTTTAAAGAGTTTTCTGGTACTTAGATATTGTTCGAGCTTTTATGGCAGATTTGCTGCACATTTCTGGAGAAATATTATAGAGTTTTGGACAATCCCTTTAATTGATGAAAAATATTTCTTAAGAATTCCTCCTTGCAATTCTACACCCCAAAGATCATATACACAAAATTGCTGAACAAAATTGTTGGTACCCTTCCATTAAAGAAAGAAAAACCCACAATGGTCACTGAAAAACTTGAAAGTGATAAAAGTAATAATAAAATAATAATAAGAATAATTTCTGAAACAAACTAATGAAACTGGTCTGGACAAGAATGATGGCACTCTTAACTTAATATTTTGTTGCACAACCTTTTGAGGCAATGAGACTTCTGCACCTGTCCACAGGTATTTTGGCCCCTTCCTCATGAGCAAACTGCCCCATCTATCTCAGGTTTGAAGGGTGCCTTCTCCAGACTGCATGTTTCAGCTTCTTCCACAGATGTTCAATAGGATTCAGATCAGGCCTCATAGAAGGCCACTTCAGAATAGTCCAATGCTTTGCTCTTAGCCGTTCGTGGATGTTTTAGCTATGTCTTTTGGGTCATTATCCTGTTGGAGGACCCATGACCTGCGACTGAGACCAAGCTTTCTGACACTAGGCAGCACATTTTGCTCCAGAATACGTTAATAGTCTTGATAGTCTTGTAGAGAGAAATATAAAGTATTTATCTGGTATGGAAATAGACCCCAGCAGCGGCGCCCTTAAGGGAGTAGGTTCAATCTCCTAAAATGTATAAAGTCAAAGGGTACGGGAGCCGCGCTCTAAATAAACAGTAAATATCAGTGACTATCTCCTGCAAATATAAAATTCGGAAGATTGTCCAGTTAATAAAGTTGGAAAATTCACTGGACCAAAATATTCATAAGTTGATAACACAGTTCTCCTGCTACTAATCCATAAGTAGCGTATCGAATTATACAAATGACCAAGTTCCGAACCAAAATGGAAGAGGTGAATGCTGCTGGAAAATGTCAGTTGTACGAATACACGATCACAAACACCTCCTGCTGATCCACAGATCTCGTGCTGAGTGTCCAGCCTCTACCTCCCAACACCGAACCTTCAAAGGGAATAAAGACAGATGGTGCAATACCCTCGGTATCTTCAAATGGTAAGGATTTTATTGTACTTACAATCAAGCAGTTAAAACTTGCACATAAAAAAGCCCGACCCGGGTTTCGCTGTTCGCTTCTTCAGGGGCTGCGGTATAAAGACCGCTGCAAACCACGAGTGGAAATACTCTTCCAACCCGGAACTGAAACGGACTTCCGTAGTCAGTTACATGTCAATCACATTATCGACTATCCAGAAAACATGTGTATTCAAAATCACATAAAACACTCATATATAGATATAAATACACATATAAATATAAATAGACATGTATAAAATATTCAAGGTATAAAAATATATAAAATTCCTATAAAAATTATATATACATAAAACGGAAATATAGGTATCATGCAAATCAAGCCATACAGACTGATTTAATATCCCACTCAATATTCAATCCCTGTGGTTGTAAACTGCCCATCTCAAAAATCCATTTCGCTTCTATTTTATTGATTTGTGTTGCGGGATTACCTCCTCGCCAATATTGTTTAACCAGTTCTAAGCCACAAAATTTCAAACCACTGGGGTCTTTCTGGTGGGCAGAAACACTGTGCGTCTCCAAACCCTTTTTAATATTTCTAATGTGCTCTGCCACCCTCACTTTGAGCTTCCTTAAAGTCCTACCTATATATTGGAGCCCACAAGGGCATTCCAACATATAGATGACCCCCTTAGTTTCACAAGAAATATTTCCCTTAATCTTTAAGACAGTTGCATTGGAGGTAGACACAATCTCTTTTATTTTTGATTTTTTCTTCTCATCCCTAGAGCGATTCTTACAACAAGGGCAAAAGCCGCACCATGTGAACACACTGCAGGATTTAGTAGTACTGGGGACATCCTTCACAAAACTATGTACAATTCGATTCCTGACAGTGGGAGCTCTTTTGTAAATAATTGGTGGTTTTTTAGGGATAAGATCTCCAATAGTGCGGTCATTCTTAAGTACATTCCAATTCTGATGTATGATCTTTCTAATTTGGGGGCAGATAACAGAATAATTTATCCCTCATAATATCCTTCTGTTCCTTGGAATCCCTATTTTTATTCATTAGTACATCATTATCTAATTTTATTTCTTCCCTTTGCTCATATAATGTTTCTTTTTCATAACCCTTTTCGATAAACCGATCTATGATAATATTACTTTGATTATCATAGTCTTTAATATTGGTACAGTTTCTTTTAATGCGTTTTAGTTGGCCTTTCGGTACATTACATAACCAAGGCTTATAGTGGCAACTGCTACTTTCGATGTACCCATTGCGGTCAGTTGGTTTAAAGTATGTTTTGGTTACGATTTTATTCTGTTCTAGTCTAATTTCAAGATCCAGAAAATGAATGGCGGTTTTGCTAATATCTTCCGTGAATTTTATATTCCATTCATTTACATTCAAATGAGAAATAAAATCTACTAATCCCTCTTCAGTACCATACCAGATGCCAATGCAGTCATCAATATATCTCTTCCAAAACTGGAGACTGCCACCCTCAGTGTCTCTTCTTAGGGCAGGGGAGATATTAAAATGCTCCCAATATGACATAAAAAGGTTGGCAAAACTGGGTGCGAATTTCGCACCCATCGCCACACCAGAAACTTGTAAATAATAATGATCATCATACCAAAAATAATTATGTCCTAAGCAAAACCGTATACAATCCAGGATGAATACTTTGTGATCCTCATTCATTCGTTCATCGCTATCCAAATAAAACCTAACCGCATCTATACCAATATTATTAGGTATTATAGTATATAATGATGTGACATCTATAATGATGTGACATCTGGTATGGTACTGAAGAGGGATTAGTGGATTTTATTTCTCATTTGAATGTAAATGAATGGAATATAAAATTCACGGAAGATATTAGCAAAACCGCCATTCATTTTCTGGATCTTGAAATTAGACTAGAACAGAATAAAATCGTAACCAAAACATACTTTAAACCAACTGACCGCAATGGGTACATCGAAAGTAGCAGTTGCCACTATAAGCCTTGGTTATGTAATGTACCGAAAGGCCAACTAAAACGCATTAAAAGAAACTGTACCAATATTAAAGACTATAATAATCAAAGTAATATTATCATAGATCGGTTTATCGAAAAGGGTTATGAAAAAGAAACATTATATGAGCAAAGGGAAGAAATAAAATTAGATAATGATGTACTAATGAATAAAAATAGGGATTCCAAGGAACAGAAGGATATTATGAGGGATAAATATCAATTTGCTTTTTTAACTTCTTATTCTGTTATCTGCCCCCAAATTAGAAAGATCATACATCAGAATTGGAATGTACTTAAGAATGACCGCACTATTGGAGATCTTATCCCTAAAAAACCACCAATTATTTACAAAAGAGCTCCCACTGTCAGGAATCGAATTGTACATAGTTTTGTGAAGGATGTCCCCAGTACTACTAAATCCTGCAGTGTGTTCACATGGTGCGGCTTTTGCCCTTGTTGTAAGAATCGCTCTAGGGATGAGAAGAAAAAATCAAAAATAAAAGAGATTGTGTCTACCTCTAATGCAACTGTCTTAAAGATTAAGGGAAATATTTCTTGTGAAACTAAGGGGGTCATCTATATGTTGGAATGCCCTTGTGGGCTCCAATATATAGGTAGGACTTTAAGGAAGCTCAAAGTGAGGGTGGCAGAGCACATTAGAAATATTAAAAAGGGTTTGGAGACGCACAGTGTTTCTGCCCACCAGAAAGACCCCAGTGGTTTGAAATTTTGTGGCTTAGAACTGGTTAAACAATATTGGCGAGGAGGTAATCCCGCAACACAAATCAATAAAATAGAAGCGAAATGGATTTTTGAGATGGGCAGTTTACAACCACAGGGATTGAATATTGAGTGGGATATTAAATCAGTCTGTATGGCTTGATTTGCATGATACCTATATTTCCGTTTTATGTATATATAATTTTTATAGGAATTTTATATATTTTTATACCTTGAATATTTTATACATGTCTATTTATATTTATATGTGTATTTATATCTATATATGAGTGTTTTATGTGATTTTGAATGCACATGTTTTCTGGATAGTCGATAATGTGATTGACATGTAACTGACTACGGAAGTCCGTTTCAGTTCCGGGTTGGAAGAGTATTTCCACTCGTGGTTTGCAGCGGTCTTTATACCGCAGCCCCTGAAGAAGCGAACAGCGAAACCCGGGTCGGGCTTTTTTATGTGCAAGTTTTAACTGCTTGATTGTAAGTACAATAAAATCCTTACCATTTGAAGATACCGAGGGTATTGCACCATCTGTCTTTATTCCCTTTGAAGGTTCGGTGTTGGGAGGTAGAGGCTGGACACTCAGCACGAGATCTGTGGATCAGCAGGAGGTGTTTGTGATCGTGTATTCGTACAACTGACATTTTCCAGCAGCATTCACCTCTTCCATTTTGGTTCGGAACTTGGTCATTTGTATAATTCGATACGCTACTTATGGATTAGTAGCAGGAGAACTGTGTTATCAACTTATGAATATTTTGGTCCAGTGAATTTTCCAACTTTATTAACTGGACAATCTTCCGAATTTTATATTTGCAGGAGATAGTCACTGATATTTACTGTTTATTTAGAGCGCAGCTCCCGTACCCTTTGACTTGATAGTCTTGTACCCTGAACAGATTCAAAACACCCTGTGCCAGATGCAGCAAAGCAGCAGCAAAACATAACCAAGCCTGCTCCATATCTCACAGTAGGTGCAATGTTCTTTTTTTTTCTATGCTTCATTTTGAAATCTGAGAATATAGAGCTGATGTGACTTGCCAAATAGCTCCAGGTTTGTCTCATCTGTGCAAAGAACATTCTCCCAGGAGCTTTGTGGCTTGCAAATATGCATTTTGGCAAATTCCAGTCTCACTTTTTTATGATTTGTTTTCATCAGTGGTTTTCTCCTTGTCATCTTCCATCTTTCTTTAAAGTGGATTTAAAGGGGGTTGTCTCACTTCAGAAAATTGCATTTATCATGTAGAGAAAGTGAATACAAGGCACTTGCTAATGTATTGTTATTATCAATATTGTTTCCTTTGCTGGCTTGATTAATTTTTCCTTCACATTATACAATGCTCATTTCCATGGTTACGACCACCCTGAAATCCACATAGGCTGGCTTTTTTTACAATAGTGTGCAAGCACAGCCGCCACTGCTGGATTGCAGAGTGGCTATAACATTGGAAATTAGAAGTATAGAAATTGATGGAAAATGAATCAAGCCAGCAAAGGAGACAATATGGACAATATATAGTAAATGCCTTGTATTTACTTTCTCTACATGAAAATAGCCATTTGCTGAAGTGAGACAACCCCTTTAAATCCACTTTGGCTAAGACAGGGCAATCTGACACTGATGTGTCTTGACCTTGGAGTTTACCTCTAATGTTTTTGGAAGTTGCTCTAGGTTCTTTGGTTACCATTCATATTATCCATCTCTTCAATTTTTCCTCAATTTTCCTCTCACTGCCTTGTCCAGGGAGGTTGGCTACAGTCCCGTAGACCTTAAATTTCTGAATAATATGTGCAGCTGTAGTCAGAAGAATATCAAGCTGTTTGGAGATGGTCTTATAGCCGTTATATTTAACATGTTTGTCTATACTTTTCTTTCTAATTTTCTGAGACAACTCTCTCCTTAGCTTTCTTTGGTCCATGTTCAATGTGAGACCCACCATGATACCAAACAGAACAGTGACTACTTTTTATCATCTAAATAGGCAGAAATGACCGATTACAAGTTTGAAGAGACATGTGATGCAAATTACGGCATACACCTTAGTATAACATGTCTGTATAGTCAAATTATATTTAATCTTTTCTAGCGGTACCATAATTTTTGTCCAGGTCAGTTTCATTAGTTTGTTTATTAAAATTATTCTGTTGAAACACAACAAAGCAACGTCTGATTTTCATTAGCTGATTTTCAGATTTTTATTTATTAATTTTGTCAGTTGCAAGATATTTCAGTGACCTTTATGGATTTTTCTTTCTTTAAGAAGAACTCTCCTTAATCTAGACAAGGTTTCCTGCGCCAGATTTCAGTTACATCATACACTATGCATATTTTCCATCTATTAGCATGCCAATTTGCAATTCAATTTTGGGTGGGCACCATAAAGAGATTTCATTGTATATCTGACTTCTCTAAAAACCTTCTCCAATAAATTGGAACCTTTGTATCTGATTTCATATTGAGGCATACAGAGGTTTGTTTAATTGGGGGTGTGTCCCTACACAGTCTTACATCGGCAGCACATATTGGATAGTGTCACAGTGCAGGGACCCCCCCCCCCAACTGTTAACACCCATTTGGGCCTTAATTGCAAACTGCTTGCAATTCATTCAAAACTTCTAGAAGGAATAATAAAGAAATGGCACAACATAGAGTCATACGAATAGATGTTCCAGAATTGTTATTACATGAGATTACAATTAGTTGTTAAAAACATATGTCAGGAGAGGTGACAGGTCATCTTTAACCCCTTCAGGACCCTATGATTTTCCGTTTTCATTTTTTACTCCCCTCTTTCCTAGAGCCATAACTTTCTTTATTTTTTCACTTCTCTTAGCCCTATGAGGGCTTGATTTTTGTGGGAAAAGTTCACCTTTCTAATAACACCATTTACTGTTGCATCGATTTAGTGGGAAGCTTGGAAAAAACACAATTCGACAACAGTTTTATGGGTTTTGTTTTTAAGGCATTCCCTATGTGGTAAAACCGACCTGTTACCTTCATTCTCTGGGTCAGTCCAATTGCAACAATACCACTTTTATATAGTTTTTCTTGTGTTTTAGTTCTGAAAAAAAATCTTTGAAAAAAAATATATTTTTATTCTTTGCATCATCATATTCTGACCACCATATTTTTTTTTATAGCTGGCCTGCTGGTGACTGCACTGCATTAGAATATACTGAATTCACCCAGAATACAAATGACAATCTACAGACTGCTTGTTACAGTCACCTACGGTGACTTGAAAAAAAGTAAGAAAAAAAGTTTTTACAATATATAAAAAAATATATATATAAAAATTAAAATCACCCCATTCCCCCTGAATAATAATAAAAGAAGCCATACACACTCTAACATAGGATCAATAAAAAGTGAGCCACCTGCAGGCCATCATTGGAATATACTATTAATGGACCTGGAAGCCTTGTATAGAATTATCTGTAAAGAATAAATCAAGGCAACTGGACGTAATGTCGATTTCTTGAAAACGTTTCACTCGTTCTTCCAACAAGCTTTCTCAATTCTGAGTGACTGTACAAGAATTCTCTGGGAATAAATATGTAACTGAATCAACATCTGGTAATTATACCCAGCATGGGGTCAGAGGTCATTATACCCAGCATAATGACCTCTGACCCCAAGCTGGGTATAATTACCAGATGTTGATTCAGTTACATATTTATTCCCAGAGATTTCTTGTACAGTCACTCAGAATTGAGAAAGCTCGTTGGAAGAACGAGTGAAACGTTTTCAAGAAATCTACAGTACGTCCAGTTGCCTTGAATTATTCTTTACAGATATACCATGACCTGGATAAATGAGAACCTTCACAGACTTGTATAGAATTAAGCCTATTACTGCTACAGGGCACCTTCCTAGATTCCAGTAAGGGGGAGGTGTTCCAGGCCAGTAAGCGCCTGGCTCCCGGGTTGAGCACTGTCAGATGCCATAGTAAGATTTGTCCACAGCATGTTAAAGGTTTAATGTCTGTGATTGGTGTTATCGTCAATTCCAGAAGTTAGCCCCAGGTCTCTGCACTTTAAAACAAGAGCAGCGAACACTTTTTTTTAACCTCCTAAGGACACAGGGCGTACCTGTATGTCCTATATATTTCCAATCACCGCCGCTCAAACAAGGTGCCTGCTCAAATCATTGGGTAAATGCGCAGGGGACCCCCCCCGTGTCGGCAATCGCCGCAAACTGCAGGTCAATTCAGACCTGCGGTTTGCGGATTTTAACTATTGCGACGGCGGTGCCATGGGGTCCCCATGCGGCTGTAGGGGGGACCCGATGGCATGGAAGGCAGCACAATGCCTTCCGGTGATGAGCCTGTGAGATCCAGCCTCCTGGATCTCACAGGCCTGAAGCTGTATGAGTAATACTCACTGTATTACTCATACAGCCAATTCATTCCAATACAGAAGTATTGGAATGCATTGCAAAGGATTAGACCCTCAAAAGTTGAAGTCCCAAAGTGGGACAAAAAATAAAGTGACAAAAAAGTTGAAAAAATAAAGTTTTCCCCCCCAAAAAATGTAAAGGTTCAATTAAAAATAAACAAAAACGTCATTTTCCCCAAATAAAGTTAAAAAATTTGGTAAAAAATAGGGGAAAATAAAAAAGTTGACATATTAGGTATCGCCATGTCCATATCGACCGGCTCTATAAACAAATCAAATTATCTAACCGGTCAGATGAACACCGTAAAAAATAAAAACTGTGCTAAATAAGCAATTTTTTTTTGTCACCTTACAACACAAAAAGTAAAACAGCAAGCGATAAAAAAGGCGTATGCCCACCAAAATAGTACCAATCTAACTGTCACCTCATCTCTCAAAAAAATTAGCTCCTAACTGAGACAATCGCCCAAAAAATAAAAAAAACTATGGCTCAGAATATGGAGACACTAAAACATCATTTTTTTTGTTTTAAAAAAGCTGTTATTGTGTAAAACTTACATAAATAAAAAAAGTATACATATTAGGTATCTCTGCGCCCGTATCGACTGGCTCTATAAAAATATCAGATGCCCTAACCCCTCAGATGAACACCGTAAAAAATAAAAAATAAAAACTGTGCTAAATAAACAATTTTTTGTCACCTTACATCACAAAAAACGTAATAGCAAGCGATCAAAAAGTAATATGCACCCCAAAATAGTGCTAATCAAACCGTCATCTCATCCCACAAAAAATGAGACCCTACTTAAGATAATCGCCCAAAAACTGAAAAAACTATGGCTCTTAGAATATGGAGACACTAAAACATGATTTTTTTTTGTTTCAAAAATGAAATCATTGTGTAAAACTTACATAAATAAAAAATAGTATACATATTAGGTATTGCCGTGTCCGTAATAACCTGGTCTATAAAAATACCACATGATCTAACCTGTCAGATGATCGTTGTAAATAACAAAAAAAAAAACTGTGCCAAAACAGCTATTTCTTTATACCTTGCCTCACAAAAAGTGTAATATAGAGCAAGCAAAAATCATATGTACCCTAAAATAGTACCAACAAAACTGCCACCCTATCCCATAGTTTCTAAAATGGGGTCACTTTCAACTCTAGGGGTGCATCAGAGGGGCTTCAAATGGGACATGGTGTCAAAAAAACAGTCCAGCAAAATCTGCCTTCCAAAAACCGTATGGCATTCCTTTCCTTCTGCGCCATGCCGTGTGCCCGTACATCGGTTTACGACCACATATGGGGTGTTTCTGTAAACTACAGAATCAGAGCCATAAATATTGAGTTTTGTTTGGCTGTTAATCCTTGCTTTGTAACTGGAAAAAAATTATTAAAATGGAAAATCTGCCAAAAAAGTGAAATTTTGAAATTGTATCTCTATTTTCCATTAATTCTCGTGGAACACCTAAAAGGTGACAAAGTTTGTAAAATCAGTTTTGAATACCTTGAGTGGTGTAGTTTCTAGAATAGGGTCATTTTTGGGTGGTTTCTATTATGTAAGCCTCACAAAGTGACTTCAGATCTGAACTGGTCCTTGAAAAGTGGGTTTTTGAAAATTTCTGAAAAATTTCAAGATTTGCTTCTAAACTTCTAAGCCTTGTAACATCCCAAAAAAATAAAATGTCATTCCCCAAATGATCCAAACATGAAGTAGACATATGGGGAATGTAAAGTAATAACAATTTTGGTAGGTATTACTATGTATTATAGAAGTAAAGAAATTGAAACTTTTGCCAAAATTTGCCAAAATTTTTGGCAAATTATTATTTTTTACTCCATTTTACCAGTGTCATGAAGTACAATATGTGACGGAAAAAAAAATCTCAGAATGGCCTGGATAAGTTAAAGCGTTTTAAATTGACACTGGTCAGAATTGCAAAAAATGGCCTGGTCCTTAAGGTGAAAATGAGCCTGGTCCCTAAGGGGTTAAAGACCATACTTTTGCCATACATGTATGATGGGGGTCTAGAAAGGGTTAATTCAGACACCAAAGGCCAACATGTATTCAGACCTCAAACCAGACCCCCAAACTAATAAAAACCTCAGATCAAACCCTACTTTTACTTTCCGTTACTATGTAGATTCACCGAATAGAAACTAGACAGGCTCCAGCTGCTTCACTAACTCCGGTGACAGTCATGTCTTTCATGGAAATATTTGTACTGCTCTTATTGTAGTTTTTAGCGTCTTAGGGCCCATTACTGTTTCATCACCATTAATCTGGCATTCCCGTTTTCAAGAGAGGAATTAAAATGGGAACTAAACACTCAACAAAATGTGAAGTAGGCAGCATAAGGACGTGGAATATTTTACTACCTCAATAAGAATAAAACTTGAGCATTTATTGGTTTGCGAACTGGAAAATCGCATCTAAACAGTGTGGATAAATCCTCAGCTCACAATTGCCCATTAGCTCTGACATTTTTTAGAAACCAGATTTAGAAAGCAAAAACTTTGCTTAAATGTTCTCTGTGAAACAGTCAGAAATATCTTCAATGCAGCAAGATGAAAATATGTCAGGATAAATCACAAATCTATCAATTAGACAGTGAGAAGGCTAATGAAGGAACCTACTCATGTCCCTTCAGGGTACTGTTTAAAAATAGAAGAAAATGTACTAGTAAAAAGGAGAAACATAATCAATACCGTGATTAATGACAATGAATTTACACAAACATCTGGGCAATTAAGTGTGATCTTTAGGATGTTTCCATCCCTGGAATATAGTTTTTTTTTTAACTTGCTTCATAGACTATCTGTAACATTTATAGCAAAAGTAAGTACTTGGATAGGAAGCTAAAATACTTTTCTATTAATGGTGACATTTTATTGCGATACACTTCTAAAATGTCAAATTGGCATCTCTGCAGGAAGAAAATATATATAGTAGAAACTAAAGTTTTTTAGGCTGAAGATAAGGCAATATAATTTTACAGAGGACCAAAGACACAGAGATTTTGGAAGTTACTACCCCCCACCCCTGACTAGACATATTATTAGACATTTCTATTTTTATACACAATTTTCCTTTCCAAATATGGATCATAGTTTAATAGAGACCGTCCCAAGACTTTAACTAATCACCTATCCACAGCCAAGTGCTGTCCTTGGCTATCACCAGCAACCCCATTAAGGATGCAATCTATTTTGCCCTTCAGGAAATGGCAATTTTTCCACCCCTACATTCCAAGAGGCTTATCATTTTTGTTTTTCAACATCATGATGAGGGCTTAACAGGGAATCACCATAGACTGCAAAACTAAAGTACTGCAGAGTATGAAACAATCAATCAGGGAGACTAAAAACCAGAGTAAAAAATTAATAATTGTCTTGAAACATGATAAAAGTGTTAAAATGACCCTCCTTTCCCAACTATATATAAAAAAGAAAAAGAATTTACATAATTGGTATTGCCACATCTCAAAATGTGTGAACTATTAAAATATATAAAGCAATTTAACCTGCAGGATGATTGAAAAAATGTCCAAATCAATGTTTTTTAGTCACCTTACCCATAAAAAAAAAACGTTTAGTAAAAAGTGATCCAAAAGTTGTATTTATCCCAAATTGTTATGAATAAAAACTACGTCTCCCTCTGCAAAATCTCTTTATGTGGAAATACAAAAAAGGTATGGGTGTTAGAATATGGAAGCACACAAGAGTCTTTAAATCTGTTTTTAAAAAATTGCTAAACATAAAAAAACTAAATACATTTGGTATCTTGTAATCATTGCCCAGAGAATAAATGTAACAGCTCTGTTACAACCAACAAAATCTCATTAGGGGTCCTATCCTTTTGTATTAAAACTTAACTTTTATTTGGATTAATTAAATATATTTAAGTGCCCAAAAATGAAAAATATACCTGTGCGGCTTTGTCAGGGGAGATAGGGGTATAGGCTTGACGAAGCTGCTCACGCAGCGAAACATGTCGGGAGGGGTAACATTCAAGTTTTAACACAGTGGACAGCAGAGGGACAGTGATTAGCAAACTAAAGTGTATAAGTTACCAGGGAAAGCTACAAAAGGCAGTGTTTGGATGTGTGAGACGCATATGTGTGGGGTCTTTGGTTATAAATTACACCTTCCACTGATGCTGGCGGCTACATTGTAGCAAATAGGAGTACTTAGCCAGCTATTGCAGGGAGATTAGCACAGCATAGTAGCAGTGACTTTTGAATGTTGATCCATATTTCCTGAGCAAGAGTGTTTTTGTTTAAGCAGGCACAAGTATATAGTGCTCCAACTAGGGGTACCATAAAATAGATGCTGCAGCCCCCTTTCTTTTTTGACATGGTGATAGTCTCAAGATGATAATCAGTGGAAGCATTCTGTCACCTTAAAACAATTTTACTGTTGGCCAATTAGATTATATGCCCTAAAAATGATTCATTTATCGTACAGAAAAGATCAAGTGATTTTGTGGCTGGAGGTATATTAGACGGTCATTGGATATCAATTTTACCGCAGGCCAGTGGAGTACAGGCCCCAAACATTAGGCATTCAACAGACAGAAAAGAACAGGTGATTATGTGGCTGGAGGTACATTAGGCGGTCACCGTATAACAATTTTACTGCAGGCCAGTGGAGTACAGGGCCAAAACATAAGGCATTCACCGCACAGAAAAGAACAAGTGATTATGTGGCTGGAGGTACAGTACATAAGGCGGTCACCGTATAACAATTTTACTGCAGGCTAGTGGAGTACAGGGCCCAAACGTTAGGCATTCACCATACAGAAAAGACCAAGTGATTGTGTGGCTGAAGGTACATTAGGCGGTCACCGTATAACAATTTTACTGTTGCCCAGTTAGATTATATGCCCCAAAAATGATGCATTCATTGTACAGAAAAGATCAAGTGATTATGTGGCTGGAGGTATATTAGACGGTCATTGGATATCAATTTTACTGCAAGCCAGTGGAGTACAGGCCCCAAACAATAGGCATTCACAGGAAAGAAAAGATCAAGTGATTATGTGGCTGAAGGTATATTAGACGGTCTTTGGATAACAATTTTACTGCAGGCCAGTGGAGTTTAGGGCCCAAACATTAGGCATTCAACGTACAGAAAAGAACAAGTGATTATGTGGCTGGAGGTACAATAGGCTGTCAACGTATAACATTTTTTACTGTTGGCCAGTTAGATTACAGGCCCCAAAATATATGCATTCACCAGACAGAAAAGATCAAGTGATTATGTGGCTGGAGGTATATTACATGGTTATTGGATAACAATTTTACTGTAGGCCAATAAAAAGACATGTCAAATACATATGTTTAAAAGAACCAAAATTATAAAATTTGATTAAAAACATGGCTAACGAAATCCCCCCTCTTGATAATAGGTGAAATTCAATAACATGGGGTCGTCACAGGTGTTGAATTCCTACGAGGTCCTAACAATTAGGCATTCAATGTACAGAAAAGATCAAGTGATTATGTGGCTGGAGGTATATTAGGCGGTCATTGGATAACAATTTTATTGCAGGCCAGTGGAGTACAGGGCACAAACATTAGGAATTCACCAGACAGAAAAGATCAAGTGATTATGTGGCCAGAGGTATATTAGACTCTCATTAGATAACAATTTTACTGCAGGCCAATAACGTACAGGCCCCAAACATTAGGTATTTAGCGGACAGAAAAGATCAAGTGATTATGTGGCTGGAGGTATATTAGACGGTCATTGGAAAACAATTTTACTGCAGGCCACTGGAGTACAGGGCCCAAACATTAGGCATTTACCGTACAGAAAAGAACAAGTGATTATTTTTCTGAAGGTACATTAGGCGGTCATTGGATAACAATTTTACTGTTGGCCAATTAGATTATATGCCCCAAAAATTATGCATTTATCGTACAGAAAAGATCAAGTTATTATGTGGCTGTAGGTATATTAGACGGTCATTGGATATAAATTTTACTGCAGGCCAGTGGAGTACAGGCCCCAAAAATTAGGCATTCACCGGACAGAAAAGATCAAGTAATTATGTGGCTGGAGGTATATTAGGCGGTCATTGGATAACAATTTTATTGCAGGCCAGTGGAGTACAGGGCACAAACATTAGGAATTCACCAGACAGAAAAGATCAAGTGATTATGTGGCCAGAGGTATATTAGACTCTCATTAGATAACAATTTTACTGCAGGCCAATAACGTACAGGCCCCAAACATTAGGTATTTAGCGGACAGAAAAGATCAAGTGATTATGTGGCTGGAGGTATATTAGACGGTCATTGGAAAACAATTTTACTGCAGGCCACTGGAGTACAGGGCCCAAACATTAGGCATTTACCGTACAGAAAAGAACAAGTGATTATTTTTCTGAAGGTACATTAGGCGGTCATTGGATAACAATTTTACTGTTGGCCAATTAGATTATATGCCCCAAAAATTATGCATTTATCGTACAGAAAAGATCAAGTTATTATGTGGCTGTAGGTATATTAGACGGTCATTGGATATAAATTTTACTGCAGGCCAGTGGAGTACAGGCCCCAAAAATTAGGCATTCACCGGACAGAAAAGATCAAGTAATTATGTGGCTGGAGGTATATTAGGCGGTCATTGGATAACAATTTTATTGCAGGCCAGTGGAGTACAGGGCACAAACATTAGGCATTCACCAGACAGAAAAGATCAAGTGATTATGTCGCCAGAGGTATATTAGGCTGTCATTGGATAACAATTTTACTGCAGGTCAATGAAGTACAGAGCCCAAACATTAGGCATTTACCGCACAGAAAAGAAAAAGTAATTATGCGGCTGGAGGTACATTAGGCGGTCACTGTATAACAATTTTACTGCAGGCCAGTGGAGTACAGGGCCCAAACATTAGGCATTCACCATACAGAGAGGAACAAGTGATTATGTGGCTGGAGGTAAATTAGGCGGTCACCGTATAACAATTATACTGTTGGCCAGTTAAATTATATGCCCCCAAAAATATGCACTCATCGTACATGTGGCTGGAGGTATATTAGACGGTCATTGGATATCAATTTTACTGCAAGCCAGTGGAGTACAGACCCCAAACAATAGGCATTCACAGGACAGAAAAGATCAAGTGATTATGTGGCTGAAGGTATATTAGACGGTCATTGGATAACAATTTTACTGCAGGCCAGTGGAGTTTAGGGCCCAAACATTAGGCATTCAATGTACAGAAAAGAACAAGTGATTATGTGGCTGGAGGTATATTAGGCGGTCATTGGATAACAATTTTATTGCAGGCCAGTGGAGTACATGGCACAAACATTAGGCATTCACCAGACAGAAAAGATCAAGTGATTTTGTGGCCAGAGGTATATTAGGCTGTCATTGGATAACAATTTTACTGCAGTCAAATGGAGTACATGCCCCAAATATTAGGCATTTACCGGACAGAAAAAAATCAAGTGATTATGTGGCTGGAGGTATATTAGACAGTCATTGGATAACCATTTTACTGCAGGCCAGTGGAGTACAGGGCCTAAACATTAGGCATTTATTGCACAGAAAAGAACAAGTAATTATTTGGCTGGAGGTACATTAGGCGGTCACCGGATAACAATTTTACTGTTGATCGGTTAGATTATATGCCCCAAAAACTATGCAATCTTTATACAGAAAAGATCAAGTGATTATGTGGCTGGAGGTATTTTAGACGGTCATTGGATATCAATTTTACTGCAGGCCAGTGGAGTACAGGCCCCAAACATTAGGCATTCACCGGACAGAAAAGATCAAGTGATTATGTGGCTGGAGGTGTATTAGGAGGTCATTGGCTAACAATTTTACTGCAGGCCAGTGGAGTACAGGCCCCAAACATTAGGCATTTACTGGACAGAAAACATCAAGTGATTATGTGGCTGGAGGCACATTAGGAGGTCACCATATAACAATTTTACGTTGATTAGTTAGCTTATATGCCTAAAAAATTATGCATTCATCGTACAGAAAAGATCAAGTGATTATGTGGCTGGAGAAATATTAGACGGTCATTGGATATCAATTATACTGCAGGCCAGTGGAGTACAGCCCCAAACATTAGGCATTCACTGGACAGAAAAGATCAAGTGATTATGTGGCTGGAGGTATATTAGGCGGTCATTGGATAACAATTTTACTGCAGGCCAGTGGAGTACAGGGCCCAAACAATAGGCATTCACCGTACAGAAAAGAACAAGTGATTATTTTTCTGGAGGTACATTAGGCGGTTACCGTATAACAATTTTACTGTTGATCGATTAGATTATATGCCCCAAAAATGATGCATTCTTTATACAGAAAAGATCAAGTGATTATGTGGCTGGAGGTATTTTATACGTTCATTGGATATCTTTTTTACTGTAGGCCAGTGGAGTACAGGCCCCAAACATTAGGCACTCATCGGACAGAAAAGGCTAATTATGCCACTGTATTTTCATAAGACAGGGGCCATTATTTGTTCTGTGTGGTGGCGGATAGATATGTGTGGGCTGGCTTGAGAAAATTCTATTAAATATGGTCGATCCATGCCTCATTTATTTAAAAAAATGTGAGTTAGTCACTGTCATGAGCTAGGTGAGTGCGCTTATTGATCACGATCCCCCCTGCTGCGCTGAGCGTCCTTTCGGACAGGACACTAGACAAGGGGCAAGCTAAGAGTTCCATGGCAAATTGTGCCAGCTCTGGCCACAGGTTAAGCCAGCACACCCGGTAGTCCAGGGGTTCCTCGCTTCTCAGAGGGTCCACATCTGGCGTTAACCCGATGTGGTCGGACATCTGTCAGTCTAGGCGTTCCCTGAGGTTGGATCCGGAGGTCGGCTGTCGATGGGTTGGCTGCAAGAATGATCTCATATCCGAAGTGACCAACACATCTTCAAACCGCGCGGTAGGATTGGTACCATCAACTGTTTCTCTGTGGGTGGAATTTCCTCTGCCAGCACACCCAACAGCAAAATGCAGCATCTCTCGCAGCAAGGCCTGGAAATGATGCATTCTGCCAGCCCTCTGTGATGTTGGTAACATTTCCGCCATTTTGCCCTTTATGCTTTTTATACAGGGTCCCTCTTCAAACACTGGAGCATGAAAGCCCCCATTTGCGTTGGAGGGCCCTAGCTCCTGCTCATTGCCGAGGAGAATGTCGTCCTCGGTCTCCTTCCCCTATACAGTGACAACACCAAGGATTCACAAAAGTTTTGAACCTACTCTTCTTGCTCCTCTGGCTCCTCTTCCACCCAGATGGAGTAGCCCCCCCCCCCCCTGGGAATTCATTAATCATTGCAACTTCCTAATCTTCCTGCTCCTGCTCCTCAACGGCTTGATCAATGACACGACGCAATGCATGCTCCAGAAAGAAGGCATACGGTATGATGTCACTGATGGTGCCCTGGCTGCGACTGACCAGTTTGGTGATCTCATCAAATGGCCGCAGAAGTCTGCATGCATCACGCATGAGCAGCCACTGGCGTGGTGAAAAGAAACCAAGCTCCCCAGAACCTGTCCTGCTGCAGAGTTCGTACAGGTAGTCGTTAACGGCACGTTGCTGCTGGAGCAGCCTATCAAGCATAAACAAGGTGGGGTTCCACGTAGGGCTGTCATAAATCACACGTCTGATGGGCAAGTGGTGTCGCCGCTGAACATCAGCAAGGCGAGCCATGGCCATGTAAGATCTTCTAAAATGGCTAGAATTTTTCCTGGCCTGCCACAAGACGTCCTGGACCCTGGGGTATTTGGCAATGAATCGATGCACGAATAAGTTCAGGGCGTGTGCCATGCACGGCTCGTGTGTCATTTTGCCCTGTTTCTTCGCGCTCAGCAGATTTGCACCATTGTCCCACACCACTTTACCAACTGTCAAATTGAGCAGGGTTAGCCACTGATCGGACTCTGACCACAAAGCTGAAAGCAGTGCAGGACCAATTGGCTCTTGGCTTCCAGGCACAATAGCCGCAGCACAGCATGGCTACATTTCACATGGCACGTCGAATAGGTTCTGGGGAGCTTGGGGGATGCAGCGAAAGAGGCGGTAGCAGTGAAAAAGTAGGAGTCAGCCGAGGAGGAGATGGAGTATGGAGGAGGAGAAGAAGAGGCAGGCCTGCATTCATTCCATGGCGGTAACACCAAATCCACAAGGGTGCCATGGGTTGCATGCTTGACAGCCGTCAGAAGGTTCACCTAGTGGGCAGTGGTTGCATGCCAGACCATGTGTCTGTGGTCAGATGTATCTTGGCACCGACACTGAGTGAAAGAGACACATTCACTTGCCGCTAAACGTGGCCATATCTCTGGGATGCCCTTCTGGGAATTTTTTTTCCTTCCGGGGACCTTTCATTGCTGTCTGCCAATGGACACAAATTTTCTAAAGGCCTCCGAGTCCACCAGTTTATACGGCAGTAGTTGGTGGGCTAGCAGTTCCGACAAGACAGCGGTCAGCCATTGGGCAAGAGGGTTATCCGGCGACATCAACTTTTTACATTCAAATATTTGGGCCACGGAAGCCTGCCTTCTGCCAGATGAATGCAACAACGGCACGGTGGAAGGTGGAGTGGAGGACAAATGGGAGGAGAGATGAGAAGAGGCAGGACATAGAGCGCCGGGAGTGTGGCCTTGGGGGTTCTGACGGTGTTGCTCCCACTGGGCTTAGTGATGGTGGCTTCTTAAGGCGGTCATCCCTAGGTGAGTGTTGGGCTTACCGCGACTTATGCGTTGACAGCACAAGCTGCAGATGGCAACATTATTGTCAGCAGCTGACACATTAAAAAAAAATCCCACACTGCGGAGCCATGTGCCGGCATCCTGGGAGCGCCAGATGTGACCGTGCATGGTGAATGGCTCGTTCCAGATAAATTTGCAGACTGCTTTTTGACTCCTGTACACTGCAAGTTCTGCCTGCTTCTCCTCCTTCTACCCCCTTTCTGCTGCTCTGTCTCTCCCTCTGAAATCCCCTCCTCTTCCTCTCTTGTGGGCATCCACGTGACATCTATCGACGCGTCATCATCCACCACTGACATTAAAGATCTCGAGGTAGGCAGCAACAGCGGGGACCTCCATCCTTGGGCTGACCTGGGTACTGTCGTCAGACCGCTGGGTGGCGGCTGTTGCCACCTCCTCTTCCTGATCCGATGCCAAGAATGGCTGCGCATCAGTAAGGTCTGGGAATAGATGGGAAAATAATTCCTCTGACTAGAGTGGAGGGGCTATGGTGGTGGTGGTGTTATGGGAGTGCACACAGCAGAGATTGAGGAGGGTGCAGATACAGAGGATGAGGAGAGGTGCAGAAGCGGAAGGCTGAGTGAGCCACTCAACCAACTCAGGGGCGTCATTTTACGTAATCGCTTGCACCTTCTGCAAATTCCCTCTTAGACTCCGGCCTGCTGCGCCTGCCCGACCCCTACTACCCCTGCGGAATGGTCTGCCTCTTCCTCTGCCTGTCATTTTCAAAATGACCCAGTGACAAAGTACCTATAGAAGAGCAGTATTTGTGGAAGCAGATATATTGCAGGCCTCAATCAATATTTGTGAAAGCCGGTATATCAATCCCCTCTATCAGTATTTTGTGGAAACAGGTATATAGAACCCCTTAATGAGTATTTGCTGGAAGCTGGTACATCAAACGCCTTAATAAATATTTTGTGGAAGACGGTGTATCGAAGGCCTCAATCAATATTTAGTGGAAGCCGGTATATCAAGTCCCTCTATCAGTATTTTGTGGAAACAGGTATATACAGTCAGGTCCATAAATATTGGGACATTGACACAATTCTAACATTTTGGGCTCTATACACCACCACAATGGATGTGAAATGAAATGAACAAGATGTGCTCTAACTGCAGACTGTCAGCTTTAATTTGATTTACATCCAAATCAGGTGAACGGTGTAGGAAGTACAGCAGTTTTCATATGTGCCTCCCACTTGTTAAGGGACCAAAAGTAATGGGACAGAATAATAATCATAAATCAAACTTTCACTTTTTAATACTTGGTTGCAAATCATTTGCAGTCTATTACAGCCTGAAGTCTGGAACGCATAGACATCACCAGACGCTGGGTTTCATCCCTGGTGATCCTCTGCCAGGCCTCTACTGCAACTGTCTTCAGTTCCTGCTTGTTCTTGGGGCATTTTCCCTTCAGTTTTGTCTTCAGCAAGTGAATTGCATGCTCAATCGGATTCAGGTCAGGTGATTGACTTGGCTATTGCATAACATTCCACTTCTTTCCCTTAAAAACTTTTTGGTTGCTTTTGCAGTATGCTTTGGTTCATTGTCCGTCTGCACTGTGAAGCGCCGTTCAGTGAATTCTGAAGCATTTGGCTGAATATGAGCAGATAATATTGCCTGAAACTCTTCAGAATTCATCCTGCTGCTTTTGTCAGCAGTCACATCATCAAATAAATACAAGAGAACCAGTTCCTTTGGCAGCCATACATGCCCACGCCATCACACTACCACCACCATGCTTCACTGATGAGGTGGTATGCTTAGGATCATGAGCAGTTCCTTTTCTTCTCCATACTCTTCTCTTCCCATCACTCTGGTACAAGTTGATCTTGGTCTCATCTGTCCATAGGATGTTGTTCCAGAACTGTGAAGGCTTCTTTAGATGTTGTTTGGCAAACTCTAATCTGGCCTTCCTGTTTTTGAGGCTCACAATGGTTTGCATCTTGCGGTGAACCCTCTGTATTCACTCTGGTGAAGTCTTCTCTTGATTGTTGACTTTGACACACATACATCTACCTCCTGGAGAGGTAGATGTATGTGTTCTTGATCTGGTCAACTGTTGTGAAGGGTGTTTTCTTCACCAGGGAAAGAATTCTTTGGTCATCCACCACAGTTGTTTTCCGTGGTCTTCCGGGTCTTTTGGTGTTGCTGAGCTCACCGGCGCGTTCCTTCTTTTTAAGAATGTTCCAAACTGTTGTTTTGGCCACGCCTAATGTTTTTGCTATCTCTCTGATGGGTTTGTTTTGCTTTTTCAGCCTAATGATGGCTTGCTTCACTGATAGTGACAGCTCTTTGGATCTCATCTTGAGAGTTGACAGCAACAGATTCCAAATGCAAATATCCCACTTGAAATGAACTCTGGACCTTTTATCTGCTCATTGTATCTGCTCATTGTAATTGGGATAATGAGGGAATAACACACACTGGGCCATGGAACAGCTGAGAAGCCAATCGTCTCATTACTTTTGGTCCGTTAACAAGTGGGAGGCACATATGCAAACTGTTGTAATTCCTACACCGTTCACCTGATTTGGATGTAAATACCCTCAAATTAAAGCACATCTTGTTAGTTTCATTTCAAATCCATTGTGGTGGTGTATAGAGCCAAAAATGTTAGAATTGTGTTGATGTCCCAATATTTATGGACCTGACTGTAGAACCCCTTAATAAGTATTTGCTGGAAGCTGGTATATCAAACCCCTTAATCAATATTTGGTGGAAGCCGATGTATAGCAGGCCTCAATCAATATTTGGTGAAAGCTGGTATTTCAATCCCCTCTATCAGTAATTTGTTGAAACAGGTGTTGTAGAAATATTAATATTAGAAATCCGCTCTCTTCAGGCTTTGTGTAAGGACAGGCAAATCTCTCAACCGCAGTCAGACAAAGGTGTTACCAACTTGAGTTCTTCTGAGCAACTGCCCCTCCTCCACAGTCTGCTCACCTTTTATTTAGTCACAGTAACAATAGAAAAGGGTCTGGCCCATCACCTGACCACTTACTTCATGTAACAAGGATACAGGAAGTGATGACACAGGAAGATGAGATAGTTCAGGTACTTGTCAAAGGACAGGGGAGGGCATTAACGTGGCTGTACAGTGCAATGCACACACCCCATCCCTGTATAAGGAAGGATGAGTCATGTCCATTGTCTGATCAGCCAGGTGGCCACCCATCCCCCATCACTGTCAGCCTGGATACCATTCAATACTGCTCAAAGTGACCAGTATCTAGTTAAGATCATTCTACTGGTTTGAGATTATCTGCAAGACATTGCTACGGCTATTGTCAGTATATGGTACGAGTATACCGACAAGGCAGATATGCATGTCTTAAAAGCAGATATGTATCCAGAAAGGGACAGCAGAGGTATAATATGTATCTCTCGTTATGCAGACTTCACCTCTCTAATGTGTATAGACATTTGAAGGGAAGAAGCCCAGTGCATTGCACTTAGTGCTCACAAACCGGCAAACGCCCCCCTACATACTGAGAACACATCTCCAAGCCCATGAGAAGGTTTTCATACTGACGGTTTTACCACTGGTCCCGATTCAACCCAAGTGCCCTCTGCTAGAGCGTTCTTTGGTTAAATGCAACACAGGGGGACAGATGACAATCTATAAAACACACATCCGCATAATAAAATTTCCACAACACAGGTATATAGAACACATTAATGAGTTTTTTCTGGAAGCTGGTATATCAAACCCCTTAATCAATATTTAGACGGAGCTGGTGTATCGCAGGCCTCAATCAATATTTGGTTTAAGTCGGTATATCAATCTCCTCTATCAGTATTTCATGGAAACAGGTATATAGAACCCCTTAATGAGTATTTGCTGGAAGCTGGTAAATCAAACCTCTTAATCAATATTTGGTGGAAGCCGGTGTATCGCAGGCCTCAATCAATATTTGGTGGAAGCCGGTATATCAATCCCCTCTATCAGCATTTTGTGGAAAAAGGTATATAGAACCCCTTAATGAGTATTTTCTGGAAGCTGGTATATCAAACCCTTTAATCAATATTTGGTGGCAGCTGGTATATCTATCCCCTCTATCAGTATTTTGTGGAACCAGTTATATAGAACTCCTTAATGAGTATTTTCTGGAAGTTGGTATATCAAACCCCTTAATCAATATTTGGTGGAAGCCGGTGTATCGCAGGCCTCAATCAATATTTTGTGGAAGCTGTTGTATCACACCCCTCAATCAATATTTTGTGGAAGCCGGTGTATCACACCCCTCAATCATTATTTTGTGGAAGCAGGTATATCAAACCACTTAATCAGTATTTTGTGAAAGCAGTTTTATCTCACCCCTTAATCAGTTTTTTTGGGGGGCAACAGGTATATCACACTAGTTGCAATTAGTTATTCCAATACGTTTGTCCCTCTATCTCAGCAGAACCGCACACAACTGCTGCACAACACAAATGCACTATAATATACTTTCCATGTTAGAAGGTATATTATAGGTATATCACACCCCTCAATCAGTTTTTGTTTTTGGGGGGAACAGGTATATCATATCAGTTGCAATTGGTTATTTTAATAGCGTTTGTCCCTCTATCTAGCTGCAGTATCTCAGCAGAACCACACACAACTGCTGCACAATACAAATGCACTATAATATACTTTCTATGTTAGAAGGCATAATCTAGGTATATAACACCCCTCAATCAGTTTTTGTTTTTGGGGGCAACAGGTATATCATACCAGTTGCAATTAGTTATTCCAATAGCGTTTGTCCCTTTATCTAGCTGCGGTCTCCCAGCAAAACCTCACACAACTGCTGCACCATACAAATGCACTATAATATAGTTTCTATGTTAGAAGGTATATTATACCCTACACTGGCAAAAAACTGAATGTAAAATGGCTGCCAGATCGGGTTTATTTATAGGGTAGTGGATGTGTCCATGTGCTGAAACATCTCAATTGGCTCTCCTGTCCCATCTGATGGATGTGTAATGGGTCAAAGTTTGGCGCTATGCAAAAAAATATGGCGCATGCAAATATCGCCATATGTTCGCATGTCGGCTCATCGCGAACAAGCAAAGTTCGCCACAAAAACGACTGCCAGGCGAAATGCAAGGCGATCTCTAGCAATATGCATCTTTACTGAATAGTGATAATATTGCGTTCCTAGGGAGAAATATTTAAGATAATAGATGCATTGACGTCCTTCATAATATTTAACAGCATAGTACAATATATGTGTCCTATTGATTATCTTATACTAAAACTTAATGTTCATTATATATATACATCACAGATTTTCTGCTTAATCAATAGACATTAAACCGTAGGGGAAATTAGCACCAGATAAGTCTAGAAAATATCCTTATCTCAGTCATAAATCTATAAGGAGACAAGAATGACTCTTCTCAGACTGGTACATCTTCAGAGAAGAAATTATATGAACTGTGTCCTCTCCATGAACCTCTTTCGACCTACTTTAAAATACTTAAACAATGGTGAATGTAAAACAATATGGCCTATTATATCAAATCCACTATAATTATGATATTTGATATAAATGTTATATACCTATAAAAAAGCACAACAATTCATATAGACATCTAGTTCAGTGAGTACATTTTAGTGCACACTAATTAACTATTTCCAAAAAGTAAGAGGTGGCTGAAAACTTAGTGTACTATATATAATTTTTTCATTAATGTAATAACTGGACCATACTAGTTCCAACGAATATTTATTTATACAGACACACCAGTTTAGGAACAAATGCTTGTGTCTATGATAAAAAATGCCTTCCCTGGGCTAAAAACAGCCAATAATTCATCGGAAATACCCCCGCAGTCCTCTGATAATTTTAATTATTTTTTAATTTTTGGGCACTTCAAATAAAAGTCAAGTTTTAATACAAAATGATAGGACCCCTAGTGGGATTTTATTGGTCGTTTGACAATTTTTTTTTTGAGTTTATGATATCCCGAGGGTCCCTTCCAAGGACAACAAGTGAGTATAAGCTCTGTGGACCAAAATATAAGTTATGACTGTCAAAAAGTGGTGATGGAAAGACATTTTTTATTTTTTCTTCAAAAGTTTTAATTTTTTTAAAAGTTGTAGATCCCAAAAATATTCAAGTTTGGTATCACCCTATTCATATTGAGCCAAAGAATAAAGGTGTTATGGCATTTTTATCGCCCAGTGAACGCCTTGATGTCAAACCCCAAAAACCTTGGCGGCATTGTAGATTTTTTTCCCCTAATTTCCAATAACAAACATGGTAAACTGAATGGTGCTCTGCTCTTAAATAGTACAACTTATCCCCCCCAAAAATAAGCCCTCATATGGCTACATGAATGGAAAATGTAAAAAGTTATGGCTACTGGAACGTTGGGGGGGGGGGGGAGGGAATAAAAAAGCAAAACAAAAATGGGCCCCATACTATATGCTCTATAAGTAATAAAAACTTCCAAAAATGGATTGAGAATAAATATAAAAATATACACATTAAAATTTCAAATGGCTCGGTAATGGAAAAATACTGAAAGAACGAAAATTATTTTTTAACACTATAGACATGAATCCCTTGAATGATTTCCATATTCCAAGCAGAAAAAAATGGAAAACTATACAAATATATATTATGAACAGGGTGGTATTTTGTGTTAAACTAGATGGGCCAAACATGGTGGAGGGATCAAACATGGCAGCTGGATTATTGCCATAAGGGACAGGAGCCTGAAAACTAACTGCCGTACTGGACTGTTGCTGATATGGGATTTGGCTTGTTAGGTGTGTTGCACAATATGGCAATTATTGCTGTTGTGGCCTGCAATCGCCTGAAAATCAACCTTTTGTATGAGAATTACATAAAGGAGCCACATGGGGCCAATAGTTGACCACCATATACAGTTTACCTAATAAAGTTATACTAACCTCTAATCCTTGCATCATTAAACTACATATGAAGAGTATATAATACTGGAAGACTGGCACTTTCAACGCATGGAGTCGTATGGTTTAAATGCAGGTCACAAAATTTATTGATAGATACATAAAAGGTTAAAAAGCTAAAATATGTTAATACATATACCAACAATCAATTCTCACAATGTGGTGCCAGTGATGACAAATATATCAAAGTCATATATTTCCTTATTCTATATTGCAGGTCATTCCTTATAATAGTCCACAATTAAATGCCTGTAAAGAAAAAGTAGCAGGAGGGAATGGAGAAAAGGGAAGATCCTTCTTCTTTTCCTCCCTAATAGGTTTCCAGTGATCTGACCAAAGATCCAAGTATGACCCACTTATAAGAAGATATCTTCTATATTCTGCGAGAAAATAGTGCACTTTAAATTCGACTGGCTGTGACAACTAAAGTTTGAGCCTTAGAAAATCGGAAGAAAGGACCAACGAGCGAAATTCTGAGTGCCGACACGTCACTTCCGGAGCGACAAACTCGTCTTTGAATCCACGTGGGACGCTGACTAAGTAACAGCCGGGACCCCGATACATCCGAGTGACCGACCGGCACGAATAGAAGGTAAGCCCACACAGTGGGTTATTACTAGGCATATCCTAAACAGCCAAATTGCAAAGTTCGCATAAGACATAAAAAGAAACATTATATCTAAAGTCTATTACAATCGGAACAGTCACATCATTGGACCTTTCCTCCTATTAGGGAGGAAAAGAAGAAGGATCTTCCCTTTTCTCCATTCCCTCCTGCTACTTTTTCTTTACAGGCATTTAATTGTGGACTATTATAAGGAATGACCTGCAATATAGAATAAGGAAATATATGACTTTGATATATTTGTCATCACTGGCACCACATTGTGAGAATTGATTGTTGGTATATGTATTAACATATTTTAGCTTTTTAACCTTTTATGTATCTATCAATAAATTTTGTGACCTGCATTTAAACCATACGACTCCATGCGTTGAGAGTGCCAGTCTTCCAGTATTATATATTTTTTGCAACCGTGACTGCAATATATTAGACTGCTCTTTAATAGAGTTGAGCGAACACCTGGATGTTCGGGTTCGTGCGTAAGGGTCAAGGCCGTAAAACCATACTAGATGCCCGTGATCTCCGGGCCCTTAAACGACACTGCGCCACAAACAGGAATGCTACTGTAAAGGAAATCACAGAATGGGCTCAGGAATACTTCCAGAAACCATTGTCAGTGAACACAATCCACCGTGCCATCCGCCGTTGCCAGCTGAAACTCTACAGTGCAAAGAAGAAGCCATTTCTAAGCAAGAGCCACAAGCTCAGGCATTTTCACTGGGCCAGGGATCATTTAAAATGGAGTGTGGCAAAATGGAAGACTGTTCTGTGGTCAGACGAGTCACGATTCAAAGTTCTTTTTGGAAATCTGGGACGCCATGTCATCCGGACCAAAGAGGACAAGGACAACCCAAGTTGTTATCAACGCTCAGTTCAGAAGCCTGCATCTCTGATGGTATGGGGTTGCATGAGTGCGTGTGGCATGGGCAGCTTGCATGTCTGGAAAGGCACCATCAATGCAGAAAAATATATTCAGGTTCTAGAACAACATATGCTCCCATCCAGACGTCATCTCTTTCAGGGAAGACCCTGCATTTTTCAACAAGATAATGCCAGACCACATTCTGCATCAGTCACAACATCATGGCTGCGTAGGAGAAGGATCCGGGTACTGAAATGGCCAATCTGCAGTCCAGATCTTTCACCTATAGAGAACATTTGGCGCATCATAAAGAGGAAGGTGCAACAAAGAAGGCCCAAGACGATTGAACAGTTAGAGGCCTGTATTAGACAAGAATGGGAGAGCATTCCTATTTCTAAACTTGAGAAACTGGTCTCCTCGGTCCCCAGACGTCTGTTGAGTGTTGTAAGAAGAAGGGGAGATGCCACACAGTGGTGAAAATGGCCTTGTCCCAACTTTTTGGGGATTTCTTGACACCATGAAATTCTGATTCAACATATTTTTCGCTTAAAATGGTACATTTTCTCAGTTTAAACTTTTGTTCCGTGATTTATGTTCTATTCTAAATAAAATATTAGAAGTTGGCACCTCCACATCATTGCATTCAGTTTTTATTCACGATTTGTATAGTGTCCCAACTTTTTGGGAATCCGGTTTGTAGTTAAATCCCCTGCAAACAAATGTGAATAGGGAAATGAATAAAAATAAAAATAAAATAAATAAAAATTAACCAATATCAATTGGAGAGAGGTCCCATAGCAGAGAATCTGGCTTCATGTCAGCAGAGAATCAGTCTTCATGTCATAGCAGAGAATCATGCTTCACGTCACCCAACACTGGAACAGTCCATTGTCAGATATTTAGGCCCCGGCACCCAGATAGAGGAGAGAGGTCCCATAACAGAGATTCAGGCTTCATGTCAGCAGAGAATCAGTCTTCATGTCATAGCAGAGAATCAGGCTTCACGTCACCCAACACTGGAACAGTCCATTGTCAGATATTTAGGCCCCGGCACCCAGATAGAGGAGAGGTTCATTCAACTTTGAGTTGCCCCGCAATATAATGGTAAAATGAAAATAAATATAGGATTGAATGAGGAAGTGCCCTGGAGTACAATAATATATGGTTAAGGGGAGGTAGTTATAAATGTCTAATCTGCACAAGGGATGGACAGGTCCTGTGGGATCCATGCCTGGTTCATTTTTATGAACGTCAGCTTGTCCACATTGGCTGTAGACAGGCGGCTGCGTTTGTCTGTAATGACGCCCCCTGCCGTGCTGAATACACGTTCAGACAAAACGCTGGCCGCCGGGCAGGCCAGCACCTCCAAGGTTCAAAAGGCTAGCTCTGGCCTCGTGGACAATTTGGAGACCCAGAAGTTGAATGGGGCCGAACCATCAGTCAGTACGTGGAGGGGTGTGCACACGTACTGTTCCACCATGTTAGTGAAATGTTGCCTCCTGCTATCACGTTCCATATCAGGTGGTGGTGCAGTTAGCTGTGGCGTGTTGACAAAACTTTTCCACATCTCTGCCATGCTAACCCTGCCCTCAGAGGAGCTGGCCATGACACAGCTGCGTTGGCGACCTCTTGCTCCTCCTCTGCCTTCGCCTTGGGCTTCCACTTGTTCCCCTGTGACATTTGGGAATGCTCTCAGTAGCGCGTCTACCAACGTGCGCTTGTACTCGCGCATCTTCCTATCACGCTCCAGTGCAGGAAGTAAGGTGGGCACATTGTCTTTGTACCGTGGATCCAGCAGGGTGGCAACCCAGTAGTCCGCACACGTTAAAATGTGGGCAACTCTGCTGTCGTTGCGCAGGCACTGCAGCATGTAGTCGCTCATGTGTGCCAGGCTGCCCAGAGGTAAGGACAAGCTGTCCTCTGTGGGAGGCATATCGTAATCGTCCTGCGTTTCCCCCCAGCCACGCACCAGTGATGGGCCTGAGCTGCGTTGGGTGCCACCCCGCTGTGAACATGCTTCATCCTCATCCTCCTCCACCTCCTCCTCATCCTCATCCTCCTCGTCCTCCAGTAGTGGGCCCTGGCTGGCCACATTTGTATCTGGCCTCTGCTGTTGCAAAAAACCTCCCTCTGAGCCACTTCGAAGAGACTGGCCTGAAAGTGCTAAAAATGACCCCTCTTCCTCCTCCTCCCCCTTCTGGGCCACCTCCTCTTCCATCATCCCCCTAAGTGTTTTCTCAAGGAGACATAGAAGTGGTATTGTAATGCTAATAACGGCGTCATCGCCACTGGCCATGTTGGTGGAGTACTCGAAACAGCGCAACAGGGCACACAGGTCTCGCATGGAGGCCCAGTCATTGGTGGTGAAGTGGTGCTGTTCCGCAGTGCGACTGACCCGTGCATGCTGCAGCTGAAACTCCACTATGGCCTGCTGCTGCTCGCACAGTCTGTTCAGCATGTGCAAGGTGGAGTTCCACCTGGTGGGCACGTCGCATATGAGGTGGTGAGCGGGAAGGCCGAAGTTACGCTGTAGCGCAGACAGGCGAGCAGCGGCAGGATGTGAACGCCGGAAGCGCGAACAGACGGCCCGCACTTTATGCAGCAGCTCTGACATGTCGGGGTAGTTGTGAATGAACTTCTGCACCACCAAATTCAGCACATGCGCCAGGCAAGGGATGTGCGTCAAACCGGCTAGTCCCAGAGCTGCAACAAGATTTCGCCCATTATCGCACACCACCAGGCCGGGCTTGAGGCTCACTGGCAGCAACCACTCTTCGGTCTGTTGTTCTATACCCCGACACAACTCCAGTGCGGTGTGGGGCCTGTCCCCCAAACATATGAGTTTCAGAATGGCCTGCTGACGTTTACCCCGGGCTGTGCTGAAGTTGGTGGTGAAGGTGTGTGGCTGACTGGATGAGCAGGTGGAAGAAGAGGAGGAGGAAGCCGAGTAGGAGGAGGAGGCAACAGGAGGCAAAGAATGTTGCCCTGCGATCCTTGGCGGCGGAAGGACGTGCGCCAAACAGCTCTCCTCCTGGGGCCCAGCCGCCACTACATTTACCCAGTGTGCAGTTAGGGAGATATAGCGTCCCTGGCCGTGCTTACTGGTCCACGTATCTGTGGTTAGGTGGACCTTGCCACAGATGGCGTTGCGCAGTACACACTTGATTTTATCGGATACTTGGTTGTGCAGGGAAGGCACGGCTCTCTTGGAGAAGTAGTGGCGGCTGGGAACAACATACTGTGGGACAGCAAGCGACATAAGCTGTTTGAAGCTGTCTGTGTCCACCAGCCTAAATGACAGCATTTCATAGGCCAGTAGTTTAGAAATGCTGGCATTCAGGGCCAGGGATCGAGGGTGGCTAGGTGAGAATTTACGCTTTCTCTCAAATGTTTGTGAGATGGAGAGCTGAACGCTGCTGTGTGACATGGTTGAGATGCTTGGTGACGGAGGTGGTGGTGTTGGTGGTACATCCCCTGTTTGCTGGGCGGCAGGTGCCAACGTTCCTCCAGAGGCGGAGGAAGAGGCCGAGCCGGAAGCAGCAGAAGAGGCCGAGGCGGCAGCAGCAGAAGAGGTAGCAGGGGGAGCCTGAGTGACTTCCTTGTTTTTAAGGTGTTTACTCCACTGCAGTTCATGCTTTGCATGCAGGTGCCTGGTCATGCAGGTTGTGCTAAGGTTCAGAACGTTAATGCCTCGCTTCAGGCTCTGATGGCACAGTGTGCAAACTACTCGGGTCTTGTCGTCAGCACATTGTTTGAAGAAGTGCCATGCCAGGGAACTCCTTGAAGCTGCCTTTGGGGTGCTCAGTCCCAGATGGCCGCGGTCAGTAGCAGGCGGAGTCTCTTGGCGGCGGGTGTTCTGCTTTTGCCCACTGCTCCCTCTTTTGCTACGCTGTTGGCTCGCTCTCACCACTGCCTCTTCCTCCGAACTGTGAAAGTCAGTGGCACGACCTTCATTCCATGTGGGGTCTAGGACCTCATCGTCCCCTGCATCGTCTTCCACCCAGTCTTCCTCCCTGACCTCCTGTTCAGTCTCCACACTGCAGAAAGAAGCAGCAGTTGGCACCTGTGTTTCGTCATCATCAGAGACATGCTGAGGTGGTATTCCCATGTCCTCATCATCAGGAAACATAAGTGGTTGTGCGTCAGTGCATTCTATGTCTTCCACCGCTGGGGAAGGGCTAGGTGGATGCCCTTGGGAAACCCTGCCAGCAGAGTCTTCAAACAGCATAAGAGACTGCTGCATAACTTTACGGCTCAGACAGTTTCACTGATATGCATGGGGGTGATGTGACAGACTGATGGGCTTGGTTTTCAGGCGCCATGTGTGCGTTTTCTGCAGAAGACTGGGTGGGAGATAATGTGAACGTGCTGGATCCACTGTCGGCCACCCAATTGACTAATGCCTGTACCTGTACGGCATTGGGCCCCACCAAATATCGCTGTAAATTCTGGCGGCTACTGGGACCTGAGGTAGTTGGTACACTAGGACGTGTGGATGTGGCAGAACGGCCACGTCCTCTCCCAGCACCAGAGGGTCCACTAACACCACCACGACCATGTCCGCGTCCGCGTCCCTTACTAGATGTTTTCCTCATTGTTATCGTTCACCACAATAAGAAAAATATTATTTGGCCCAATGTATTGAATTCAAATTCAGGCCTTTTTTTACAGACACCTAACACTATCTGGCTATCTATTTAGGTACCGTATTACACTAATACAGGCACAGCAGTAACGACAGATTTAGCTGAATATAAATTTGAGGCCTATTATTTAGGCGCTTGGTGATAGGTATACATTTACGGACAGAATTAGACTTGGAAATGCACAGTAGCGTGTGTGTGAAGTATTGAGAATGACACTATCTGCACCTTCAATCTAATATACCCTTTTAAGGATAGATTTAAAGTAGGCCTGATACAGCAGAAACCACTGATTTAGGGAATTGCTAAGTTGGGAATTGTATTTCAACCTAGAACAAAAACTGTGCTTTGACGGACACTAAATAACTTGACCAGCTACAGCAATAACCACAGATTTAGCTGAATATAAATTTGAGGCCTATTAATTAGGCGCTGGGTGACAGGTATACGTTTACGGACAGAATTAGACTTGGAAATGCACGGTAGCGTGTGTGTGAAGTTATTGAGAATGACCCTATCTGCACCTTCAATCTAATATACCCTTTTATGGATAGATTTAAAGTAGGCCTGATACAGCAGAAACCACTGATTTAGGGAATTGCTAAGTTGGGAATTGTATTTCAACCCAGAACAAAAACTGTGCTTTGACGGACACTAAATAACTTGACCAGCTACAGCAATAACCACAGATTTAGCTGAATATAAATTTGAGGCCTATTATTTAGGCGCTGGGTGACAGGTATACGTTTACGGACAGAATTAGACTTGGAAATGCACAGTAGCGTGTGTGTGAAGTTATTGAGAATGACACTATCTGCACCTTCAATCTAATATACCCTTTTGTGGATAGATTTACAGTAGGCCTGATACAGCAGAAACCACTGATTTAGGGAATTGCTAAGTTGGGAATTGTATTTCAACCCAGAACAAGAACTGTGCTTTGACGGATACTAAATAACTTGACCAGCTACAGCAATAACCACAGATTTAGCTGAATATAAATTTGAGGCCTATTATTTAGGCGCTGTGTGACAGTTATACGTTTACGGACAGAATTAGACTAGGAAATGCACGGTAGCGTGTGTGTGAAGTATTGAGAATGACACTATCTGCACCTTCAATCTAATATACCCTTTTAAGGATAGATTTAAAGTAGGCCTGATACAGCAGAAACCACTGATTTAGGGAATTGCTAAGTTGGGAATTGTATTTCAACCCAGAACAAAAATATATCCTTTGCCAGACAGCAGACAGTATTACAATTGGCTGGCCACAGCTGAAACACCAGATTTAGGGTACTGCTATTTTAGCAATTGTATTTCACCCCTCAATAAAATAGCAAGCACAGCCAAGCCCCTGATGTAGGATATAGCAAAAAAATAACCACACTATTGATGGTTAAATGGACTTGGTGGCAGCTTGTGCTGGCGCACCACAAGACACAAAATAGCCGCTGATCACCCCAGAAAAAAGTGACTGAAAAACGCTCTGGGCAGCCTAAAAACAGTGAGAAATTTAATAGCAGCAGTTCAATGATCCACAGCTGTAGATCGATCACTGAATTAAGTGTTTTTGAGCAGTTAATCACTGCCTAATCTCGCCCTAACAGTCGCAGCTGCAACCTCTCCCTACACTGTCAGAGCAGAGTGACGTGTGGCGCTACGTGACTCCAGCTTAAATAGAGGCTGGGTCACATGCTGCACTGGCCAATCACAGCCATGCCAATAGTAGGCATGGCTGTGACGGCCTCTTGGGGCAAGTAGTATGACGCTTGTTGATTGGCTGCTTTGCAGCCTTTCAAAAAGCGCCAAGAAAGCGACGAACACCGAACCTGAACCCGGACTTTTACGAAAATGTTCGGGTTCGGGTCCGTGTCACGGACACCCCAAAATTCGGTACGAATCCGAACTATACAGTTCGGGTTCGCTCATCCCTACTCTTTAATACTGAGGCACAGTAATTCTATATATAAACCAACAGATTAAATTAGATTGTGGCAGCAGTTCAACAAGATGCGCATGGCAATTAATCTCAACCTGCAATGTCCCTGCAGTCTCCCTATGCTCTACCTGCAGTGTCTAAAAACTCTCCCTATGTTCTCCTTGCAATGTCCCTGCACTCTCCCTATGCAATATTCTACAATTAAAAGCTTTTGGCAACACTGTCCCTAGTGCATTGGCGCTTGTCACGTCTCTCCCTAAGCTTAGTGTCACGGTGTGGTTCAGTGTGACAGTTGTGCCGTGTAGGATGGCTGCATGACCTCTTGTGTACTGGCTGCAGGATGACTCTGGTTTATGCTGGTTGCTTGGGGCTGCGTGCTGGCTGCAGTGTTGTGTGTGAACTATGCCTTTGAATATGTGTACTCTCTGTGTCCGCATCTCTGTGCAGTTCTTGTCACTGTTGCTGTAAAGGCTGGCTGCAGGCTAACTCCTGTATATGTTGGTTGCTTTGGGCTGCGTGCTGGTTGCGGTGTCTTGTGTGAACTATGTCTGTGAATGTGTGTACTCCTCGTGTCTGTATCTCTGTGATTCTTGTCACCGGTGCCGTGCAGGCTGGCTGCATGCGCTTTATGTACCGGCTGTAGGTGTTCCCATGTTTGCTGGTTCTACGATGTGTGCTGGCTGCGGCCTTGTGTGAACAGGGACAGAGTTTGGATTCACTTGTGATTGATCCTGTCTGTTCTATGTCCAGCCTGGCAGTCCCTAACTGCTTCTGACCCAGTCTGTAGCATATCTTGCCTGCAGTGCCTTACTGCTTCTGTTCCTGTCCTGTGTATGTCCTGCCTTCATGAGAGGGCTCCTGGGTTATCCGGAGGGAGGATCTCTAGTCTGTGTGCAGCTCTGCCTGAGACATTCTTCCATTCCGCTTAAAGGGTCCAGACATCTGGTTGTGTGCTGGTTCTCGTTTGTCGTCTGATCCATGTCCTGTGTTTTTTGGGTTCCAATCCTGTTGTCTGTGGTTCTTTGCAGGTAGCAGCCAAGTGTAGCGGGATCTTCATGGAGGTTTGACCAGTTCATCCACACCACCAGGGGTTTTGTGAAGAACGGGGCTCACTGGCCCCGTGCCCTCTGGGTTTTGCCTCTGGTCTACTGGTGCACTTGGTTCTGTGGTAGAGCTACCACTATTGCCTAACCTGTGTATCATTACTGTCATGTTCTTTTATAACAAGTGTAATAAATTACACTGTTGTTCCCTGGTCTTTATCTGACTGTGTCCTGTTTGCATGACGTCCCAGAGGTATGCCTTGGTCCTATGGTACATGGCACTTAGCTCACATTAAAACTGTGGAGACCACATGGTGTGAGGCTTTTTATAGGGCTGTTATACCACAGGGGATGGCTATCTGCGGATTGGCCAGCTGCATGGCATTATGGGTTATATCGCAATCCTGGGCTTCTTACTTCCATTTTGTAACACTTGCAATAGCCATTTTAGGAATCAACATTTTGTTAGCGCCAAGAGTGAGGAAATTTAGCTTTGTAGTGGATCTAATTTTTCTAAACTTCGGATCGAATTCTGCTTCAGATGCTTCGATTCGCTCAACACTACTTTTCTCCTTCAGTGCCAACCTTGTTATTTGTAGGGTCCATTCACACGTCCGTAGTGTATTGCGTATCCGCAATACACACAGCAGCACGCAATAGAATTGCCTATTATACTTGTCCGCAATTGCGGACAAGAATAGAACATGTCCTATTTTGTTCCGGAGCAGCGGATCGAAAGTTCGGGGCCGCGGTCTGGAAATGCAGATACGGACAGCACACTGTGTGCTGTCCACATCTCTTCCGGCCCCACTGAAAATTTTCGTTGCGGAATGGATCCGGGCCCCTTCTATGGACGTGTGAATGGACCCTTATTCTTTTATTTTTTTTCATTGGCTCGTTAGTACTGGGAGCATTGGTTGTGCACTCAGTGTCTAGGCAGGTCCATGTGGAGTGGTAGTGAGCCACCTAGATTTTTATGTGTTGTCAATACAAAGAACTGGCACAGGATTTATTCATTCCAAGGACTTTACAAAGAACCAGAAAACATTCTTTGAATGTAGAGGAAAGGGGATTTGATAATCAATACGGGAAAGGATTCTTTACAGTTAAAGTAGTCAAGTTGTGGAATTTCCTACCCTAAGAGGTGGTGATGGCAGATACTATGTCAACATTTTAAACATAAAAATAAACATTGAGGTTTATATATAAGGTAACAATTAATGTCATATAACTGGTCTGAAAAAAGTTGAACTTAATGGACCTGCGTAACTATGGTACTATTATTTGTGGGGGGGTTTTCACCCGTAGATTTTATTCCTGGGAAAAGCAGTTCATAGCAAGAGGGCAAAAACTCAGCCGACCTGAAGAGAAGAGCACACCAGTGGAGAGTACATTAGAGGAGCACTGCAGGAAAGTCAGGGGTGTATCACTGCTCCAGCCAGTTCTGTATGCATGGTCTGTCTTTATTTTACAGCTATTGGTGTTAGTTGGCATTAACAGAGGGATGAGCACTAGGGAAGGTTGTACACTGCTAATATACAGTGTTAAAGTTGGCAAATGATATATGTGGGTTGGTGAGGGTTGTGTGTAAGGACTGCTTTTTATTCCAAGTTTGTTCCTGGAGACTAGTACTTAATAATTAAATCTAACTCCAATGATAACTTTATTTTTCACCAATGTGTGATTTCTTCCATAATATACTCACAAGTCCAGAAAATTTAAGACTTGTTTGGTGGGGTCCTTCCTCATAAAGTTTCTTTAGTCTCCCCTGTATCTGCTTATGATATGGAGAGACCATGTGTAGCTGACCAGCTAAGATCTGTCCTAGGTTGCTTATATGTGTATGCATCGACAAGTTATTCTACCTTCAGAGATATGTTGGTGGGGAAGAAAAGAAAGTTCTTGAAGGTAACTTCTACAGAAAAGACAAAGAAGCCTACAAGCAAGCTTGGGAAAAATTAAATGCAAGACATAGTCATCCTTTCTTAGTACAAAGAGCTTTTAGAGAGAAATTAAATAACTGGCCTAAAATAGGTCCTAAAGAACACTTCAGACTCCAAGAGTACGGTGACTTCCTGCAAGCATGCAGCAATGCCATCCCACATGTTCAAGGACTGGAAGTACTGAACGACTATCTAGAAAACCACAGGATGCTAACTAAGCTACCTGAAAAAGTGGCTTCTAGATGGAATCGCTATGTGACTAAACAGTAAGATCTAGGCAAGAATTTTTCCAAGTTTCAAAGAGTTCTCTGAGTACATCAATAAGGAAGCACGGATACCATGTAATCCAGTAACATAATCTTATGTCTTAAAATCCTTAGAGGGAGTCTGTCACCTCCATATGGCTATATACAGTGCTTACATGGCTCTGTAGCACACCTATACAGGATTGTAACGGTACCTTTGTTCTTTTCTTTAGACTTGCACAAGCAGGAAAAACGAAGTTTAATTCATATGCAAATGAGCACTCGCAAGTGCCCAGGGGCAGCGTTCAGTGTGTAGGTGCCCAGGCTGCTCTGCCTTCTTTTCACTTTACTCCTCCTCAGCCTCTTCCTTTGCCCTATCGATGAGGCAAGAGACTTGGAGGGCGGGCAAATACACTCTCTCCTTCTGTACCAGTTTGTACTCGTCTCGTTTATGATTAGTGCAATTGTCTGTATTATGTATGTATACCTCTTCTCTTGATAATAAGTAATAATAATACCTAAAGATACAGAGGAAGTAAAGAAAGTATCGGTATTCTCTTGCAGAGTGAGGGAAGTAAAAAGCAATGGCACATCAATGGTTGTACCAGTGTGGATATGAAATCCTAAAAGGAGGAACAAGACGGTATACGCCTATGCGCTACTGTATGCCCAGAGTGATGTCACCTTTATTGATCAAGAAATCTGCAAGAAATTACAAGTGGCCACAGAACCAGTGATGCTCAAACTCATCACAATGACGGGGAGAGACACATTAGTGAACAGTCAAAAAGTCAAAGGATTGAGAGTTAGGCTGAGTTCACAGAGGGCGAGATTTCCGCGCGGGTGCAATGCAGTAGGTGAACGCATTGCACCTGCACTGAATCCTGACCCATTCATTTCAATGGGGCTGTGCACATGAGCGTTTTTTTTTCATGCATCAGTTCTGCAATGCTTTAAAATCGCAGCATGCTCTATATTCTGCGTTTTTCACGCAGCCCTGGCTCCATAGAAGTGAATGGGGCTGCGTTAATAACGCATTGCATCTGCAAGCAAGTGCGGATGCAATGCGTTTTTCACTGATGGTTGCTAGGAGATGTTGTTTGTAAACCTTCAGTTTTTTATCACGCGCGTGAAAAACGCATCAAAACGCATTGCACCCGCGCGGAAAAAACTGAACAACTAAACGCAATTGCAGCCAAAACTGACTGAACTTGCTTGCAAAATGGTGCGAGTTTAACTGAACGCACCCTGAACGCATCCGGACCAAATCTGTCACGCTCGTGTGAACTCAGCCTTAGAGGACTTCATTCAAACTGCACATTAAATCTACCTCCAGCTCATACAAAATACGATATACCGCTAGATCGAGATCTCATACCTACCTGTGAAACAGCCAATGAATGGGAGCACCTATCTGTCATATCTCATGAAATGCCCCCGCTGAAAAAGTTTGGTTTTAGACTGTTGATAGGCTACGATTGTCCCGAAGCCTTGGTACCACGAAAGGTAATCACAGGAGGAAAGGGTGAACCCTACGCTGTTCAAACTGATCTAGGATGGGGTGTTGTTGGGGGAAAACAGCAGATCACAAACTCAAGACAGGTGACAGGATTGTCTCATTGAATATCTGTCGAAGAGTTACCAACTGTAAGTCCTGCAAAAGTAATCAAGATCCTTAAATCCGACTTTGCAAATATAAGTTCTAAAGAAAAGAGTGTATCCCAAGAAGACTTAAAGTTCGTTCACACTCTAGAAGAAAGTATTCAGCAGAATCAACAAGGTCATCTTGAAATGCCCTTACCTTTTAGAGAACGACCTCGTCTGCCAAATAACAGAAATATTGCCCTAGCGAGATTGAAATGTTTAAAGAAAAAGATGGTAAGCAGGTCTGTGGAGTTGGTAGATAAATGCTCCGACTCCGACTCCTCAGTTTTTGGTATTTCCGACTCCGACTCTTCTGTATTTAAAATGCAAATGTATTTTATACATTCCTTGAAGGAAAGAAAGGCAACATACATGTCATTACCACAGAACTACTGGCTAGGAAGCTGCTGCCTTCTCCTTTGTGTGCTGATCTTCTGCTGAAGATAGGGCAATGGGAGGATCCAGGAAGGGGCAGGGGAAGGGGCATTTATTTTAAAACATGATTTCCCTAGTAGAATCCCATAGTCATGTTTAAAGTTTAAGCTAACAATCTGAGTTTACAAGTTTTTATAGCCTTAGCTGAATGACAGCAGTTTTTCAAATGGATTACAGCTTCAGTCTTGAACTATTGACTATCCATTCCCTTCACTTATACAAGTGTCTAGTCCTGCAAAAAACATATTTACTTAATCAGTTATCAGTGAGAGGCTAGGTTAACCATGGGCGCTGCGTTCCCTGTAACAGCGGAACACAACACAATGGAAAGTATAAGTATTGCCGCTCCTTAACTGTGCATTGCGTGCCATATAGTGAAGCATATAAAAAGCATGCTTCTTCATGGTTACTTAACGTGTTCGTTTTGCGGTAACGTGACAAACTGCATGCATTGGCCTTTATTCTTACAGTAGAGAAGTACCGTATTTTTGGCAAAAGTGGGGGAAAAATAGCAGTGCGTCTTATGGGGCGAATGCTGCGACCGTCCGGTGAATAGGCTGAGAGGGAGGAGGGGCTGGGGGCCGACATCTGTTTCTGTAATGGCAGCAGGGCCCGGTGCAGTCACTGTATTCTACTACACCGGGCCCCGCTCACTGTAGTATACGGTAATCATATCCAACTTGTGGGTATTGTTAAAGTATTCCAATCATCTTAAATCTAGCGCTGTACTACTTACTACTAACTTCTTGGGAGTCAGGAGGCCGGGTGGGCGCTCATAGCGTAGCTCACTACGTCACGCGCCTGCTCCGCCCACTTTATGAATGAAGCAGGCACCGGGCCCCGCTGCCATTACAAAAACAGATGCCGGCCCCTATTCACTACACAGGGATACTGTTATGGGGAGGATCTGTGGATAACACATAAGATAAGATGCTGTATATGTGTCATCCGCAGATGCTCCCATAACAGTGCAATCCACAGATGCCCCCACAATGATCCCCCATAACAGTGCCATCCACATATGCCCCCATAACAGTGCCATCCACAGATGCCCCCATAACAGTGCCATCCACAGATGCCCCCATAACAGTGCCATCCACAGATGCCCCCATAACAGTGCCATCCACAGATGCCCCCATAACAGTGCCACCCACAGATGCCCCCATAACAGTGCCATCCACAAATGCCCCCATAACAGTGCTATCCACAGATGCCTCATAACAGTGCCATCCACAGATGCCCCCCATAACAGTGCCATCCACAGATTCACTTTTTGTGAATTGGGACATTTAAACTTGCTTTTTTTATTCCAATTTAAATCTAGTAGGAGTCGGAGTCGGTTCATTTTTTGCCGACTCCGACTCCAGGTACCCAAAATTGCATCCGACTCCTCGACTCTGACTCCACAGCCCTGATGGGAAAAAATCCCAAATTAAAGCAGGATTACTTAAAATTTAATGATCTACTAAAAGGACCAGATCTTACAAACACTCTGCCTGGAGTACTCTGTAGATTCAGAAAGTATCCCGTAGCGGTCATGTGTGACGTTGAAAAGATGTTTCACCAGTTTCATGTGAAGAATGAAGATAGAGACTCCCTGAGGTTTCTATGGTGGGAGGATGGAGATACAGATACAGAGCCAGCAGAATACAGAATGAAAGTACACTAGTTTGCAGCAGCATCATCTCCAGGTTGCGCCAATTATGGTATGAAGTACCTGGCTAATCAGAATGAAAAGGATTGCCATCAGCAGCAAATTTTCTGAAGAAAAAGTTTTATGTAGATGATGGTCTCATAAGTCTAGAGTCTACAGAATCTGCAATCAAACTAGTGAAATAGAGCCAAGAGTTATGTGCAAGAGGAAACCTGCGCCTTCACAAATTAATCTCAAACAACAGAGAGGTACTGGAATCCATCAGTGAATCTGAATGTGCAGCAATAATGAAGAATGTAGATCTCAATTATGATCATCTTCCAGTTCAGAATGTAATTGGATTGGGATGGAATGTAGAGAACGACAAGTTCATCTTTGAAGTATCTATTGAAGAGATAGTTGCAACTAGACAAACCATTCTTTCCGCAGTGGCTTCTATATTTGATCCATTGGGATTCTTGGCCCCAGTAATCCTCAGAGCAAAAAAAATACTGCAAGAATTATGCAGACAGAAGTTGGGATGGGATGAGCCCATACCTGAATATTTGAGGCCAAGGTGGGAGAGTTGGATAAGAGACTTGCAAAGCTTGAGAGAAGTCCGGATACCCAGATGTTTTGTATCTCAAGATTTCGGAAAGTACAAGAAAATAGAAAATCATCATTTTTCAGATGCCAGTAGTTATGGTCAGTGCTCCTACATCAGAGTAATAGGAGAAGAAAAGATACACTGTGCCCTGGTTATGGGGAAGGCCAGAGTTGCACCTACCAGTATTCAGACAATACCAAGACTTGAACTGACAGCATCTGTTGTTTCAGCATCAGTAAGCAAGTTTCTGAGAGAAGAATTGGAATTGAAAGTAGATGAATAATATTTTTGGACAGACTCACAAGTTGTCCTAGGATACATAAACAACGATGCTCAAAGATTCCATATCTTTGTCGCCATCAGAGTTGAGAAAATTCAGGAAATAACAAATCCAGAACATTGGTATCACATTGACACAAAGCATAACCCAGCAGATCATGCTTCAAGAGGCCTGCATGTAACAGAATTGAAAAATTTGAACTGGTTCACCGGTCCAGAGTTCCTTTGGGAACAGTAAAGGTTACACGGAATTGTCTATGGGTGATCCAGAAGTAAAAGTTGTACTAACATTGAGCACTGCCAAGTATCAAGATGACATACTTGAAAGACTAGCCAGATGTTCAAAATGAAATACAGTCATAAACGAAGTAGCATAAATTCAACGTTTTGCAAAGGGAATCAGAAAGAAGGAATCATTGAATGTAGAAGAAAGACTGAAATCTGAAGGAACAGTCATAAGACTTATTCAACAGAGATTCTACATTGAAGAGTTGAAGAGACTTAGTCAAGAACCTAAAAGGCTTCCAAATATCCACCCATTGTACAAGCTTAATCTTGTTCTGCAGGTGGGAGGGAGACTGGAAAATGCAATTGTTACCTATAAGAGTGAAGCATCCAGCAATACTACCCAAAAATTCGACCTTCACAAGATTGATTATTGATCACTACCACAACATATCCTTGCATCAAGGAAGAAGCTTTAGCCAAAGCTGTTTGAGAGAAGGTGGTTACTGGATTGTGAAAGGAAGCAAAGTTATAGCAAAGTATATAAGTAAATGTGTAGTCTGCAGAAAGGCAAGGTAGACCTACCGAAGAGCAAAGAATGGCAGATTTACCGGCAGATCGTGTGAACCCATCACTACCATTTCTTTATTGCGGAATAGATTGTTTTGGCCCATTCATCACCAAACAGAACCGCAAGGAGTACAAGAGATATGGACTAATATTTACATGTCTAAGCTCCAGAGCAATTCACCTGGAAATGTTAGAAGATATGTCAATGCCTTGAGATGTTTCATAGCCATTAGAGGTACTGTCAGAGAGCTTAGATCTGACCAAGGTTCTAATTTTGTCAGAGCAAAGAATGAATTGTAGAAAGCTCTAAAAGAGATCGATAAAGAAAAAGTAACTAAGTATTTGTTAGAGAAACAGTGTGATTTTCATATGAATGCTCCACATGCAAGCCATACAGGAGGAGTTTGGGAAAGACAAATCAGAATTATGAGAAATGTGTTAAGTTCAGTGTTAAAAAAAGAATGCCGGAAGAATAGATGATGCTTCACTTAGGACCCTATTCTATGAAGTAATGTCTATTGTTAACAGTCGTCCACTTACTACTCCTCTCAAGTTGGAACGTCCTATACATAAGTTAGTTGTTCTACTTGACAGTGATAAAAGACACTTGGAACTTAAATTGAGAACCTCATGAAAATTCCTCAAAGTCATATTCAAGTCCTACCACTAAGAACATAGAATTATAGGTAATTTTGGTGGGAGTGTAGCTGGCCAGTTAAGACCTGTCCTAGCTTGCTAGTATAGCTTATATGTGTATACAGCTATTCCTGCTAATAACCTTAATACAGTTCCTATGTTTATGTGTTAAAGACAAAATCAGAGTTATTTACTGTGCCATCATGTTTTGGATGTCATATAACTGTTATATTTTATGTTCACAGAAGCAGAAAAAAAATAATATGCCTTTAAGATTCATTTTGTAATGTAAGGTAAGCTCAGTGACACAGCAGAAAGCATAGTGTTAATCTGTTGTTGCTGGGCAGAAGTGTAGACCAATCACAGCCAGCTTCTCACACAGCAAGAGTTTTCACCAATCACAGCCAGCCTCACAGACAGCCTGTCTGGGAATTCCCCTTGCAGGAGCTGCTGGAATCATTATTCACCAGAGAGAGGAGCTGAACAGACACAAAGTTCCAGTTCGAGTCCAGTTTTATAGGCACAAGAGGCCAAAATAGGAATTTAGAGCAGTTATATAATGTTCATATTGTTAGTATTGTGAGTAGAACTGTATACTGAACCAGTTATACATGTGTTAACTTACAGTTCCACTAATTGCAACCATACAATTGCAAATTGCCAGCATACAAATTGCAAGCTACAATTGCAAACTACAAATAGCAATCCAATCCATACAAATAGCAATCCGTACAAATTACATACAAATCAGTAGGACTATCGGTCAAATCTTAGATATACCTCTCAGAGAGATCATAAAGTGCTTAAATAACTTAAAGTGACAGTACAGATACCGAAATATATCCACCATTTTATGTTGAATGACAAGATTGAACAGTTGAACCACCATCTTATGCATACCACCATTTTGTGATACTTTATTCGTCAAGTGTTTTGTACATGGACTATCTGCTGCGGAGGCAGCAGTGTTATATATGAAGAAACGTTGACGTTAATAAAGAAGTTATTTTAAGCATTTGGTGTGCTCTTTAAACCTACAGTCGTGGCCAAAAGTTTTGAGAATTACATAAATATTGGAAATTGGAAAAGTTGCTGCTTAAGTTTTTATAATAGCAATTTGCATATACTCCAGAATGTTATGAAGAGTGATCAGATAAATTGCATAGTCCTTCTTTGCCATGAAAATTAACTTAATCCCCCAAAAACTTTTCCACTGTATTTCATTGCTGTCATTAATGGACCTGCTGAGATCATTTCAGTAATCGTCTTGTTAACTCAGGTGAGAATGTTGACGAGCACAAGGCTGGAGATCATTATGTCAGGCTGATTGGGTTAAAATGGCAGACTTGACCTGTTAAAAGGAGGGTGATGCTTGAAATCATTGTTCTTCCATTGCTAACCATGGTGACCTGCAAAGAAACGCATGCAGCCATCATTGCGTTGCATAAAAATGGCTTCACAGGCAAGGATATTGTGGCTACTAAGATTGCACCTAAATCAACAATTTATAGGATCATCGTCTCCTAAAGAGGATTCAGCTGCGGGATCGGAGTGCCACCAGTGCAGAGCTTGCTCAGGAATGGCAGCAGGCAGGTGTGAGCGCATCTTCACACACAGTGAGGCGAAGACTTTTGGAAGATGGCCTGGTGTCAAGAAGGGCAGCAAAGAAGCCACTTCTCTCCAAAAAAACCCATCAGGGACAGATTGATCTTCTGCAGAAAATATGGTGAATGGACTGCTGAGGACTGGGGCAAAGTCATATTCTCCGATGAAGCCTCTTTCCAATTGTTTGGGGCATCAGGAAAAAGGCTTGTCCGGAGAAGAAAAGGTGAGCGCTACCATCAGTCCTGTGTCATGCCAACAGTAAAGCATCCTGAGACCATTCATGTGTGCGGTTTCTTCTCATCCAAGGGAGTGGGCTCACTCACAATTTTGCCCCAAAACACAGCCATGAATAAAGAATGGTACCAAAACACCCTCCAACAGCAACTTCTTCCAACAATCCAACAACAGTTTGGTGAAGAACAATGCATTTTCCAGCACGATGGAGCACCGTGCCATAAGGCAAAAGTGATAACTAAGTGGCTCGGGGAACAAAACGTTGACATTTTGGGTCCATGGCCTGGAAACTCCCCAGATCTTAATCCCATTGATAACTTGTGGTCAATCCTCAAGAGGCGGGTGGACAAACAAAAACCCACTAATTCTGACAAACTCCAAGAAGTGATTATGAAAGAATGGGTTGCTATCAGTCAGGAATTGGCCCAGAAGTTGATTGAGAGCATGCCCAGTTGAATTGCAGAGGTCCTGAAAAAGAAGGGCCAACACTGCAAATACTGACTCTTTGCATAAATGTCATGTAATTGTCGATAAAATCTTTTGAAACGTATGAAGTGCGTGTAATTATATTTCACTACCTCACAGAAACAACTGAAACAAAGATCTAAAAGCAGTTTAGAAGCAAACTTTGTGAAAACTAATATTTGTGTCATTCTCAAAACTTTTGTCCACGACTGTACTGCTTCCATAGAACAGCGCTAGAGGAATTACAGAGTAACAGACAGTCTGGTTAGACTAAAAGGTCAGAGATATCAAAATTCTTCTAATGCCACAGCGCAAAAGGCACCATATAGTGCTGTGCCTGCCACCAGAAGTTCTAACAAAAGAATTAGTCCACAAGAACTTTGACCTCTGTCTACGTAGTCAAAGTTTAATTTTATGGTTAAGACTTAACCGCCTCCGGACCGCCTAACGCAGATGTGCGGTCCGGAGGCGGCGGCCCTGCGCAGAGTCACGCATATATGCGTCATCTCGCGAGGGCTGGGATTTCCTGTGAACGCACGCACACAGGCGCGCGCGCTCACAGGAACGAAAGGTAAGCGAGTGGATCTCCAGCCTGCCAGCGGCGATCGCTCGCTGGCAGGCTGGAGATCTGATTTTTTTAACCCCTAACAGGTATATTAGACGCTGTTTTGATAACAGCGTCTAATATACCTGCTACCTGGTCCTCTGGTGGTCCCTTTTGTTAGGATCGACCACCAGAGGACACAGGTAGGTCAGTAAAGTCGCACCAAACACCACACTACACTACACCCCCCCCGTCACTTATTAACCCCTTATTAACCCCTGATCACCCATGATCACCCCATATAAACTCCCTGATCACCCCCCTGTCATTGATCACCCCCCTGTCATTGATCACCCCCCTGTCAGGCTCCGTTCAGACGTCCGTATGATTTTTACGGATCCACGGATACATGGATCGGATCCGCAAAACACATACGGACGTCTGAATGGAGCCTTACAGGGGGGTGATCTCCCTGATCACCCCCTGTCATTGATCACCCCCCTGTAAGGCTCCATTCAGACGTCCGCATGTGTTTTGCGGATCCGATCCATGTATCCATGGATCCGTAAAAATCATACGGACGTCTGAATGGAGCCTTACAGGGGGGTGATCAATGACAGGGGGGTGATCACCCATATACACTCCCTGATCACCCCCTGTCATTGATCACCCCCCTGTAAGGCTCCATTCAGACGTCCGCATGTGTTTTGCGGATCCGATCCATGGATCCGTAAAAATCATACGGACGTCTGAATGGAGCCTTACCAGGGGGGTGATCAATGACAGGGGGGTGATCAGGGAGTCTATATGGGTGATCACCCCCCTGTCATTGATCACCCCCCTGTCATTGATCACCCCCTGCTCCATTCAGACATTTTTTTGGCCCAAGTTAGCGGAAATATATATATATATATTTTTTATTTTCTTACAAAGTCTCATATTCCACTAACTTGTGTCAAAAAATAAAATCTCACATGAACTCACCATACCCCTCACGGAATCCAAATGCGTAAAAACTTTTAGACATTTATATTCCAGACTTCTTCTCACGCTTTAGGGCCCCTAAAAAGCCAGGGCAGTATAAATACCCCACATGTGACCCCATTTCGGAAAGAAGACACCCCAAGGTATTCTGTGAGGGGCATATTGAGTCCATGAAAGATTAAAATTTTTGTCCTAAGTTAGCGGAAAGTGAGACTTTGTGAGAAAAAAACAAAAAAAATCAATTTCCGCTAACTTATGCAAAAAAAATAAAAATTCTATGAACTCGCCATGCCCCTCATTGAATACCTTGGGGTGTCTTCTTTCCAAAGTGGGGTCACATGTGGGGTATTTATACTGCCCTGGCTTTTTAGGGGCCCGAAAGTGTGAGAAGAAGTCTGGGATCCAAATGTCTAAAAATGCCCTCCTAAAAGGAATTTGGGCCGCTTTGCGCATCTACGCTGCAAAAAAGTGTCACACATCTGGTATCGCCGTACTCAGGAGAAGTTGGGCAATGTGTTTTGGGGTGTCATTTTACATATACCCATGCTGGGTGAGATAAATATCTTGGTCAAATGCCAACTTTGTATAAAAAAATGGGAAAAGTTATCTTTTGCCAAGATATTTCTCTCACCCAGCATGGTTATATGTAAAATGACACCCCAAAACACATTCCCCAACTTCTCCTGAGTACGGCGATACCAGATGTGTCACACTTTTTTGCAGCCAAGGTGGGCAAAGGGGCATATATTCCAAAGAGCACCTTTCGGATTTCACAGGCCATTTTTTACAGATTTTGATTGCAAGGTACTTCTCACACATTTGGGCCCCTAAATTGCCAAGGCAGTATAACTACGCCACAAGTGACCCCATTTTGGAAAGAAGACACCCCAAGGTATTCCGTGAGGGGCATGGCGAGTTCCTAGAATTTTTTATTTTTTGTCACAAGTTAGCGGAAAATGATGATTTTTCTTTTTTTTTCTTTTTTCATTACAAAGTCTCATATTCCACTAACTTGCGACAAAAAATAAAAAATTCTAGGAACTCGCCATGCCCCTCACGGAATACCTTGGGGTGTCACTTGTGGCGTAGTTATACTGCCCTGGCAATTTAGGGGCCCAAATGTGTGAGAAGTACTTTGCAATCAAAATGTGTAAAAAATGGCCTGCGAAATCCGAAAGGTGCACTTTGGAATATGTGCCCCTTTGCCCACCTTGGCTGCAAAAAAGTGTCACACATCTGGTATCGCCGTACTCAGGAGAAGTTGGGGAATGTGTTTTGTGGTGTCATTTTACATATACCCATGCTGGGTGAGAAAAATATCTTGGTCAAATGCCAACTTTGTATAAAAAAATTGGAAAAGTTGTCTTTTGCCAAGATATTTCTCTCACCCAGCATGGGTATATGTAAAATGACACCCCAAAACACATTCCCCAACTTCTCCTGAGTACGGCGATACCAGATGTGTGACACTTTTTTGCAGCCTAGGTGGGCAAATGGACCCACATTCCAAAGTGCACCTTTCGGATTTCGCAGGCCATTTTTTACACATTTTGATTGCAAAGTACTTCTCACACATTTGGGCCCCTAAATTGCCAGGGCAGTATAACTACCCCACAAGTGACCCCATTTTGGAAAGAAGACACCCCAAGGTATTCCGTGAGGGGCATGGCGAGTTCCTAGAATTTTTTATTTTTTGTCGCAAGTTAGTGGAATATGAGACTTTGTAAGAAATTTTTTTTTTTTAATAAATACATCATTTTCCGCTAACTTGTGACAAAAAATTAAAAGTTCTATGAACTCACTATGCCTATCAGCGAATACCTTAGGGTGTCTTCTTTCCGAAATGGGGTCATTTGTGGGGTTTTTCTACTGTCTGGGCATTGTAGAACCTCAGGAAACATGACAGGTGCTCAGAAAGTCAGAGCTGCTTCAAAAAGCGGAAATTCACATTTTTGTACCATAGTTTGTAAACGCTATAACTTTTACCCAAACCATTTTTTTTTTGCTCAAACATTTTTTTTTATCAAAGACATGTAGAACAATAAATTTAGCGAAAAATTTATATATGGATGTCGTTTTTTTTTGCAAAATTTTACAGCTGAAAGTGAAAAATTTCATTTTTTTGCAAAAAATCTTTTAATTTCGATTAATAACAAAAAAAGTAAAAATGTCAGCAGCAATAAAATACCACCAAATGAAAGCTCTATTAGTGAGAAGAAAAGGAGGTAAAATTCATTTGAGTGGTAAGTTGCATGACCGAGCGATAAACGGTGAAAGTAGTGTAGTGCAGAAGTGTAAAAAGTGGCCTGGTCATTAAGGGGGTTTTAGCTAGCAGGGCTGAAGTGGTTAATTTAGGCTTTAATGTTGTTTTCCTGGACTTTACTATTGATGGCAGAGAAGGGGGGAGGGGGGCAAAGACACCCCCACCAATTAGCTCTTATTCAATTGTGGCAACGAAGCAGGTACCATATGTGTAGTACCTGTGCCGACTTCCAGCATTAGAACTATTGCAGCTGCTGCAAAATATCTGATTGGCAGGGGTACAGGGTATCAGACCCCGACCCGAAATGTAATTTTTTACATTAGTCATGGGATAAGTCAATGGTCTTGGGACAATGACCACTTTGAATACATATACATGTCTACCAAGCAAAGTACAGACATCACTAAGCAGTTTACACTATCTGTTTTTTTCATATGTCTAGCACTATATATGTTTTTTTCAGGCATTGCGTGGCTACAATAATGAACAATGAATTAATAATATTTGGATTACTTATCACTCTACTGCATATATTATAAAGTAGGTGATTCACAATGTAGATTGGATATGTGCACTTTACGAACATAGGTTGTGTGTTGGGAGAGGTAAAAGTGAGCAGTTATTTAAAGGTAAAATCCATATAAAGAGCTAAGTACTTACATGCAGGCACACAGTATTGATCCTCTTACTTATTCTAGATGCAGAATTTATGTCAACATTACAATGTTAGGGAATATGAAGACCTATATGTCTTCCTTGGCCTACCAAGTTTAATACCCATACTCTGTCAACAAAACATTTTCCTAAAAGTTCCTGGTCTCTAACTTTCCTCCCTTGTTCTCCTGATTTCCTGAACATTCATCTCACTGTGGAAGTGAAGATAGATGTAAATAGATAGGAAGAAGTGAGGCAAGACAGAAAGAAGAGATCACATTAGACCATATGTATGCCTGAAACAATGTTCTCTAGGATAGTAAAATAAACCATAATCTGTCCTAGACAATGAGGGAAATGGCAATTAATCCATTTACCACTTAAGATCACCAGATACAAGTTCATCAACCCATTAAATGACTTAGGCTTCGTTCACATCACCGTTCAGCCTTTCCGTTCTACTGCTCTGTTTAGGAGCAGGATAACGGAAAGGATGGATTCGGCACATAACTGAGTCAAACAGATCCTAAGGACCCCATAGACTATAATGGGGTCCGTTAGGTTCTCGCTCAGAAGATGATTTTGGAGCGGAGACAAAAGTAGTGCATGCAGGACTTTTGTATCCGCTTCAAAAATATGTCTCTGAGCGGAATCCTAACGGACCCCATTATAGTTTATTGAGTCCTTAGGATCCGTTCGGGTCAGTTATGTGCCAAATCCGTCCTTTCCTTTCTCCTGCTCCTAAATGGAGCAGGAGAACGGAAAGACTGAACGGTGATGTGAATGAAGTCTTAGACTGTCAGGAATATATGAATTAACCTTTTAAGGGATTTTTTAATTTTATTTGTACTAAATTTGCTATGTCAATTTGTAAGCAGCACTATAAACATAATACAGGTCCGTCTAAAAAAATTAGCATATTGTGATAAAGTTCATTATTTTATGTAATGTACTGATAAACTTTCATATATTTTAGATTTATTACACACAACTGAAGTAGTTCAAGCCTTTTATTGTTTTAATATTGATGATTTTGGCATACAGCTCATGAAAACCCAAAATTCCTATCTAAAAAAATTAGCATATTTCATCTGACCAATAAAAGAAAAGTATTTTTAATACAAAAAAAGTCAACCTTCAAATAATTATGTTCAGTTATGCACTCAATACTTGGTCGGGAATCCTTTTGCAGAAATGACTGCTTCAATGCGGCGTGGCATGGAGGCAATCAGCCTGTGGCACTGCTGAGGTGTTATGGAGGCCCAGGATGCTTCGATAGCGGCCTTAAGCTCATCCAGAGTATTGGGTCTTGCATCTCTCAACTTTCTCTTCCCAATATCCCACAGATTCTCTATGGGGTTCAGGTCAGGAGAGTTGGCAGGCCAATTGAGCACAGTAATACCATGGTCAGTAAACCATTTACCAGTGGTTTTGGCACTGTGAGCAGGTGCCAGGTCGTGCTGAAAAATGAAATCTTCATCTCCATAAAGCTTTTCAGCAGATGGAAGCATGAAGTGCTCCAAAATCTCCTGATAGCTAGCTGCATTGACCCTGCCCTTGATAAAACACAGTGGACCAACACCAGCAGCTGACATGGCACCCCAGACCATCACTGACTGTGGGTACTTGACACAGGACTTCAGGCATTTTGGCATTTCCCTCTCCCCAGTCTTCCTCCAGACTCTGGCACCTTGATTTCCGAATGACATGCAAAATTTGCTTTCATCCGAAAAAAGTACTTTGGACCACTGAGCAACAGTCCAGTGCTGCTTCTCTGTAGCCCAGGTCAGGCGCTTCTGCCGCTGTTTCTGGTTCAAAAGTGGCTTGACCTGGGGAATGCGGCACCTGTAGCCCATTTCCTGCACACGCCTGTACACAGTGGCTCTGGATGTTTCTACTCCAGACTCAGTCCACTGCTTCCGCAGGTCCCCCAAGGTCTGGAATCGGTCCTTCTCCACAATCTTCCTCAGGGTCCGGTCACCTCTTCTCGTTGTGCACCGTTTTCTGCCACACTTTTTCCTTCCCACAGACTTCCCACTGAGGTGCCTTGATACAGCACTCTGGAAACAGCCTATTCGTTCAGAAATTTCTTTCTGTGTCTTACCCTCTTGCTTGAGGGTGTCAATGATGGCCTTCTGGACAGCAGTCAGGTCGGCAGTCTTACCCATGATTGCGGTTTTGAGTAATGAACCAGGCTGGGAGGTTTTAAAAGCCTCAGGAATCTTTTGCAGGTGTTTAGAGTTAATTAGTTGATTCAGATGATTAGGTTAATAGCTCGTTTAGAGAACCTTTTCATGATATGCTAATTTTTTTAGATAGGAATTTGGGGTTTTCATGAGCTGTATGCCAAAATCATCAATATTAAAACAATAAAAGGCTTGAACTACTTCAGTTGTGTGTAATGAATCTAAAATATATGAAAGTCTAATGTTTATCAGTACATTACAGAAAATAATGAACATTATCACAATATGCTAATTTTTTTAGAAGGACCTGTAGTCCATGTGGTGGTCCCAGTCTGCTTTGGTCAACAACCAATGTACCGTAATTTCCCTTACATGTGGACATGTTATCAAATGTTAGGGACCTAAATATTATTAAATCTAACTACTCTTAAGTAGTCCTCTTTAATTTAGAAAACCATAGCAACATAAAAGGATGCTAATTCTAGTTATAAAAAAAATTGTAGATGTAAGTCAGGGGGATGAAACTTCTTGATAGCCCTACCAGGATGATGGCACACAACCAAGATGCAAATAATGTAAGGCTGAGTGAGACCTCTTATATACCATATGTTCAGGAGGTGAAAGTTTAATAACAGTGGTCTCCAACCTGAGGCTCTTCAGTTAATGTGAAACCATAGCAGGCATGATGTTAGCTTTAATTGCAGAGCTAAAGGTTGAGGATCGCTGATGTCTATGCTGTACACCAGCAACAATGACTGCAACAAAACTGGGAATAGTTTTTGGTTGCCTGAAATTAAGTGCATTTTGAAAATCCATTTTACTGTCAAATGAATTGAGGTTTATAAAATATTGCAAATATGAAGAACTGCCATCCAGAACCCTTTCTAAAATCTGTCTATGGTTTGATGAAAAGCTCTTACTTTGAGGAGGGAAAATATTTCCTTTTAACATAAATGTATATTTTCTGCCATTTCATCTGAAATATTTACCCAGGAAAAATAAATAATAACTGTCCCACCAACTCATTTGTGAGTGTCCCATAAGTGCCATGGGGATACTGTGTATTAGACATTGGCAGAACTCTTCCTAATTTCCAACATTTTTGAGTGAATGAAACTATAACTTGATTAAAAAGTGCATATCATAGTATATGCACTTTTGGGGTTTTGTCGTTTTTTCAGCACTTAATTGCAAATCAAGTTTTAAAGGGATTCTGTCACCAAGTTTTAGGCTATAGAGATACGGACATGCACGGCTAGATCGACGCTAGCATGTCCGCAATATACCGGTCCTATAGGGCTGTACGAACCTTCCTGGTGCCCAGCCACGCCCGCCTGTGAAGGAGCCCAGCACCGCCTATGTCCTCCGAATCTCCTCCTTTCGTGACCGATAGATTGCCGTAATCTCGCGATGCGCGAGCTCGCGCATGCGCAGTGTCGGTATAGTGTTCCTTCCTTGTGTTGGCATTAGCCTCAGGGAAGGAACTGCGCATGCGCGAGCTCGCACATCGCGAGATTACGGCAATCTATTGTCACGAAAGGAGGATATTCGGAGTACATAGGCGGTGCTGGGCTCCTTCACAGGCAGGCGTGGTTGGGCACCAGGAAGATTCGTACAGCCCCTTGGGCCCCTTACAAGACTAATTTACATATCTCTAAAATCCTTTTTTAAAGAAAATAAAAGCACACAGCCCTATAGGACCGGTATATTGCGGACATGCTAGTGGCGATCTAGCCGTGCATGTCCGTATCTCTATAGTCTAAAACTTGGTGACAGAATCCCTTTAAAAAACATATGGATTTTTTTTTTTACAGTGAATTCTGGGATACGGAAATAAATAGACTCACACACATTTAGTAAGTGAATAGTAGTAGTTTTGTAGTAGTAGTAGTTTTGCTGACAAACAGAATAATTAGCCATGGGTCTCTCGGGATGCCCATTCATAGTAGATGCCAACACCCAAATTGTACGACAATGGTAGTTGTTTAGGACACATCTTAATTTGCTGATAGCATAGCAGACTTGATAAATGCCACCCCTTAGTATCCACACTAGGTAGGGTACAGAAAGACCCAGACAGACCAATAATCTTCTGATACTGGGCAGTTGTGTGTTTTGCACATACATACGATTAGCTAGTCTCTGGAATGTGACCCTGAATCTGAATTTATTTATTTCATTTATTTATTTTTCTCACTTATATAGTGCTGACAAATTCTGTAGCGCTGTACAGACATTATCATCACACTGTCCACAATGAAGCTCACAATCGAAGTTCCCTATGAGTATGTCTTTGGAGTGTGGGAGGAAACTGGAGTACCTGGAGGAAACCCACGCAAACACTAGGGAGAACATACTAATTCCATGCAGAGGTTGTCCTCGGTTGGATTCGAACCTAGGACACCAGTGATAATCAAACATTACATTTTTTAAAAGAATTAGACTAGCCAAAATCAACCCTCCCATGTAGCACATTATCACTGTTAGCTTACTTCTATGTTTGTATTTGGCTGCCTTATATGATTCATATTGCTACTGTAATTCCAACAAGAGTTTATAAGCAAAATATACTGCTACTAACAAGTTAATCTCAGACCAATGACCTATGACATTTTTGCGATTTCATTACAGTCTATGTAAAGTGGCCTTTTAAAAATATCATCAGTCACCTCCTCTCTACTGGTGACAACCCTTGTTGAACAGATTGTCTTTCTGAAAACCTCTTTGTAAGACCCCACTTACTTGACCGTTCTCCAACAGCAAACACAAGCATAGAACAAGGAAACTACAAGAAGGCAGGAAACATTAAACATTATATTTGTCTCCAGTTCTTCCTTCTCAGTGTTGATGTATCTCTTTATACAATGCAGTACACGGGAGCAAGCCACCACTTACTAGAGGATGGGATGGAGCCATTCTTTTAAAAAGACAATCAGTCACCTCTTTTCTACCAGTGACATTCCTCGTTAAACAGGTTTTCTTTCTGAGACCCTCTTTGTAAGACCCAACTTACTTGACCGTTCTCCTACAGCAGGCATGAGCATAGGACAGGGGTAACTACAAGAGGGTAGTAAACATAAAACATTATATATGTCTCCAGTTCTTACTTCTCAGGGTTGTTTCTCTTTATATAAAAAAGTGCATGGGAGCAAGCCACCACTTACTAGAGGATGGGACGGATCCCCTTCTAGGGTCTGAAATGTATATTTCAACACAAGACTTTCCAGCTGTTATAAACCTTAAAATCTCATCATGTGTTATAAGTCATTTTTAGGGTAAACTGGGAAGCCATAGGCAGAAGAACACTGCGGCATACTCTTTGGATAGCAGGATCAACCCTAATAACCTCTTCCTGATAAAGCTATTTTCCGTCTTTTTCGTTTTCTACTCTCTGCCTTTCTGGAGCGATAACTTTACTTTTCTGTTCAAGTATCCATATGAGGTCCTGTTTTTATGAGACAAATTGTACTTTCTAATGACACCATTTAATATTGCATACAACGTAGTGGGAAGCTGGAAGAAAATTGCAAATGAGGTGAAAAAAATCTGAATAAATAAAAGTTTTATGGGCTTCATTATGGCTTTCCCTATGCGGTAAATCTGACCTGTTAACTTAATTATCAGGGTGAATAAAATGACTGCAGTACCACATGTTTATAGTTTTTCTTGTGCTTCAATACTTAAAATAATTAAAACCTTTGAAAACAAATTCAGACCATACTTTTTTGAAGCCAATCTGGTCTTTAAAGATGGTGCCCATGTGAGAGTGCAGCGGGTGCCATAACCACTGGATTTCTGATGTTTTACACAGCAGAGGCCCAGGACTAATGTCTGTGATTGGAGGTAATGCCAATCACAGCCATTTTATTCCTCAGATGTAGTGGGTAAAATGTGACAACGGCATTTGGGAGTGCTAAAAAAGGGAGCCACACACTTCCTAGCCCGGGCTGCCTTCCCCTGGTTGAGATCAAGGATGGCGGCTCGTACTAGTATTAGACCTGAGCCTGTACAAGGCAGCATGGGAAATTACTGCAATACTCCAATGCAGGCTTGCAGGTGGCAGCACAGCATTGGAATATACCAAATCCTGTAATGCATAGATATGCATTACAGAATAAAAGCTGCAATCTAATGAATGGTATAGTCAACTATGGTGAATTGAAGGACTATGTACACCTTCAGGTCAAAAATTTTTTACGACTGCATTCTGCTAATTTTGGCCTCAAAATCTATTTTCAATTGGTCTTTATTAAAAATATTGAGCCATTCTGTCACAAAGGGTTAACTGTCTAGCTGTGTGAAGCGCTCGCTCCGTACAGTATTTAAACAAAGTTTTATGCGAATCAACTTCAGATGTTTTCATCAGAAGTCGATTTGCTCATCCCTAAAACACACACACACAAAACTATATAAATGTTGCTTTGCTGTAATTGTACTGACCCGGAGAATGAAGGTAACGGGTCAGTTTTACTGCATAGGAAACAACATAAAAACAAATCCCAAGTGGAGGGGGAGTGTCCGGCACTTAGTGGAGGAGATAAGGCGCACTGACTAGGGTCTTCCCTCAGTACATTTAGGTCCTAATTTTCATATTCTTTAAACAAAGAATGTCTCCAAAATGCAGCAATAGATCAGTTTCAGGAAGGGCAAAAATGCCTTAAATACATATGCAGTAGGCCATATTTAAAGGGCCAAGTGTTGTGCCATATTTTTCTTCCAAGGAAAGAGGCACACATGAATGATGGGCTAGACCAATTCAAGTTGTCTAGCCATACGATAGAGACAGTTTTATAGTGTGCATAGTATTGGGTTTCACATTTGTAGAAATATGGGGAAGAGACAATGAAAGTGACAGTTCTCACTATGCTTCCCCCATACATACTCTATACAGCTACTTTATATTCATTAACTGAAATGGGAGTCGCAGCAGGCACCCAGGGTGTCTTTTAGCATATGTTTTTGGGTAAAGTACAGGAGTAGAGTGCTATACTACAGAAGGAGAACACTAGAGCTTTGTTATGTAAATTGGGAATTTCTTCAGATAACTTATGGTGTTGGGACCCTGAAAACAAATTATAATAATAGGTAAACTTACAATGGCCCACGAAAAAGTAGCCCGCCTCCAGCGATACTATAACAAGATGAACGAGTAAGTAGATTGTGTTTTTTTAATTACTCACAAAAGATGCTGAAAGTGGTCTGTGTTCATGTCTATCATCTTTGGGCACGTTGGATTATGTTGGCTGATACTGCTTGCAGCTCTTCAACAGTGATGCTGCAGAAGAAAAAAATTCTTACTTTTTCCAACAAGATGGGGCAACATGCCGCACCTCACAGGATGACACAGGTTCATGAACTGTTTACGGAGGAGCGAACTGTGAGCAAGGGGTTATGGCCTCCACGTTCCCCAGACTCGTCCACATGCAATTTTTATCTGTGTAGAAATTTAAACCAGAAAATGTCCACTAACAATCCACATCCGCTGGATGAACTCAAGGAGAACATCACAAACACCATCCGAAGCATCACTGGTGAAGAGCTGCAAGCAGTATTAGCCAAAATAATCTGATGTGCCCAAAGATGCATAGACGGGAACGGGGAGAATATATATAATTATCAATCTGAAGCTGCATGGATCAGCCTTCTAGGAATCTGGACATTGGACTCTTCTCTTCTGAAAATCCAGCTTCCACCAATGGAACCTTTACCAAGTTTGCCCGGGCTATGGATAGGACATCACTACTGCTATGGATGGGGCCAGAACTATTTCTATCCTTGGCATATGCAACTCCTGAATTCACCTCATCATGCACCAGGTAGAGGAACAGTTCTGGAAACTTAGTAAAGGATGTGACTTCAGTGGAAGACGGATTTTCATAAAATGAGCTCCATGTGACCAGATTCCTGGGAGGCCAATCCACAACTTCAGAATGGTAATGTCACGGATGATATTGCAGATAGCTGGAAGTTATGGATAAACATCCGACTGGCTTGATCCCAAACTAAGGAGCATAAAGGTGACCCTGTAAAACCCTAAGAGCTCACCCTGACTGCTAAGCACATACAAGGGTCTCAGAGGTAGACAATTGCATGCCCTCGTACCTAGACTGTGTGACACCTGAAAACCCTATAATAGTGACGGGACACGACCGCCGGCTCCCTGCACTTAATACGGAGGTAGTCAGGGTCACCTAGAATCAAGCCAGCAAAGAAACACAATACAAGAAAGAACTTATCTGAACCAGCAGTGATCACTTCAATCCAGGAAGTAGTATAAACCGCAAAGTGAGGCAGTTTGGGAGGGAATATAAAGGGAGGCAATTAGTGTGAATAGGTGAAAGCTGGGAGAAGGAAAGGAGATGACAAAGTGAAACCAAAACAAAGAACATCATGCAAGAGGTAAAGAAGAACGTCTGCCAGACCTTCTCAGAGAGCTGGTGGTGACAGTACCCCTCCCTCTACGAGTGGACTCCGAACACTCAGAGCTCACCTTCTCAGGATGGGACCTATGGAAAGCCCTGATGAGACGAGTGGCCTCAATGTCCACCACGGGGACCCACATCCTCTCCTCAGGACCATAACCCTACCAATAAACGAGGTACTGGAGAGAACCGCGGATAATCCGAGAATCCACAATCCTAGAGACCTGACAGGTTTTAATAGGGACCTGTGAAAAACATTATGGATCTTCCAAGTCTGAGGAAGATCAAGACTGAAGGCAACGGGATTGATGACGGACAAGATCTTGTAAGGCCCAATAAACTTAGGACCCAACTTCCAGGAGGGAACCTTCAGTTTGATATTCTTTATAGACAACCACACCAGATCACCCACATTCAGGTCCGGACCAGGCACACCTCTCTTATCCGCCACACGCTTATATCTCTCACTCATCCTCTTCATATTACCCTAAATCTTTTGCGAAATAAATGACAAAGACGAGGAAAATCTCTCCTCATCAGGTAAACCAGAAGACCCCTCTCCAGAGAATGTCCCAAACTGCGGATGAAACCCATATGCACCAAAAAATGGTGACTTATCAGAGGACTCCTGGCGACGGTTATTTAAAGCAAACTCAGCAAGGGACAAAAAAGAACACCAATCCTCCTGATTCTCTGCCACAAAACAGCGCAGATATGTCTCCAGATTCTGATTGCCGCGTTCGGTCTGACCATTCGACTGCGGGTGAAAAGCAGAAGAGAACGACAACCGAACCCCCAAGCGAGAATAGAAGGCCTTCCAGAATCTGGAAACAAATTGCGTGCCCCTATCAGAAACGATGTCTGAAGGAATGCCATGCAATTTGACAATGTGATCAACAAATGCTTGCGCAAGCGTCTTAGCATTGGGTAACCCAGGAAAGGGAATGAAATGCGCCATTTTGCTAAAACGATCCACTACTACCAGAATCACAGTCTTCCCCGAGGAACGAGGCAGGTCCGTAATGAAGTCCATGGACAGATGTGTCCAAGGACGGGAAGGAATGGGTAACGGGAGGAGAGAATCCGATGGCCGTGAATGAGGGACCTTGGCACAAGCGCAGGTCTCGCAGGCTGCCACAAAACCCTCAACCGTCTTACGAAGAGCCGGCCACCAGAATCTCCGAGCAATGAGATCCACTGTGGCTCTACTCCCCGGGTGCCCAGCAAGGACAGTATCGTGGTGCTCCTTAAAAACCTTGTGTCGTACAGCGAGAGGCACAAACAACCTCCCAGGAGGACAAAGATCAGGAGCCTCTGCCTGGGCTGCCTGAACCTCTGCCTCCAAATCAGGATAAAGAGCAGAGACGACCAGCCCTTCAGCCAAAATGGGACCGGATCTTCAAAGTTCCCCCCTCCCGGAAAACAACGTGACAGGGCATCAGCCTTCACATTTTTAACCCCAGGGCGGAACGTGACAACAAAATTAAACCTAGAAAAGAATAAAGACCATCTGGCCTGTCTCGGGTTCAGACGCTTGGCTGATTCCAAGTAGGCCAGATTCTTATGGTCGGTAAACATGGTAATAGGGTGTCTGGCTCCCTCTAGCCAATGGCACCATTCCTCAAAAGCTAATTTGATGGCCAACAACTCCCTATCTCCCACATCGTAATTTCTCTCTGTGGAGGAGAGTTTCCTTGAGAAAAAGGCACACGGTCGCCATTTGGCAGGAGAGGGACCCTGAGATAGGACCGCACCCACACCCACCTCAGAGGCGTCCACCTCAACAATAAAAGGTAGAGAGACATCAGGTTGTACCAAAATGGGAGCGGAAGCAAAACTCTCCTTGATACTAGAAAAGGCCTTAAGCACATCTATCGACCAGGAGGAAAAATCTACCCCCTTTTTAGTCATATCAGTGAGTGGATTAACAACAGAGGAATAATTCAAAATGAACTTTCTGTAATAATTGGCAAAACCCAAAAACCGCATCAGCGCCTTCTGATTCTCAGGAAGCTCCCAATCAAGCACAGCGCGGACCTTCTCAGGGTCCATGCGAAAACCAGAAGCGGAGAGAAGAAAACCAAGAAATTGAATCTCCGGAACCGCAAACACACATTTTTCCAGTTTAGCGTACAATTTATTCTCCCGCAGAATGAGCAAGACCTGACGTAGGTGGTCCCTATGAGTTTTGAAATCAGGAGATAAAATCTAAATGTCATCTAGATACACCAGTACAAATTTCCCCATTAAATGATAAAAAATGCTGTCCACAAAATGTTGGAAGATGGCCGGAGCATTCATCAAACCAAATGGCATAACCAAATTCTCGAAATGACCCTCAGGGGTATTGAAGGCCGTCTTCCATTCGTCCCCTTCCCTGACCCTGACTAGGTTGTATGCCCCTCTTAAATCCAACTTAGAAAAAACTTTTGCCCCAACAATCTGGTTAAACAGGTCCGGGATCAGAGGAAGCAGATATGGGTCATGAATTGTGATACAGTTCAGCTCCCTGAAATCCAAACAAGGTCTTGAAGAACCATCTTTTTTTCTTAACAAAAAAAAAAACAGCGGCAACAGGTGACTTCGAGGGTTGGATGTGTCCCTTTCTCAGGCTCTCAGAGATATAAGTACGCATAGCGACCCTTTCAGGTTGGGAGAGATTGTATAAACAATATTTTGGCAGCTTGGCGCCTCGGATGAGATTAATAGGGCAATCGTACTCCCTGTGAGGGGGCAGCTCCTGAACACCACTCTCGGAAAACACATCCGAAAATTCAGAGAGAAAAGATGGTACAGTCTTGGTAGAAACCTCTCAAAGAGACGCAGTGAGGCAATTCTCTCGGCAAAAGTCACTCCAACCATTTATTTGCCTTGCTTGCCAATCAATGGTGGGGTTATGTTTAGTGAGCCAGGGTAGCCCCAACACTAGAGAAGTAGGTAATCCGTTTAGGACGAAACATGACATATCCTTAACATGAGCATCACCCACAGTCAAACGGATATTGTGAACTATGCCCTTTAACGATTTTTGAGAAAGTGGAGCGGAATCAGCAAAAACAGGTATATCATTTTCCAAAGTGCATACTTGAAAACCATGTGTTATAGCAAATTGATTATCAATGAGATTGACAGCTGCTCCACTATCTACAAAAATCTCACAAACAATGTTCTTGCTATCTAGCGCCACCCTGGCAGGTAGGACAAAACGGGAACTAGAAGCAAACGGCAAACCTTCAATTTCCGCATCAACCTTGCCAATAGTAGCAAATGGAAAGTTTTTAGAAGGTTTGTTTCTTTAATACCCTCAGAAAACTCCCTGAATCTCCTAGAGGGGCAAACATTAGCCAAATGATTTATTCCCCCACAAGAGAAACAACCCCTCCTCTGAGAGCTGAATCCTCTACTATCAGAGGCAAGCAAACCCAGCTGCATGGCCTCCTGCTCAGAGGGGATTGAGAGAGACTGAGGCCCCTGCGCACTGAATGAGACTGCTCCACTGTCCTTGGACTAAATATAACATGAAGGAGTGGTCTCTCCTCTTTCTCTAAGACGCCTGTCAATACGGACAGCTAGAGACATGGCAGAGTCCAACGAGGCAGGTCTCTCATGAAATGCAAATGCATCTTTCAATCCCTCCAAAAGACCATGGCAAAATTGACTTCGGAGTGCAGCATTGTTCCAACCTGTATCAGCTGCCCATCTCCGAAATTCAGAACAATATATCTCTGCGGACTGTTTACCCTGGCATAAAAGACGCAGTTTAGATTCAGCCAGAGCAATACGATCCAGGTCATCATATATCTGCCCCAGGGCTACAAAAAATTCATCCACCGATCGGAGGGGCCGTGCCCCCACCGGCAGCGAAAAGGCTCAAGACTGAGCGTTATCCCTGAGCAGCAAGATGATGATCCCCATCCTCTGCTCCTCATCACCAGAGGAATGGGGAAGTAGGCAAAAATGGAGTTTGCAAGCCTCTCTAAAGCGAACAAATATCTCACTACCCCCGGAGAACGTATCCGGAAGCGAGATCTCTGAACAAACTCCATGAACGCAAGCAGAACCAGTCACCTGAAACTGAGACACAGTTTTACGGAGATCTGCTACGTCCAGTGAAAGACCCTGCATGCGGTCAATCAAGGCTGAAACCGGATCCATGCTTAAGACGGTAATGGCGGTTTATAATGTCACGGATGATATTGCAGATAGCTGGAAGTTATGGATAAACATCCGACTGGCTTGATCCCAAACTAAGGAGCATAAAGGTGACCCCTGTAAAACCCTAAGAGCTCACCCTGACTGCTAAGCACATACAAGGGTCTCAGAGGTAGACGATTGCATGCCCTCGTACCTAGACTGTGTGACACCTGACCTAACCCTATAATAGTGAGGGGACACGACCACCGGCTCCCTGCACTTAATACGGAGGGAGACAGGGTCACCTAGAATCAAGCCAGCAAAGAAACACAATACAAGAAAGAACTTATCTGAACAAGCAGTAACAGAAGTCTCCAGCAGTGATCAATTCAATCCAGGAAGTAGTATAAACCGCAAAGTGAGGCAGTATGGGAGGGAATATAAAGGGAGGCAATAAGTGTGAAATGACAAAGTGAAACCAAAACAAAGAACATCTTGCAAGAGGTACAGAAGAACGTCTGCCAGACCTTCTCAGAGAGCTGGCGGTGACAGGTAATTGTTTTACAAACGTTCTCGTACAGGTTTGTTCTGTGTAATTAAAGGTATCTGTTTGAGCATTTATGCAGACTATAGTATTGAATTTCAGGATTTTATCTGTGATGTTGTTTATTTTTTACTGGAGCATAATGTGTTTATGTTCAACCACTGCTTTTTTCTACAACACACTGGTGTTTCCATGCCTCCATGGTAAACATTTACATGGCGTGGTGGGAACATCGATACCTCTTTTCTGAAGACAATGTATGGGCACCTTCCCTACAGTGGTACGGTCGTTATATCGACGATTTATTGTTTATTTGGTCAGGTGACCATGCCGCCGTACCACTGTTTGGGAAGTATGTGAATGATAACTCTCTACATCTATTTCAGTTTTAGATCTCATCTTAGTGGGTGATGTTATTGAATCTACCATCATTACCCATACTTACCGCAAATAAACTGCTGGGAACAGCACGCTTTTTGTTTCATCAAGTCATCCTGCTCATGTTGTTCGCAATATTCCTAGAGGCAAATTCATACGCCTCAGGAGAAACTGTTCTAGCGATGTTGCTTTTCAGGAAGAGATGAGCTTGGCCACAGACCGCTTAGCTATCTGTGGCTATAGTGATACATTTTTAAAGCAAGCCAGGGCACTTGTATCAACCAAATTACGGGCAAACTTGGTTTTTCCTAATGGTAGAAATAGAGGTACATCTAAAAAGACTAGTAGGGCCTCTTGAAATAGAGCCCCAGTATTTGTTACTAATTACAGTCTTGAACACAAGAAGATTTGCCAAATAGTTAGGAAACATCTGTCAGTGTTGCGTGCCGATGAACAATGCATGGATACAGTACATTTGGGTATCAAATGCATTGCCCGTCGAGCTCTCACACTGGCCCAGCGAGTCAGCCCCAGTTTGTTTCTTGATGAATCTCAGAAACAACAGAGTTGGCTACGCTTTAAGGGTAATTTTAAATGCGGGCATCGAGTTTGTACTTGTTGCAGTTATATCCAAATTGGCCAAACACTTGTTTCTTTGGCTAATCAAAAAAACTTTTTACTCAAACAATATGTTAATTGCAACACCAGTTTTGTGTTTTTTTTGTATCACCTGCATGATATGTCGGTTGCAATATATAGGTTGTACTACTAACAGCCTTAAAACCCGAATCCGCAGTCACATCTCTGATATTCCTCATGCGCTAACAAGAAATGTGTCAGCGGTCAGTTCACATTATATGGCTTGTCATGCAGGAGATACTAGAGGTTTAATTGTGCAGGGGGTGGAAAGAGTTAATTATCCTAAACGTGGAGGAGACCATAAGAGGGCTCTTTTAAACAGAGAATCTTATTGGATTTTTTCTATGAACACTTGTGTACCAATGGGTCTAACTTGATCCTTATGCATTGCTTTCGGTTCTTAATATATGTTTTATTGTCCTAGAGGTGCGGCTGATGGTAATTACTTCCACCTGACATGTTTATCCTGCCCTTTATTTAAGGTCAGAGTCTTACATTCCTTTTTTGTCATGAGTAAGGATCTGTATGGAATGATCTGAAACGCGTAGATTTGGATGTACAGGTTGGATTTTAAAGCACTTATTTATTAAAGTTTAACACGTTGTTTGGAAGCTGGATTCTACCTATTTATTTGTAATGTTCTAATAGGTTCATACATTTCTCCATAAAGGCCCTATGTCCAAGGCTTTGCCAAATGCATCACGCCCAATGATTTTAAAACACAATAAATCATAAAAAAAATATTCAGGATATTACTATTCAGGTAGGAAAGTAACAGTAAAAACAAGTGCATGGAAAATGATATTGTCTGCTATTTATTTGCAGCTTTATTTGTCTTTTAATTACAACACAATAAAACAATGGTAATTACAGAAGATACAATAGTATAAAAGCCAATGATCCCTTCCCTTAAGACACTTACAGCAGACCTTCCCTACCCCCAAACAGCCCTCCTTAAGAGAAACATAAAATAAATAGTAATAAATAGAAATGAATCACTGCACAGCCTTTACCACTATGACTGACACGGAGAACACTTGTTTGATAGCACAGTGGCTTGCAATCTGTCTAAGCTGCCTGAAGCCTATGCTACCAAGTTTCAGAACGATGCAGTCACAGTGATAAAGCTTTGTAAACATATTTTTCCTTGGAAAACACAAGTTGCCGTGTTATGGAATACAATACATTAAAATAAAATTAATAGTAATAGTAAAACCGTTATTGACCCACGTATCTTAGATGATGCAATATGGGGCATAGCATAACTTTAAAACATTTTTATTTTATTTTAAATAAATTTACTTTCTTTTCTGTGCAATGACTTTAGGTATTAAAATCGGTCTTATGCAAATAACATACTGTTTATGCATTGGTTTCCAATAACCCAAGTGAAATAGTCAGTCTAAGCACTGCCCGGTTATATCTCACAGTCTCGATACACGTTAGCACCAGTTATTCAGCTTCGCATTTGCACACAAATGAGCTTTGTGTTTGTCATTAAAAGTAATTTCACCTACCGGACACTGGGTGAAAAGAACACATGATTTCATACAGAAAACCTAATCTGGTGATATTCTACTAGAACATAAATAACAGTGAAACTTTTATTTTCCCTTGTTTATAAAATGTAACTTTTTCAATGTACTATCTATACTACATAAGGGGTGTGAAAAAATGTATAGGTTTTCTGCTTGTCATTCGACAAAAAAGCCTAAAATGACAGATTTTCTACTCGGTTCGGCAATATATATATATTTTTTATTTCTTTATATTGATTTATACTGATTTTAGTTTTTGTTAATAAAGTAGAAAACTAAGCTTCATTTCACGTCTTAGATCACTTATCAATTTATTTTTTATTCTCATAAAGCCTTAATGCATTTAAAACTTAACAATTCAGGTGTGACTTAGAGAATCCCAAAATCTCACTCCATACCCCTATTTTATACCTACAGATATCTACAGAAGAAGTATCTTTCACCAGTATTTCCTTATAATGTAAGTTAAGTAAGGAAATTCACTAGTGCAATGACAAGGCTAGCTTTTTTTCTCCCTGGGGTAAAGTTTTCGCATAAGGCCCCTCACAAAGTAATACATAGAAAGCCCTGTAAACTGTAGTTAAAGGGCATCTGTACCTATGACACTGTCTGACCTGTTACTGAAGGTATCAGTGTTGGTCCCATGTAGAGTTGTTGCGATACCAAATTTTTTATTCTATTTCGATACCATAACAAAGTATTGCGATACTCGATTCCATTCGATACCACGCGGAAAAATAAACCAAAAAAAATGGCAAATCGCGCAGTTTTTATTTATTTTTTCAGTTCCGGTGTTCACCGCATAGATTTTATTTTTTTAATATTTTAATAGTTTGGACTTTTCTGATGTGGCGATATGTGATATGTTTATTTATTGTTTATATATTTATATGTGAAATTGGGAAAGGGGGTGATTTATACTTTTTATTTAATAACAACTATTTCCTCCCCTTAGGGGCCAGAACTTGGGATCTTTTAATCCCTTGTCCTAGTCACCCTAATAGATCTCTATCAGGGTGAATAGGACCTCATACTCTCCCTACTGCTCTGTGCATAGTGCACACAGCAGCAGAGAGCCGACTATGGTAGCGTCCAGGCTTACACTGCTGGAGCTCCGATCAGAAGCTGCCACTGCCACCAATGAAGAGGAGGTGAGGGGACCCTGTGGTCACTGCCACCAATGAAGAGGGGACCCTGTGGCCACTGCCACCAATGATTTTAATACTGGGGGGGGGAGGTTGAGGGGGTGGGTCGCACTGTGCCACCAATGATTTTAATGGGGTGGAGGGTTGAGGGGGGCGCACTGCACCACCAATGATAATTACCCCTTAATACAGGAGGCAGGTACTGGCAGGAGTGCCGCACATGAGGGGTTAACTGCCGCTGATCGCAGCTCCCTGTGAGAGGCAGGGTGTCGGCTAATGCGATTCTGCTGCCAGCACCTGCCTCCTGTATTATGTATTAAAGACCACCTTATATGGGTCAGGACTTTCAGTATTAGGCTACACAGAGCGGCACCCAGAGATGTCCCTGCACTTACTATTATTCCTGGGCGCCGCTCCGTTCTTCTGCTGTGCCCCCATTACTGTCTCCTGCTCCGTATGCTAATTACTATCAGAGCAATGGGAAGGCGACATCAGCTTCTATAGCAGGCGTTCCTTCTCCCTGCGCTAAAATTGGACAGCGCTACAGCCAGCGGCAGCAGCAGCACAGGGGGAGGGGAGAACTGCTTCCTTCTCTCCTGTGCTGCCGAGAGAACATCATGTTCAGAGATACTAGACTGCGCAACCCAGTATCGAAAAATGGAAATGCACAAAAGTATCGATTGGGTATTGAAATTTCGATACCCGCAACAACCCTAGTCCCATGTTCATATGTGCCCGCATTACTGGGAAAAATGATGTTTTAATATATGCAAGTGAGCCTCTAGGAGCAACGAGGGAGTTGCTGTTACACCTAGAAGCTCTGCTCTCTCTGCGACCACAGTGTCCTCTCCACTTTGATTGACAGGGCCAGGCGTGATGACCGTAACTGCCTGGTGGCAATGACAGTCAAAGTGCAGAGGGTGCAGCAATTGTAGAGAGAGAGCAGAGCCTCTAGTAGTAATGGCAATGTTACTAGAGGCTCATTTGCATATATCAAAAACATATTTTTCTCAGCAATGCGGGCACATATGAACATGAGACCAACACAGAAGCTTCCAGCTACCAAGCGCACATGTAACAGGTCATCCAGTTCTATAGATACAAATCTGCTGATAGATGCCCATTAACTGGCCCAAATAGTATCCATATCTTCTCAGCCACTGCTACTTCAGCCCACTCTGACCAACCACCACCACCGAGTCTGCTGCCAAACCTGTGTATTCCCTATGGCTGGAGCACATAGTACTCTATCCTCACCAAGGACATGGGCACATGCCAGGTAAACCAGTAACCACGTTAGTGTTCAAGTGTAAGACTTCTGCCAATAAATGCCCCATATCTCAACCACTTTGGCATTGATAAGATGGCACGGGGCAGTAAGATATTGGCATTACTTTGAGTAGCAGTTAGGCTCTAAGATATGAAATGTGATATAATCTGGTATATGGAGGTCATGCTATATAACTATTAGAAACTGTAATGGGTTTCTAAAACTGATAGAGCAATCTATTCTCACTGTGGAGGAGTTCCAGCGGATTTTTAAACGTGCATCCTGGGATTTCCAAATCCACTTTTCAAAAAAAATACAAAACTTAATTACATTTCTGATATAACCCATTTTATCACACGGTCTATTTACTTTACTTTATATACATGTATCTCTATCATGACACTATTCCAAAATATTTAGTCATATACTGTACTCCTTTTAATAGGCAATGATCTGAGCAAAGTAGTGGGAGCAATGTTTTATATCATGTATTGTGCAAATTTGACAGTTTACTTTTTTTTACTATTATATACTTTGCTAACAATACTTTGCTCCCAAAGTATAGTCATACCTAAAACTGTCAGAAATATTGATATAAAATACATAAATCAATTTTAAAGGGGGTTTCCCACCACTCTGATGGTACATCAATAGCACATCAATAGCAACCTTACAGCCCCTTGCCTTTTCCCTAATGCAACTCCACTCCCATTCCAGCACAACCCAGTGCTAGAATTAGGCTGCACAGTTATTAGTGTTGTTTGGTCAGAAAAACTGAGTTAGGCTACTATTACACTAGCATTTTTTGCGGATCGTCATGGATACAAACGCATGCATCCATCATGAACGGATCCAGTTGTATGATGTCTTATATAGCCATGACGGATCCGTCATAAACACCATTGAAAGTCAATGGGGGACGGATACAGTTTTCTATTGTGTCAGAGAAAACGGATCCGTCCCCATTGACTTAATTGGGTGTCAGGACGGATCCGTCTTGCTTTGCACCCCATCGCGGACAGAGAAACGCTGCTTGCAGAGTTATTTTGTCCGCGATGGGAGCGCAACCAAATGGAACTGAATGCATTTTGGCGCATTCTGTTTCGTTCAGTAGTTTGTCCCGATTGACAATGAATGAGGAAGCCTTTTCAATTCCGCTATTGAGATCCTATGACAGATCTCAATAGCGGAATTGAAAACGCTGGTGTGAAAGTAGCCTTAACTACAACATTGACAGCAATGTGCTATCAATATGTGTGGTGGGAAAGCTTTATTAACATACTGTTGCAAAAAAGAGGTGCAATTGTTCATACACATTGTGGGACAGTAATGGGGTCTCTCCTAACCCCTAATTGAAGTACAGTTTGTTTGCCACTACTTTACTTGCCATAAATATTTCTCTACGAAATGTGCGTGATGCAATTCTGAAGGTGGGTAAAAATAGAGTAGAAAGGTCGCCGTAAGCCTATGGTTGTCTCCACTAAGTAACATTTCAGGGATGGGGCAGCAATACAATGTGCTACATACTGTATGCCCACATACACATTTGTGTGCAAATTATTCCACCTAGTCATATACATATTTTTTTTTATATTCAAGTACAGGTACTCTTGAATAAAAAAAAAAATGCTATCTTGAAATGTGAATATATGCGCACACCCTATGTCTTATAAATTTACTAGACAAACCTAATTTATAAATGGTCATTCATTTACAACTTGCATTCGCCATACATCTTAAGTATACGTTTCTCTTGCTTAACATACGCTAAAGGTCGGAGGGCACAAAGAGCTCTGTCTTACACGGCAAGCTTTTTTATAAAACGACAAAGTTTAAGTCATGACAGTCGACAGGACATGATTTGGGATAAAGGCATACTGTTTCCACAGATGCTGACTTTAGGATGAAGCCAGCTGACCACACTACAACTGCATTCACTACACCCTTCATGTTTATAGCATAGAGCTTGTAAAAAGCATAATACTGCAAAAAGCAGCTGTAATAACTTCCATAGAGACGTCACTCACTGACTTTCCTCTAGGAACACAAAAAAAAAATTACATAAAAAGGACCTAATGCTGGAGATTAGATGTTCAGATAAATGTAATACGTTTGACAAGAAGAAAATGATTTGGTGGTGCTCCTCCTACTCTGCTGAGGTTCCATCACCTCCTTGCCCTTGGAAAACTATAGTAAACATGCAATGCAATTTAGATCTCCCCCTGGTATTGACAGTACTTGTGACCAGATTGAAACATGTAAGGCAATTCAGAATTCTGTGCAACAGTTTTGCTCCACAGCCTTGTCCTACCTACCACTGGTTATAACAAATTCTATCTCCATTTCTATATCTATATCCTTCTTTATATCTTTACCCTCTACAATAAAATACAATTTAGAATCTTTCCAGAGTGGACATTATTTTATCCAAATGCCAAGTTCTTTAAAGTTTTCTTAAACTCTTATTTAGTTATTGTGCACGTTCATATCATTCAACCGACAAACAAGCCCAGTCCATTGGAATTTAAGAATGAGTTACAGAGTCATAACCATTGTTGCATTTTTTGTCACAGGACTGCCATTTTGCCACAGCCTATAGCAATGCACTTTGGAGACGTTCCACTTCCCACCAAGGTTCCAAATGATTGTTCCTGTCAGACCTAGTAAGTGCCTTAGGCAGTTAATCAAATGTTATGATGTGAAAATAAAAAAAAAATAAAGCAAAAAAGTTTTAGTTCAGTACATTAATGACTAAAAATGTGTTCAAAACATTTTGGACAAAGCTCAGAAAAAGTTGTATAAAACACAAAATGAATGTATCATTAAGGCTGTTACTGTATTGCAGATAATTTGGCCCCTTGTTTGTTGGAAAAAAAAAAGTCTGTCCAAACAGTCTCAAGGTCCCTCAGCATATTGTTCTCCCACAAATTCAGTTGTGGGCATCTAGCCATAGCAGACAGAGAATCAATCCTCTTTGGAAACAAAGCTGTTTTGGGTCTTCACAGTCTCTTGAAGGTTCATTTTGGGTGATTCTTCTGTTATTTGATGCTTGCAAATTGCAGCAATAAAACTTTTCAAAGAGGATCTGCAGTATTGAAAACTAGATTAATTTGAAAGCAAAATTAATTATTTCAGGATTTATTCTACCTCCTTGATGTCATTTCTGGACACAAAGTTTGCATCCAAAGTGCAGAGGAAAGGCCTAAAACTGAATGACAAAGAAATACAAAAACTGGAGGAACGGTAGAAACTGTATTTCATGGAAGCTCCCCAGATGATTGAATCCCCACTCAAGTGCAGGACACAAAACCTCTTGGATTTAAAGATCAGCGATATGACCCTGGCCCGCAGATGCCTGTGTCACGCTAGGGAACAGCATAATAGCTCTGATGTATCTCGAATAACCTCAAATTTCTACAATAAGAAACCCTACATCACACCCACTCTTGCATAGAGCGTTTACAGTACAGTATGTGGCGGGGTGTTCCTTTCCTTTTGAATTGAAAAACGGTGTAAACCAAGACAAGGAGGCACAGGGCCAGAATACAAGGGATTACAATAGCTATGGCTTTCACAGTGCTGGCTGTGTTGTCGAGCTTCATGACAATGTCTACATCGTCTTGAGTACTGGTTTGATCTTTATCTCGGTCAACTGAAGTCTCACATCCCATGTAATCTTTAAGAATTGACCGTGGGTATCCGGGTTCTACTTTCAGTCTCTGATTGTGGAATTTCCAGTATTCTTTGCCTTTATAGAAGAAAGTGAAGCCTGAAGAGATATAAAAATTTACATTTTAGCCTGCATTCTGTTTTGGTTTCCAAAACACCATATTATACTTTACATATACTGTAACTCATATAACTTATAACTGCTGTACCAATGTGTGTCTGCATTGCCACTGTTCCAAATGAAAAAGAAAAAGAAATCAAGAAGCACTACAACATGTTACAAGATATGTATGCATTAAATGGATTGCCCAACCGGTAATTATTTTTTTTAAAGACTTATATATACATATACTGATACCAATCCAGCACTTTTTGGGCCCCTGTCAGGCTCTACTTCCTCGTCTCTCTCGAAAAAGGAAATGTTACTACTCAGTCAATCTTTAGCTGAAGCGGTGACCTGCCTCAGCCAGTGGCTGATCCGTCACATTTCCATGTCGAGAAGTACCATGAAATAAAGACTGGTTGGAACTCGGGAGATGTTGAACTAGAAACACTGGGAATCGGTGTATTTTAAGGTAAGGACGAGACAGAGTTAATTATCATTATCAGTACAACTCATTAAGTGAGAATATACAGTCAAGGGAGGACTGGAAACTTAAAGTGGCCCTGGAAAGAAAAGACAAAGTGGCCCATGTTGTAGGCCTAACCAAGTTAACAGAAGGCAAGGTAACACAAGTAGGCAGGGCCTGGAATACTGTAGTGCAGCACAAAATAACACCCAACAGAACTAAATACCATACAGCAGCACAAATTACTGCCTCCCTTACTACATATACTTACTAGTATTAAACTGTATCACCGTTCTGAGGATAGATATACTGTTGAGTTCAGGAGGGCACCTGCGGCTAATGGCCAGGTGCATAAGTACCTGATGCTCCTAGCATTAAATAATACTGAGAGCATCAAATCATTTCGTACCCAGCCTTGAGGAGCACTCGGGCGGGTTCCTGGGCATTGGACCACTGGGATATTTCCCTTTAGGGTCTATGGCCGGTCCGAACAGTCCAAACAGATATCCTTCATGTTGAATTCTCTATTGTTATCCAGACTACACATTTCTGGGTGTTCACTCAACCCTTCTTCAGATCACGGTGTCATCCATAATACACACAAACATTATTAAATATGGCCGCTTGAAGGATTCTGTCTGTGTTAAACATTTCATAATGACCTGAAAGGATGTATCAGCATAACAAGTTTTGCAGTACAACAATACAAGATAAGAATAATAATAGGTAACGCTGTCTTTGTTGTTACCATTATACCATTAATACCCTGTTCCCCTTTTTGTATCCTTTTCTTATTTTGAGGTTATTTGACCACTCAAGTTTGCACATTGATTTCACCAGGTCGGCAGATATCCTGGACATCGGTGGGTCTGGACGCCGGTCAGTGGGACATTTAAATGTATCATCTTATCAGTGAACCATCCTACTACAGGTATATATATATATTTTTTTTTTTAACCAGCCCCAACTTATCTACAAGCCCTACTTTTTTGTTTTACATGAGCATCCGTCTTTTGTACCCCCTGATGAACCGGATACTTTTCTTCAGGGCTAACCAGGGTAATCCAGGATAGGTATGAGGACAGGGGGTTACCACCATCAGGTGATACCTCTGGGCTGAGGATTAATCAGGAATATAATAGGGATAGTACTGTCCCTGTAACTATTGATATCCTCTGGTGTACCTAATCCTGGACCCTTTTCCATCCTATTTAGGGTATATGTTTATTGGTTGACCAGTGTAGGTCATTTTAAATGTATCAATAAAATCAATAGTTTTAAGGGTTCTTTAGTTTATTATTATATTGATTTGCACATTGATTTCACCAGTGCCTGTTTATGCAAAGTCTCTCAACTACAACTACATGTAGCACCTTTCAACATATTGTGTCTCAGGTTGAGAAACCTTTTCAGGTGAAAGTTTAACCTTCTGGTCAAGCATTTTCAACATTTTGTCCAAATACAGATGCCTTTTTCATTAAATGCTCCCTATTCTTAATCGTTTTTAATATTTTTTTTCCCTGAAAGCCAATGGGGCAATGTATGCAAATATATCTTATTCTTTTGCATACGCTTGCATACATTTTTGGCATACTCTTGTATGCCAGTTGCAGCTACATTCTTGTGTTTGCAATTAGTTTCCTATTAGTTATAATCTATAGGTATAATTCTAATAATTGCATCAATCAGGTCATGTTCTATCTATGTTCAAATCTAAAAGAAAAAAATAGCTCTGCCATATTGTTCGGTAGACCAAATTACAGACTGAGAAAAGGCACAAAAGCATTTGTAATGTTTCTCAAATTATTCCTAGGAGCTAAGATTTGATGTCTTGTAATGATCGTTCTTAAAAGTGCTTGCTCTTTTTCTTCCATAGAATCAATAGAAGTTAGTTATCTTACGAAGGCCTACGGTGATTTACATGGATCTGCTCTTGTTAATGTGAACCCTTTATGTTTAGCCATGCTTGTAGATGTAACAGTCAGTATTACGGTAAAGTTTATGTGATGTACAATATATTGCAAGGTAAACTATCTAATAGCTCTACATACCATTCTCCTTGTCGACAAAAGCCCCTTCAGGTGCTTCTGGTATTCCTTTCCATATTGTAATTGATTTGGGGTAACCAGGATCCATAACTCTCATTTCTTCATTATATCTCCAGTACCTGAAACAAACCACCTCTCTTTAGATCCATGCTTCTATAGAGTATCAGAGGGTCAGTGGTTTTAAAACGTTGCCTTCAAAACATTTAAACCTAAAGTTCAATGAATAATACAAAAACTGTTTTATTAGGCAATCATATTTGATTATCAAATCTGAATGTGGTGTTCATCCACATCACTATTTTTGGAATAGTGTACCCCATTGTACACCCTGTAGGTGTCATTGCTGACAGCACTTTCAGATGATAAAATGCATTATAGGCAGCTATAACAAAGGAGACACAAGATGACCATGAAAAACATTCTAGTAGCTACATAATTATTCCTTTACAGTAAAAATGTGACTACCTCTCGTCTCAATCTAATGCCATCAGTAGTGTTTTTACATGGTGAACCGTCCTTTTTGGTTTAATTAATGGCAAGACACACGAATGTCAAGCCTAAAACTCTTCCAAATATTTGAGCTATAAATGTTGTGAACTTAACTTGGTTGTCATATTGAGTTAATGATATTGGATGTCATTGGCTTTCAATGATCACAGTAGGAGGCATTAAAGGGATTGTGCCATAAACTACTTTTCGCTGAATTTTGCTCAATTTCGTTCAATTACTCTAGCTCCCATTCCTCCTTGGATTTTTTTCATTTACTTTATTTGCCGTTTTCTCTTACCCCCCCATGCTTGGATTTTACTTCCTGGTTTGTTGTGTGTCTGCTGTCCCATCATACCTTAGGGCAGTGAGATGTGTCCTGACATTAACAGGACATCTGACAGTATGACCGCACTTTGTTCTTACCAATGGCACTTCCTATGTCCTACATTAGAGGGCTTCAATGCAGGATGTAATCTACAGCAACTGAATATCCAAACTGATTTGCCAAATGCTGCAGTGGTAGGCCAAAAACTTTACAAAAAGAAAGTGATACAACAGTGATATCTGTCGGGCAGGATACAGTTATATTAGTGGCTCAACAATATTGAAGTCACACTGCAATCTACTAAAGCACAGGATCCTCAGCCAAGTAGACAAAACCAATAAAAGTAGAAATATCTGCCATATTTGAGAAAAGTGGTGAAAAAGCTACCCTTCAACAATTTCAATGGAGTTATCATTGAGAATTATCTCAGAAGGCAGAAGTAAGCTGAAATTCTGAGACAGATCCACCGTTCCAGCAAGCCGGGACACTGATGAGTTGAAGTGTTCTTTGAAGCCTCCTGTGATACCATACACTATTTTTGGAAAGTGCGTGATTGCTGAGTATGATAATTAGAACTAAAGAATGATTATCTTCACCATAATGACTCTTCAAAATTAATCAACAACTACATAGATAGCTACTTCATATGCCAATAAATGCTTATTACTTTCAATAGAAATTAAATCAAGGCATCTGGGTAATGCATGGAACAACTTGATTTAATGAAGAGATTTATTATTATCTTGTCCCATATGTCTTTCTTGGACTGCCACTTGAAATGCCTTACCACACACCGATTACATCGGTTTGGGAATTATCTGTAAATAGAGCATTAATAGCCTTTAAACTGTGGAAATATGCAGACAATGATGCACTCTATAACATGAGTTTTAGGTAAAAGTCTGCTCCACATTATAATGTTAATCTTGTTATTACCTCAATGGAACCGTTTCTGTAATCCGTGAAAAAATGACATTTACTGAAGAATATTAAGCCTCGGCATTCATTATACCAACAGTTCACCTAAAAAGTTTAGCTATATAATGTGGCATAAAGTTTGTTCTATATATATTTATTAGAGTATATATATCTTGACTATTATTCATCATATTAATCATGATATTAATCATCATATCTTCATAGGTATGATATCTCCTCATCCTAATTACTGACATCATTAATTAAAGAGGTTGTCCAGAGTTAGAAAAACATGGCTGCTTCTCACCTGTCCACAGGTTGTGTGCAGTTTGGCAGCTTCACCCCAATCCTGGACAACACCTTTAAGCATAGTAAAATTGGGTACTATTGGCATTTTTGACAATATATTATACTCATTGCCAAAATCAAGACTGAGATCATCCTCTCCAAAATCAATGGAAAAAAAAGTGGCATCAGGTTTGTTTTCCCACATTTTGGTGCCTATTTTTCATCTTCCTTTTCACTCCTACGTAGCTCCTCTGTCAAAATAAAGCTTCAAAGCTACACAAAACATTATATTAGTGGAATTGGCCCTAGACCAACCACATTGCAACGGCAACCTTCACAATCAATTACTATACTTACAGCTACCTTGCTGATACTGCACAAATCGCCAATAGTGGTCTTTTTGTTTCACTCTTGCATCCCAGAACTGGCATCAGTATTGTTGCTCTTTCTGAACACAATTGAAAATATGTGGCTTTTCAATTATCGAGGAAGGATGGCAGTCATTGAAATAAACCAGACATGAGAAGCAAAGTAGTAAGGAAAGCATGACAAAGGCAAACACAGCATATATCCGTCCCAGTCACTGTCATCAGTGTTTGACCTTTGTGGGTAGAGCTCTTGGTTTTACATTACATGTGGTCCTTCTTAGAACTTTCTAATGAAATGTATATGCCATCACCATTCAGAAAAGTATTTGACGTTTTTTAAGGAATGTGTTTTTTTTTGTCAAAAACTCACTGTGGGAACACCATTTTTTTTATACCATGATGACTAGCAACATGAATATTGGTCTATGTCTCTCCTTTATACAATAATATATTTACTATTTTTCTTATTGGGTGTCTTGTCTTCATCATGAAACCACCATTTTAACAAAATTCATATATTTTACTATTGCTTTGTTATCTTATCATTAGTATTCTTCAAAAACTAGTGGTGGTAAAGCACAGTAAACGAAGGTAGGCCAAACCCGCTTTCTTGAAGGAACCGGTCAACAATCTAATCCAGTCAAAAATTTACCATGAAAAAGATCTGTTATATTTAGATATGCCTGAATCTTTGTTCTCAAGAGAGGCGCCATCAGAGACCAACAGCTATTGAAGATGTGTGGCCACCTTCAGGGTTTGTCTCAGTTTGAGCTTTACTACAAACATAATTAGTATGTTTAGTAAGTATAGTAAAATAATACTAAAGTCTGCACCTACTGTAAAACATAATCCCACCTAAACATCTCCTTATGCTCCACATCTACTCTCTACAGAATAGACTCTTCCAAAGTCTGCCAGACAGTTTTTAGTTTTCATTAAATATAAGTATAATGGTTCCTCATCAGATTCATAGCTTTTACATCTGGACTAAACACCCTTGTGCTTTTCTTGTTGCTTATTCAGTCGCTGTGTATTTCTTTAATACCTTTTTCTAGAAAAGAACTAAACACAAATTCATTCACACCATAATTTACTTCACTCAGTTTTGAAAAGAATTGGCAATATGAAAGAACATGGACTATTTTAGAACATAATGAAAAATGTCCCTCGCGGGTGTAAAATAATCGCATAGCTGAATAACATTAATGCTTTCCAAATACCAGAATATATTAACGACAGGAAGAATTTGCTGAGCAACATCTTTAAATCTAGCACACATTTTTTAATTTCCAATACTTCTTCTCCAAACCAGAGGATCCTGTTTAATATTTTGCAGGAAAGAAATTATATCATATTTTATTCTGACATAGTTAATAGATTAAATGTTCAAATAATAAAAAAAAAAGGATAAAACTCTCCTGTGCCTGTCAAATTGCCTTCCAATGCGTTCCCTTAATTTAAATCATTTTCTATCAGCAGCTGCCCGCTACCATATAAGCTCTATCGCCTCAGGCTAAATACAGGACAAATTATTTTTCCGGCATTAAAATCTCATTGGTAAAATGTAATGGCTGAAAATACTGAAAGTGGACCCTCTTTCAGTTTATCAAATCACCTTAAAAACATGCTCCAACTTTTTGGCTTGGTGTGATTATTCTGCAAATAAATTCTTCTTACTATTTTTACGTACCTGTCACCTTTGAAAAAATAGGTCTTCCCGACGTCTTCCCACCAAACTGCAGTGTCTATCCCATGAGGTGGAATACCGTGTCCTAAATGTATCAAGTCGTGAGGATAACCAGGTTGTAATGTTGTATCTTTAAATACCCAGTATTTGTTACCTATAAAATGGAAAAAACAATTGAAACATTGGAGTCCATTGTGAGTCTGTAGGCACCAGCAGCTCTGCCAATTATTTTTGGAAGGCCTCTGTAGCTTGATTGACTGTTGAAAATTACATCATTATCAACTGCAATGTAAGCAATTTCCTAATAACTCCTTCTAAATAAGTGATCTCCAACCAATGGATCTCTAGGTATTGAAAATGTTCAACTCCCAACATGGTTGCACAGCCTCTAACTGTCAAGGCATATTGCGAATCTCAATTTCCTAAGACTTGGACAGCTAAAGGTTCGAGATTGCTATAAGCTATCCAACCTATAAAGCCTTGCTCCATGGAAAAAATGGGGATTTATCACAAAGGGAAATTTAAAAGTCCATTTTTGTAGGAGTCTCCATTGTTGTAATTTGTGCCACATTTACCAAATGTCACACAAATTTTGATAAATTTGGTGCATCTTTCTGTCTAACATTTCTGTCTTGAGATATTACCTCCCTTTCACAGGTCTAGGATTGAGACAATTTTTGCATTGTTGTAAAAGGTTTTCGTTGTCTTAAATCAGTTTGACAAAAATTAACCAAGCCGACTTTCCTTTCTACTTTTCAAAACTGGAGTGAGTGGTGTAGAAATGCAAAATGTTGCAAATAAGGCCAAAAAATTGCAAAGCAATTTGAAACTTTTTGAGGCTGAAATTCCAAACAGAAAGCAAGCAATTAGTGAACTTTGCAACTTTTCACTCCCCACCCTGGATGGAGTTTTTCTTTAGGTGTAGGCTCGAAAGTCAGTTAGACTGGGTCCTTTATAAGTGCTACTCTGTAATAAAACATACAGATACACACAAAAATAGATTAAAGCAACCCATATTCCTCTCAATCCACTTTTGAAAGTTTTTGCAGACGGTTATTTTCTCATGAGAGATGCAGTAGTTACACAAAGTCATCCATTATACACAAATAGTGATCCTCATCTTCAATCTGAATGCGTTCTAAACCTTGCCCAAAATCTGGCACAAAATGCTGTCACAAAGTAAAGTAACAGGTTGAACAAACGTGTCCATAATAAGCCATATCCAAATTCATTATCTAGAATGAGCCACTGTGATAAATTTGCTACGTGTCTAAAATCTGCGGCAGAGATCTCCGACAGGCTTTTCTGTTAAAGAACAGCATGTCGGAGTTCTCCAGATTCTGCATTGCCGGATACTATCGCCTTCCCACTGGAACCTATTGACTATAGTGTGTCCGGCAGAATTCCAGATGTTCCAAATATTCTGAGAATCGGCTGGACTAAAACTACTGAACACAGCAGTTTTTGTCTGGCCATTTCCCGGTATTGTCTGGCGAACCGACCGGCCGGACCACCCAGACGCAGGTGTGTAAGTAGCCTAAGCTGTGCAGTTGGTGTTAGGTTGTCCTCTGACACCGGATATATTCACACTTAATTGGTCGATGTTGTGTTAATAAACTGTCTTAATGCTCTCAGAAAGAGAAACAATATAAAATATTGTAATGTGATACCTTTTAATGGTTAAAATAAATGATGTTATAAGGCAGGATTGAGACTCTCAGGTCCCTTCTGCCTGAAGAAAGGACCCTAGAGTCTCAAAAGATTGCCTTATAACATTATTTATTTTAGTTAGCCATTAAAATTATTTCATATTGTTTCTCCTTATGAGAGCATGAAGATATCTTACTACTGGCTAACAGGGTACCAAACCTTTTTCTTTTAAACTGTCGATAGACATATCAAAGGGGTTGTGAACACAAAAACGTCCCTATAAAATTAAGTTTGTGCAGGGTATTAGAATGGGGTTAAAATTATCAGGTGATGTTTTTCATGTAACAGCATTTTCCAGTCTGATGCTGGTCTATTCTAAATACTGCATAATGCAGCTTCCTGTCTCCTCCACCAAGCAGGAAGTGACATCACAATGTAAAGCACCAATCACCAGCTGAACATCATTCATTCAATCGACAGCCTATAAATGCAGCCTTGTTAGGGTGGAACTAGTGGTGGATTGTGGAGCATGTGCCCAGATGCTAGGTGCTAGGGGGAGGCGCCATTAGGTCACTCTGCTATGGCCAGGATACACAAATGGGAAGGAAAAACGAAAAGGAAAGCCTAGCTAGATGTGTGATAAAACTCCGTAGCTCCGTATTACTTGACACTACACACTTGTGTGGAGATAGAAACACTTCACTGCTCAGGGGGGTAACTTGACCTTGCCTAAGGAAAAAAAGATCATTTAAGTGCAAAAGGAAAAGGTTTCCATCTTGCTGACAACCTCCGTATCCAAATACTGTATTTCATCTATTGCTATTTACAACACTTCAGCTTGGCACCATCCGTAACACACAATGTTTTTACCTGTCACCGATTATTGCAGTGTAATGAGTCCTAGCAAACACAATATGCCAAATGTCAGGCTGCCGCATGGCACCATCTATAAATGTGAAACATAGCTACATTCATCTCACTTTTTTATTTCCTTAAAAATAGAAAATAATTTTTTTACATAGCCTTGAACTGGTAATGCATATGCATTTTCTGCTGGAAATGACAAACTCTCTGATGATATGTTATACAATTTTACAATACTTTACCGAGAGAGTGAAGGGGAAAAATGGAATTCAGGCAATTGCCCTGATAGCTGAGTTGTTTTAAATTGCAGCTTTCATAGTGCTTTTCCTTTTTGCTACCAAGCTTAAAGAACAGACTTACACACCGCAGCCTTGAAATTTTCCAATTTAACTCAATTCAGTTAGCAATACCGATATGACTAGCAGTTCAATTTTCTCCTTAAATTAGAGGTCTATCGTATGACGGGTGATGTTTTTGTGATACACATTTGCTGCTGGCATTGACTAGATGTCGGAACGGAGTTATAAGCCAATGGTTTCGGAGGCAGGGATGTCGCTTGAATGTGCTGTGCCGGCCAGTGAAACACGCAAGCAGGAAAAACATATATACTCTTGTAATTTTCCTAACTAGTAATAAGCAGTAAGCCAAGAGAGCCAGATCTATAAAGCGTGATTACAATGAAGAGGAATGAATCACAAAATCGTTGTGTGTTGGTCTAAATATAAATAATGATTCTGGCCAATAAAGAGACCTAATTAATGAGCCGTTATTAGCTGGAATCTTTACTGCTGTTGTCCTTGACGGGGTACAACTGATCGAATTGTATAGCTCAGTGGTCGTAATCCATGTCCTATTTTGAGACATGCGTGTACACATGTAACGAACATTAACTTGACACTTAACATGTTTAATACATTTAAAGGGGTTTTCCAGGAGTAAGATATTGATTCCGACCTCCGCCGATCAGCTGTTTGAAGAGGTCACTGCCCTCCAATGAGCACTGTGGCCTCCTCCCTGGTTATCAATCTTAGTGGCTGTTCTTGGTATTGCAGTGTAGGCCCATCCATTTGAAAGGGAAAATCAAGGAACGTAACATCACTGGACTAGGAAGAAGTCACAATGCTCACCTAAGAGCATGGCCTCTTCAAACAGCAGATTGGGAGCCAAAGATCTGCAATCAAGTGGCGGGGGAACTATGGATTTCTAAGCAGGTGTTGATGGCTGTGGGAAGTAGATTTGGGGGGAAAAAAACCTGGACAACTCCTTTAAATTAGATCAGTCACCATTATATGGTGTCATATTTACAGGGATCGTTCACCGAGACCTTTTCTGCAGATCCCCCAGCTTGGCCAGACCCACGGTAAGAATCATACCTACCTGATCCCTGCTGTTGCATTCCAGCTCCATTGCTCTAGCTCTGCTGGTTCAAGGTCTCCCTACAGCGGCTGCTGCAGCCAATGACTGGCCACAGCGGTTGAAAGGGTTTTCCGAGATTTAAATACTGATGACCGATCAGATATAGGTCACCAGTATCTGATCGGTGGGGGTCTGACACCCGGGACCCCCGTTAATCAGCTGTTCGAGAAGGCATCGGCACACGCAGCAGTGATGACACATTCATCAGTGATGTGGCCTAGGAGCAGCTCAACCCCATAGAAATGAATAGTGCCTTCTGAAACAGCTGATCAGCGGGGGTCCTGAGTGTCGGACCCCCACTAATCAGATACTGATGACCTATTCAGAGGATAGGTTGTCAGTATTTAAATCTCGGAAAACCCTTTTAAGTGACTCCGTGACATGAGGCATGGGTGACACATCACAGTTGCAGCCAGTTATTGGCTACAGCAACCACATGACCCACCTCAAACCAGATGTTTACACCGGGAGACTCAGGACCAGCAGAGCCAGAGGGGGAGCGCTAGATCCCAAATTCAGCAGCAGGGATCAGGTAAGTATGATGCCCACCGTGGGTCTGGCCACACTGGGGGATTCTGCAGAAATGGTGAACAATCCCTTTAAGTGCAGCGAATGATAATGATAGGTCCATTGGAATAGAATAGTAGCTAAAACCAAATAAAGTGGATTAATAGCTCTCTCTGCCTCGTACAGCATCATTCCACCCATCTTACCAATGACTGAAAGCTGTTGTGTAATTATTATGGAGGTGTCTCATGAACACTGAAGACAGAGTCCACGGTATTCTTCTTTAGCTTCTATTTACCAAATGGCAGACCTGCCGGTATAATATCCTGCCATTAAATAGGACAGATCCAATGTTTGATGACAGATCCAATTTAAAAAGGTTTGTCCCATGAATAATATTTTACATTTTTCAAAGCAGCACCTGTATCCGAATACTTTTATAATTGCATGTAATTAAAAATTTATTATCGCTAATGAGTTATTCAATAAAATCTATTGGTATAGCGCCACCTGCTGTTTGTCCATATCTTTAATTTTCTATCCACCTCACACGCTCAGTTCCATCCTTCAACTCCCACCAGTCATATCATCTGTTAGTAGCGGTGACAGTTATAGGAAGAGAGCTTCAGCAGAAAGGACATGTTCCCTTAGAAAGGACACACCAGCCCGAAATAAATCTAGTAGAACAATTGGAGCAGTGAATGGGGAGATTTCTGGAACCATGTGAGGAACAGGGCTGGTTCTAGCTTTGTAAGAAAGAGATTGTCGTATGCTAAATGATGTCAGATTTTTATATTTTACATAAGTCATGGGACAATCCCTTTAACAAGTATGTCAGCTTGAGGACATGATCACGACAAGGTTTTGGTTTCTGGATGCTCGCAATTACTGACAAAATTATCAAATACATGAAACTAGACCCTTCCTTTAAACCTTTAACCCCTTTCAGACCTCTGCCATACGTGTACGGCGGAAGTGGGGTCTTTAAAGATGATGCTGTTTTAAACCTAGCGTGACATCAAAAAAGTAAAAAAAAATAATAATAAAAGTTAAAAATAAACATCACAGGTATCGCCGCTTCCCAAAATGTCCAAACATCTAAAATTTAAATGTATTCATCCTGTATGGTAAATGCTGAATAAGAAAAAGAAATTCTAAATGTCCGATTTGCCATTTTTTCGTCACTTTATCTTCCAAATAAATTGAATAAAAGGTCATATACACTCCAAAATGGTGTCGGCAAAGAATGTGCCCTCACACAGCTCCATAGACATACATATAAAAAAATTATAGGGAAGAATTTGGCAATAAAAATAAAAAATAAATAAAAAAATTCAGTATAAAAGCACAAAAAAACTATATATATGTGGTATCATTGTAACTATACTGACCCAGAGAATAAAGGTAAGAGGTCAGTTTTAACTCATAGGGAACACCGTAAAAACAAAACCCATAAAACTGTGGCGGAATTGCATCGCCCCCAGCTTTCCCCTACATTGTATGCAAAATTAAATGGTGTAAAAAAAATGGAAGCGCAAAAAAATGGAAACTCCTCCAGGGCTGAAAGGGTTAAAGAGCTTTGCCTAGTAAGCATCCCTTATTGTGTTAATGTAATAAAAGTATGCTTTGTTCAGCTGTAGAACAATAAAATGGCGCACCATAGGGTAAAAACGTTTTAGATGGGTAATAAGTAGTATCTCCAAAAAATTGAGGCTCACCTGGTAGAGTTGTGCTAAATTAGGCACAACTCTAATGTAGACGGCGGAGGGTATGCAGCCCGAGATGAGTGCTTCTGTTCAGGGATGCCTGGAATCCCTCAGAAAGCCAGTAGTTCAAGAGAGAAAATCAATATCCCACGGTGCAAGAATAGAATGAGGGTTGGAATAGAATGAGGGTTCTTTTTTATTAAGCAAGCGGTACAACGCGTTTCGGGGATATACCCCTTCTTCAGGTACAAATGACTTGCCAAAAAGAACCCTCATTCTATTCCAACCACTGGGTGGTTCTTGCGCCGTGGGATATTCATTTTCTCTATTGAATTATTGTGTTAATGGACGCAAGTACACAACTGTGATTCTACAATGTGCTGGGCTTATGCATGCCTTCCTGGAGCCTGCTACTGCAAATATTGTCTACACTTGCCAAGTACAGCAATATGTGATTTGGGAAGCTGAGACATACAGGAAAACGTTATTTTTATTTCACAAGTGAGTGGGTTTAATACAGAGAGCAATCTGCTCGGCTGCAGCTGAGGTGACAAACTTCACTTTTCCTATTTTGAATCCAAAGTCCAATTCTGATTTAAAATAATATTAGGATACATTATTCAACACAAGTTAAAGTGAAACTGTCATTTTTATTTTATTTGCTAGTTTATTAGAGCTAGGCATGTATACCTGAGTTAGTCTGTCAATGATTGCCAAAAGATCTGTAATTACATTATAATAACAGCTCATTAGTGTCGCCTGTCCCTTTCCACTGGTCCCTTAAAAGACCATTGCTAGGGCTTGTCTGTCTTCCCTTTAGTATAAACAGAAGACAGAAAAGCATTGCATGCCTGCATTAGGCTTCAGAGTGAGGAGGCGTGTCTCTCAGCAATCCAATCTGATTGGCTGGCAGGAAGCTGCTGGCTAAAGCAAGTGTGTATGGGAAGTGAGGGAAGGCAGTTTTGGGGTACACAAAATTTCACTGGTTAACTCTTAATGACTCTCTGTGGGCATGAGAAAAAAACATTGTAAATTTTGTGACATTCATTTTGCTGCATAATTACCTTGATAAAGTTACTTTCCAAATATATATAGGTTTTTCTTTTAGGTTTATTACTTTTATAAAAACCCTTTTATTAAGTCTATCAAAAATGATTGACTATTCAACTATGGGCTAAATGTGACATTACTTATAATTAAAGATTACTCAAACTAAGAACAAAACTGATAATTTCATATTGAAATAAAGCTAACAATTACAGGATGCCGGCCCACTCCTGTTATCTGTTATATAAAGCCCGGTTCCCATTGACTACCTTCAGCTCATCATCATCGATGTCTTACGTAGGAACCAGTTTCATTTAAACTTTGGGATCATATTACCATTTTGTTGCCTCTTACCTTTAAAGAAAACAAAGTTTCCTTCACTATTTTCATAGACCGCGTCAATACTTGGTGGCAGTCCCCTCCAGAAGACACTTATCTGCATAGGATATCCATCCATTACTTTATTTTTTCTAACTCTCCAGAACCATTGATCCTGTAAAATTAGATGCACACATTTAGAAATATATTAAGTCAGAAAGTCACACCGATGCTTTACAAAAAATGTCAGTGTATAGACAGTGAAGTCCATGGTGAAAACAACTGATGTGTATGGTGAAGATACCAATAACCCTGATGTACTGCCAGGCACACAACCCTCTTTCTATTCTTCAATCTGCCATGTACCACCTCCTCCCCCTCCCTGCTGCTATCTAACACTACAGGTGAAACTCGAAGAATATTGTGCAAAAGTCCATTTATTTCAGTAATGCAACTTAAAAGGAATTGCATTAATGCAACTTAAAATTAGAATTTTGTGAAAAGGTTCAATGTTCTAGGCTCAAAGTGTCACACTCTAGTCAGCTAATTAATCCATACCCCCTGAGCAAAGGGGACCTGAGATTGTGACTTTGGGGTTTTCATAAGCTGTAAGCCATAATCATCCAAATTATAACAAATAAAGGCTTGAAATATCTTGCTTTGCATGTAATGAGTCTATCTCATATGTTAGTTTCACCTTTTAAATTGCATTATTAAAATAAATGAACTTTGCACGATATTCAAATTTTTCGAGTTTCACCTGTAAGGGCTCATGAACACGACTGTGTGCCGACTGGGCCCGTATTGTGGCTTGCAGCAGCTCCGCAATATACAGGCCCCGGCCGTTTGCTCCAAATCACAGATGCGGACCCATTCATTTGAATGGTTCCGCAATCCGGAAGAAGCGGTGCGGAACGGAGGCACGGAACCCCAAGGCAGCACTACAGACTGCTTCTGTGGGGTTTCTCTCCGTGCCTTCGCACTGCTAAAAAATAGAACATGTTCTATTTTTTGCGGTGCGGACGGATCACGGACCCATTCAAGTTGAATGGGTCTTGATCCGTCTGCGGAATCTGCACGGATGTGGCCGTGCATTGGGATTGCATGAGCCTGAAGGGAAGAGAAATAGGAAAACAGAGAGGGACAGAAACAGGAGCAGAATGCTGACAGATTTAGCAGCATCAGCAGCTAGGTGAAGGAATTACACACACTCTGCAGAGTCAAAATGGTAGGACATTTTTAATGAAAACTATTTAGAAAGTTGCTTAATTTTGCATTTAGGAAGGAAATAAACAATTTAAAAAAAAAATCTATGCAACAGTGTCTATAGCCTTTGAGAGCTCATGTACAGTATTTAATACAATTGTATGACAGAATTTAAATTGCTATGATTTACTCATTCTGGAGAGGCTTCCAGACGAGCATGATTGGATCCTAGTCAATATTACTGTATTTCACAATTTACTGATGGTATGCCTGTGGGGACATCCCACTGACATTTGGTTAAAAATGCAGAGTATGTAGCTAGTAATATTTCATCGAAGTCAAATGCTATTGTAGACATGCAGTATCAGCACGGTATACTAATTTCACAGCATCCTGATCATAGTCTGTAGCCTGGAGGAAAAGAGCAGAAGGCCCCTTTTCCTGTTTAATAAACTACAAGAATGGAAAGGTCATGGATTTAACAATTAAAGGAAGTGTTATGTGGAAGGGAGAGACAAACATACCTAATGACATCCTTGGTTTGTATACAGGGTATATATGGAACAGGCTGCACTAGATGAACATAGAGCCGAATAGTAAATACAATGTACGTTGTATAATCATAGGGTCTAATACTAACAAGGGAAAAAAGGGCAACTGTAAAGAGGACAACGTGAAGACGATCTCTGCAACCTGTCCAATTATCTCTGCCCATTGATACATGAAATGACTATGAATGCAACAAAAGAAAGTAAAGCTAGGGTTAGGCTGGAAACAGGCGTTAGATAGTGTCCAGAAAGTCTGACCACCAAAACGTCTTTCTTTTGAAAGAACTTTCTATGGAAAATCATGTACAATGAAAGCTCTTTAAGATGATCACCCAGCATTGCATTATAAAGTCATCTACCAGAGGTGTAGTCCTCTCAAACAAGATGCCAGTATGCACAGCATGAAGTGTGAAGGAACTCAAATCTGTCACGTCAAGTCCAGTCTTGATCATACAGAAGGCTTCTCAATGCTAGAAAACCTTAATCATCCATCAACAATAACTAGAAAGCTACATAGTTAGGGTGCGTTCACCTGACTGCAGTCCACAAAATACGGACGACGTCTGTTTTGCATCCATTTTTTTGTGGATCCATCGGCTTCAATGGATCTGTGAACCGCATTTTGTGGTCAAGTATAGGGCGCGCTTTGTCTTTTGTGAAACGAACATACGGATGCGGAAAGCACACCGACGTCTTATGTCCACATCTGTATGTCCGTTCTGCAAAAGATAGAACATGGGTCCACACAAAAAAACAAACGGATGCAACACAGACTTTCTATTTTGGGGACCCGTGTTTTGCAGACCACAAAAAACATACAGTCATGTGAATAAACCATAAATCAGTAGAAAAACAGACCTAAGTTCAATGCTTTTTTTTTACTTGCCAATCCCAGTTAAAAAGGATGCAGAGTAAGAGCTCTGGTTCACTCCCTGTTAATAATCAGCGCCTGCGTCTGCCCCATAACAGTCCATGGCCTCCGCCCTGCTGGATCCAATCAGTAAATAATGTTTCTTTTATTATTTTACTGCATGCCCGCCATTGCCCTGTTTTATATTGAGACCAGACAACCTCTTTAAATCTATCATTAAAGGGGTTGTCCCACAAATAATATTCTACAGTTTTCAAATGAGCACCTGGATCTAAATACTTTTGTCATTGTATGTAATTGAAAGAATGGCATAGCCACTGAGTTATTCAATAAAATATATCTGTATAGCGCCACCTGCTGATTGTTTTTTCTTATTTCTTTGTCCTTCTCACTGAGATGGCCGCACATGCTCAGTTTCATCCTTCAACTGCCTACTGAGTTGTGATAGGGAGAGCATGGACACACCCCCTTAGCTGCAGCAGAAAGGACACTCCCCTTGAGCTGCCAGCTTGATATAAATCTAGCAGAGCAATGATTGGGGAGATCTCATGGTTTTCCAAATCTGAATTTCTCTGCTTTTAAAACAGAAAGTGATACCTCATAAAATACTACTTTATGTCTACTTACATGTCTACTTTTTGCTGGCATCATTTTGTAAATGTAATTTAATTTCTTTTAAGTCGTTAGAAGGCTTAGAAATTTTTAGGAAAATTTCTAAAACCCACTTTTGAAAGACCAGTTCAGGTCTGAAGTCAATTTATGTTATGTTAGGTGACAAAAAATAGTTTTTTGTTTTTTTTTATTACGGTGTTTACATGAGGGGTTAGGACATGTGATATTTTTATAGAGCTGGTTGTTACGGACGCGGCAATACCTAATATGTATACTTTTTTTATTTTATTTAACTTTAACACAATAATAGCATTTTTGAAACAAAAAAATGTGTTTTATTGTCTCCATGTTTATTTATTTTTTTGCGATTTTCTTATGTAGGGGCTCATTTTTTGCAGAATGAGGTGACTGTTTTATTGGTCCAATTTTGTGGGACATACGCCTTTTTGATCACTTGGTGTTGCACTTTTTGTGATGTAAGGTGACAAAAATGGCTTTTTTTGACACAGTTTCTTTTTATGGTGTTTATCGGACGGGGTGAATCATGTGATATATTTATATAGCTGGCCGTTACGAACGCGGCAATACCAAATATGTATATTTTATTTTATTTTTTCTATTTTTGCTTACATGTAAAACATTATTATTTTTTTTTTTTTATAAAACAATTTATTTTATTTATTTTTTATTTTACACTAAGGTCATACAAGACTTCTAGGGGACATTTAACTTCACTTTTTTTTTTCACTATTGATTTCTCTTGTAACTGGGGCTGACATTGTAGCCCCAGTTACATGGAAAATACGCCCCCCAGAGAGGCTGTACAGCAGTATAAAAACCATGAATAATTAATTAACCAATAAATAATCATTAAATATTCATTAAGTCCACAATTGTTCCCCCAGCAAAGCTGGGTGACTAACCCCCCTCTAACTCAGCACCACGACTTCTTTAAGGGAGGGCGGGTGGGACGACGTCTTCTTCTTCCAGGCTCCGCGACGGACAAGCTCAAGACCTGCCGAAACCATCTATAAATACTTTTCCCGCCTTTGGAACTCCATTCTCCAATCAAATGGTGGCAGAAATCAGGTGCCTCAGCAACAGGTAAGTAATCAGGAACCAATCAGAATCATTTAATTAATCACCTCAGAATACTGTCACATAGCAGCTAAAAAAAGAACACAAATCAAGGGAAAAAGGGGGGAATAAAAGCACTACCACTCCCATTATGCTCAATGACACCATGGTGGGGCCTCTGGCATACGCCTCCGTGCCCACTATCATTATCGCCGTTACAATAACAGGCGCTAGAATTGGCCGGCGCACAGAGCAAACATCACACCCTGTTCCATGGATGGCGCAGACGGCATTTATTGGCCAGAGTGATTGCTCTGCGCGCCAAACAATTCTAGCGCATATTGTAGGGACAAATAGCTGACATAAATATCCATGTGGTCTGAGGTGCGCCGTGTTTTTATTGGCTGCCGGCATGCTGATGTGGTCGGTCCGGGCAGCCGGCACAATTGTGGGCGGTACCTGCGGCGTGTGTGGCGGCTTTGATGTTACCATGCTGTTGCTGTGGGCCTGAGGTGCGCCGTATTTTTATTGGCCGGCGGCGCACTGATGTGGGATGGCTGTGTGGTACGCTGCGATTCTATTGGACGGCGCGCCGCGCATGCGCATTTAACATCGGCACGGACACATCACAGGCACAGAGGGATTTTATTATAGAGGATGGGCAGTCGTCGGGAAGTGGTTAAAGAGGTTGTCCTCTCCTCACGGGAAGTGTCTGTTCTGCTGAAGCTAAGGGGGCGTGATCTCTCTACTACAACTCAGGAGGCAACAGAAGGATGAAACTGAGCATGTGCGGCCACCTCAGTGAGCTGGACAAAGAAATAAGAAAATAAACAAAAAGCTGGTAGCGCTATACTGATAGATTTCATTGAATAACTCAGCAGCTATAATACATTTTTAATTACATGCAATTCCAAAAGGTGCTGGTTTGAAAGCTGTATAATATTTGTCATGGGTCAATCCCTTTAAATTCCATGAATGCTGTAGTACTGCCTTTTTTGGATATAAGGGTACTTTACTGCATAAACTAATCTTCCAGAGTTCTCTGACCAGAATGGAAGACTATAAATACTATGGGCAGTAAATATACAAATGTGTCAGAGCAATTGCAGTGACATTTGAATGTAGAACAAGCTATTTATGGGTGGTATAAAATGTTATAGCGTCCCGCTACGTAATTCCATCGTGATAGATTTTTCCCATTTAGCAATCAGACATCAACTGAATAAGCAGCCTTCACAGTGATTTCCTCTGGTCTTGGCTACTGAAAAAAGCATCATATTTTATGGTTAATTTTAAAATAGTCAGTCAACCAAGCACCATGGATGTAGTGAGGAGCAAAGTGTTAATCAAGGAAACAATATGGATTATATTTTACTTAACTTTTTTTTTGCTTTTTTTGTTTCATGGGTTATTTGAATCAATTTTGATCAATTTCTTATATAGCACATTGTATTAGGCTGCAACATAAAAATACTGTACTTTTATGTCTCCAATGTAAAACTAGTAGTAACTTAGTAAACTAGAATTTCAGTGTTGATTTTATTCTATTACTGCCGCTGACATTTAGGCAAAAGTGACAACTGTATGTGCCTTTTGCATCAGGGTCTTGGCACCTGACAGTTCATGCTGAGAGAATGGCATTTCGCTGTCAGCCGCTAAACAAACTGTGACTCCCCACAACCTGGTGGAATTGCTCTTTAAAATGACATAGATGCTGCCAGAGAAATGTCCTCTGAGTGCTCCTCATATGCCACAGGGCTTAGATCACGGACATATTGTAGGAAGGGTAGATGGGGCACTTGCACAGGGATGTCCGCTACTCTACTAAATTTCTTTTAACGACTGCTTGCAACATAACCTGCTTATCTACACGGGGAACAAAGGTTAAGGCATGCTAAATTACAAAAGTAGTTCCAAGCGAAATCTCCCTGCTATGGCGGCAATGTGAGGACACTAGGCCCCAGGTGTCCAGCTTGGGGTCTCCAGTCTACTTACTGCCATCACACTAAATCTCCTGGGCATGGCTGCGGAGTCACCATACTCAACCCGTCCCTCCGATTCAGAGGTTTCCAGGGGCTAATGCACTGACCAAGGGAGTGGCTGCTCTTTGGCCCAAAGGCACTAACACTTCTCCAGCTGCCTTTTTTCACAGGGCATCCAATTCTCACCTGTCATGGTGTGAGTCTCTGGACATCAGTGCTGCAGGTATCTCTGTGGCTGCTGCTCAAATCCCACGCAAGGTTAGTATGTTGCAGGCCTGGTCTGTGGCACCCCCCTAGCCAGGGGATGGGTAGCTTTTGGCACTATTGTGCCACTTCCCTTCAGCACACTGACTTGCAGAAGCCTTTATCAGATTGCTGCTGCAGCAGGCCCTCCTTTAGCACTCACCCTCAACAGGGGGTGGAGTGCACAACACGCGGCTCACAGCTGCACTCGGGGACATTGTGTCAAGTCGTATATGGGGACCTACCTATCCTGCTGTGTCACCTCACACATGAAACGAGGGGCCAGCATCTACTTTCTCTATTCTGCCTCTTTCAATGTTATGGTTAATTAGAAGAGACCGCGGACACTGGGCAGTATTCTGGTGTGAAAGGCACTGGGCAGTATTCTGGTGTGAAAGGCACTGGGCAGTATTGTGAAACCTTGGATCTTGCCACTCATGTGGATGCTACTTTGACATGTATCAACTTAACAACAAGTACAGTACACCACTACATGGCAATAGTTGTCCCTATTGATACAGGGATGGCTTGAGAAAAATGACAAATCATTTGAGGTGTAGACTTCAAGTTCCCCAGATCTAAGTCTGATTATCTGCAGGATGTGCTAGATAAAGCAAACCATGGAGGCCACGCTTTGCAAGTGACAACGACTTGGAGCTATCTATCTTTCCTTTAACTATTCCTTTAAAATACAGATGGTCCCTTAAAAGCTGCCCATAAAGCAGATAGGCTTTTAATGTGTATGCCGGGAGAGCTCATTTTAAACCACAAAGTGTGAATTTAAATATGTCTACGTTTTATTATTTATAAAATAGGACACATTCAGTATCTAGGAACATAAAAAGCCACTATGAAAATGAAATGGTATTCTAAGTAAAGCTTTACTATATTGCAAATTTAGTAGTGAAACTTTAATGCACAGAGCCAGGGCTCCACATCAATATTCCTAATTAATGTAAAATATTGCAGACATAAGTAATTGAATATTGATTTGCAAAATGCAGTGTCTCCTATCCACATCGCGAGATATTGGTGATGCCTCTGTGCAGCAATAAATTAATAGAGGGATATTACCTCAAATCCTGAACTGCTATGAAATATTAGAGGAGTTAAATGGGTTTGTAAAATGGAATACTGGTGTAGAGGCCAGATATGTACCAGGGTGAAACCTCCTTCAATAAATCCTGTTGTGACACTGCAGAGACTGTGAGGTTTGCAGGGGTATCGTGTGATATCCAGGTAGCCTTGGTGCAGTGAAATTGCTTATCTTATAGAAAAGTCTCCTCTGTTCACTGAAATAATGAACCAGGGAAGACAGAATATAAAATTCTGTCTATTTGCAGCCACCACTAGGGGGAGTTTAGGAGCAAAAACACAAATGTGTCTTCAGCAGACTCCCTCTAGTGGCAGTTGCAGGTAACTAATATGTGAGCACAGTACGTGTGATGCTAAAATGTATTAGTGTTTGGTAAGTAATATGATTAAAACAGGATAAGATAGGAATAAATGACAAACAGTTGAAACCAGAAGTTTACATACACTATATAAAAAGACATATATGCATGTTTTTCTCAATTTCTGACATGAGATCAGAATAAACCTTTCCTTTTTTTGGTCAATTGGGATTACCATAATTATTATTATTTACCAAATGCAAGAATAATGAGAGAATGTTTTAAGGCATTTGTATTACTTTCTGCAAAGTCAAAAGTTTACATACATTTCATTAATATTTGGTACCATTGCCCTTAAACTGTATGACTTGGGTCAAACGTTTTGGATATCCTTCCACAAGCTACTCACAATAGTTGGTCGGAATTTAGGCCCATTCCTCCTGACAAAACTGGTGTAACTGAGCCATGTTTGTTGGTCGCCTTGCTCGCACCTGCCTTTTTAGCTTTGCCTATAAATTTTCAATAGGATTGAGACCAGGGCTTTGTGATGGCCACTCCAAAACATTGACTTTGTTATCCTTAAGCCACTTTGTAACCAGTTTGGCAGTATGCTTCGGGTCATTGTCCATTTGGAAGACCCATTTCCGCCCCAAGCTTTAACTTCTTGGCTGATTTCTTGAGATGTTGCTTCAGTATTTCCACATAATCTTCTTTCCTCATGATGCCATCTATTTTGTGAAGTTCACCAGTCCCTCCTGCAGCAAAACAAGCCCACAAAATGATGCTGCCACCCCTGTGTCTCACAGTTGGAATGGTGCTCCTAAGCTTCCAAGCTTCTCCCTTTTCCTCCAAACATAACGATGGTCATTATGATAAAAAAAGTTCAATTTTAGTTTCGTCAGACCACAGGACATGTCTCCAAAAATGTAGGTCTTTGTTCCTGTGTGCATTTGCAAACATTAATCTGGCTTTTTTATGCTTCTTTTGGAGTAATGGCTTCTCCCTGGCAGAGTGGCCTTACAGCCTTTGTTGATACAATACTCTTTTTACTGTAGATATTGACACAATCTTACCAGCTTCCGCCATCATCTTCACAAGGTCTTTTGCTTTTGTTCTTGGGTTGATATGCACATGTCGGACCAAAGCACGTTCATCTCTGGGACAGAGAACCTGTCTCCTTCCTGAGCGGTATGATGGCTGGACATTCCCATCTTGTTTGTACTTGCGTATAATTGTTTGTACAGATGAATGAGGCACCTTCAGGTATCTTGAAATTGCACCCAAATTTGAGCCAGACTTGTGCAACTGCACAATTCTCTTCCCGATATCTTGGCTGATTTCTTTAGACTTTCTTTAGACTTTCCCTTGAAGCAGTGTGTTTCATGTGTGCATTTAAATACATCCACAGGTGTGTCTCTAATTAACTCAGATGTTGCCAACAAACCTAAAAGAAGCTTCCATACACATGACATCATTATATGAGCAGTCCAGAAATGTTTAACCCCTTAAGGACCTGGTCATTTTTCAGCTTAAGGACCAGACACATTTTTGCAAATCTGAAATGTGTCACTTTATGTGGTGATAACTTTAAAACACTTTTACTTATCCAAGCAATTCAGACACTGTTTTCTCGTCACATATTGTACTTCATGAAAGTAGTAAATTTAAATCAAAATATTTCATTTTTATTTATAAAAAAATACCAAATTTACCAAAAATTGGGAAAAATTCTCAACTTTCCAAATTTCTATTTCTCTGCTTTTAAAACAGATAGTGATACCTCATATAATAGTTTTTGCTCTACATTTACCATATGTCAACTTCATGTTTGGATCATTTTGTAAATGCCATTTTATTTTTTGGGGACGTTAAAAGGCTTAGAAGTTTAGAAGCAATCTTGAAATGTTTCTGAAAATTTCAAAAACCCACTTTTTAAGGACCAGTTCAGGTCTGAAGTCAATTTGTGAGGCTTACACAATAGAAACCACCCAAAAATGTCCCCATTTTAGAAACTACACCCCTCAAAGTATTCAAAACTGATTTTACAAACATTGTTTACCCTTTAAGTGTTCCACAAGAATTAACGGAAAATGAAGATGAAATTTCAGAACTTCACTTTTTGGGCAGATTTTCCATTTTAATCATTTTTTTTCCGCTAACAAAGCAAAGGTTAACAGTCAAACAAAACTCAATATTTATTGCCCTGATTCTGTAGTTTACAGAAACACTCCATATGTGGTTGTAAACTGCTGTATGGCCACACGGCAGGGCGCAGAAGGAAAGGTGCGCGTTTTTAGAAGGCAGATTTTGATGGACTGTTTTTTTTACACCATGTCCCAATTAAAGTCACCCTGATGCACCCCTAAAGTAAAAACTCCCAAAAAGTGATCCAATTTTAGAAACTACACCCCTCAAGGTATTCAAAACAGATTTTACAAACTTTGTTAACCCCTTAGGTGTTCCACAAGAATGAATGGCAAATGGATATGAAAGGTGATGTGTAAGGTGACAAAAATGTTTTTTTTTTTTTTGGTGTCTATTGGACAGGGTGGATCATGCGATATATTTATAGAGCCAGTCGTTACGGACATGGCGATACCTAATATGTGCGTTTTATCTTTTTTTTCTTATAAAATCAGGGGAAAGGGGCTTTTTTTTTTAACTTGAAACTTAATTTTAATTTTTTTATTGAAAACACTTCTTTTTACTTTTTTTTGTTTAAACTTTATTTCTGTCCCACTCTGGGACTTCAACTTTTGGGGGTCTGATCCCCTCTGCAATGCTTTACAATACAATGCATTGCCTGTTAGTGTATTATACAGAGTAATACACTAACAGGTTGCCTAGGAGATGCAGCCCCCCGTAGAAGGCAGGTCCCGATGCCGTGCAAGGCATTGGGAAGCCTCTGCACGGCATCGGGCTGCCTTGTCACACATCAGGTGCCCGCCACAGCAGCGCAGGGACCCAATGCACTCCTTCACCCGCCGCAAACCACTCAGCGCTGACCGCGGCATAGAAGGGGTTAATCCGCCGGCATCGCTGTAAACAGCGATGTCGGCGAATACAGCGGGGCCCGTCTATCAGAGACTGCCGGGCCCCTGCTGTGAACAGGCGGGCACAGATCCTGCACCCGCCCGATCAGCCCGCCGTGCATGTACGGCAGAATGTGTTCTGGCACAGCATCGCCCGCCATACATGCACAGCATTTTGCGTTAAGAAGTTAAAGGCATAGTAATCTTAGTGTATGTAAACTTTTGACATTGCAGAAAGTAATACAAATGCCTTTAAAACATTCTCTCTCTCATTATTCTGGCATTTGGCAAATAATTATTATTATTGTAATCCTAATTGACAAAAAACAGGAAAAGGTTTATTCCGATTTCATGTCAGATATTGAGAAAAACATACATCTCACATAGATAACATCTATCAAAAAAATTTAAACTGATAAAAGGTGAGAAAAGGTGAACCTATGCTTTCTGTCAGGAAACTTAAAGGGGTGCTGTAGCTTTTTCTTACTGATGATCCATCCTCTGGAATGATCATCAGTAAGAACCTGGGCGGAGGTGCGACACCCTGAACCCCCGTCGATCAGTTGTTTGAGAATGCAGAGGCGCTGACAGTAGGGTTGTGGCCTTCTTAGGCCTCTTTCACACGGCCGTCATGTTTTTTGCCCGGATAAGATGCGGGTGCGTTGCGGGAAAATTAGCGATTTTTCTGCGCAAGTGCAAAACATTGTAATGCGTTTTGCACGCACGTGAGAAAAATCGCGCATGTTTGGTACCCAAACCCGAACTTCTTCACAGAAGTTCGGGTTTGGGTTAGGTGTTCTGTAGATTGTATTATTTTCCCTTATAACATGGTTATAAGGGAAAATAATAGCATTCTTAATACAGAATGCATAGTACAATAGCGCTGGAGGGGTTAAAAAAATAAAAAAATTATTTAACTCGCCTTACTCCACTCCGGCTTCTCTTCTGTCTTCTTTCTTCAGGACCTGGGTAAAGGACCTGTGGTGACGTCACTGCGCTCATCACATGGTCCATCACATGATCTTTTACCATGGTGGTGGATCATGTGATAGGCCATGTGATGAGTGCAGTGACATCATCACAGGTCTTTTACCCAGGTCCTGAAGAAAGAAGACAGAAGAGAAGCCGGGCTGCGCGAACAAGTGGATTAAGGTGAGTTAAATTATTTTTTATATTTTTTTAACCCCTCTAGCCCTATTGTACTATGCATTCTGTATTCAGAATGCTATTATTTTCCCTTATAACCATGTTATAAGGGAAAATAATATCGATTGGGTCTCCATCGCGATCGTCTCCTAGCAACCGTGCGTGAAAATCGCACCGCATCCGCACTTGCTTGCGGATGCTTGCGATTTTTACGCAGTCCCATTCACTTCTCTGGGGCCTGCGTTGCATAAGAAACGCACAAAATAGAGCTTGCTGCGATTTTCATGCAACGCACAAGTGATGCGTGAAAATGAACGCTCATGTGCACAGCCCCATAGAAATGAATAGGTCCGGATTCAGTGCGGGTGCAATGTGTTCACCTCACGCATTGCACCCGTGCGGAAAACTCGCCCGTGTGGAAGGGGCCTTACTGTTTCCCGCAGGCAGTGAAGTCACGAGTAGTATCATTGGCCTGGGCGGGGCTAAACCCCATTTAATTTGATAGAGCTTAGCCGTGCCCATGCCAGTGATACTAGTCCTGGCGTCACTGGGCCTGTGGGAATGCTGCGGCGCTGCTGCCTTCTCAAATTGATAGATGATCAGTAAGGAAAAGCTACAGAACCCCTTTAAAGTGTAAAAACAATAAAGATTAAAAATAAAAATAAAAAAAAGTGCAAAGCATTGGAAATTTAATATAGTACAGTACAGTAATACTTCAAATTTTAAAAGTAATAGTCTTGAAATGGTTAAAATGTATTAACACTATCTTAGCATGAGATCCACATTTAAACATAAGAGAAAGTGATAAGTGTGTCTTCACATCTGGGACCAGGCGGACCATTCTTAAAGAGGTTATTTTCAGCAGCCCCATAGAAATAAATGGAGGGCGGCTGCGCATGCACATTGCGCCCTCCACCACCTTTCCCTGCTCCGTTCTCTCTGGAACTCGCACCTATCAGACAATGGTGCTTGCTACTGATAAAGGGGACAGGATCCCCCGAAATGCGTCAATCCTTTACAGCATCCATTATTATGACCTTATAAAGGTGCAATCCACAACAGACTATTGTGGAAGGTTATATGCTACTAAGACAACCCGAGCAGCACTACAAGCTTCAGCCGGCATGAACAATGGTTATGTGCATGCCCTGGTCTATGAGAACGTAGGCCTGTTTTACAACGGGAAGGACAAGCATAAGGTGTAGCACCACAGCTTCAGCGATCACACTTTGAACTTCTGAGAGGTATTGTAAGTGGCACAGATAATTTACAACTCACTAAAGGGGTTGTCTCACTTCATCAAATAATGATTCATATTGCCTCCTTTACTGGCTTGCTTCATTTTACTATCATATTATACACTGCTTATTTCCAGGGGTTAGGAACATCCTGCAATCCAGCAGCAGTGGCCGTGCTTGCACACTATAGGAAAAAGTCCCAGGGCGACCAATTGTGGCTTCTGTTGGCTCTATATTATCACCTTTGGCTATTGTGTTGGAAAGGGCTTTGACTCCTTTGATTAAAGATACAAGATCTTTTTTATCTGATACACAGCATTTTCTCAACACAATAGCCGATCTGGAAACAGTTCCACCTGACAGTCTCTTAGTAACTATAGACGTGGTAAGTCTGTACACCTCTATAGACCATGCTACTGGTGTTGAAGCAGTGAGATCATTATTAGGTGGGAGTCATTACACCAATGATGAACAGGAATTTTTGTTGCAGCTATTGAAATTAGTATTATATAAAAACTATTTTATGTTTGAAGATGACTTTTACCTACAAAGGCGGGGAACCGCGATGGGGTCGAATGTGGCCCCGCCCTATGTGTCACAATTTGAGGAATTAAAAGTATATAACACCGTATGGTATTCAAATAATGTCCTTATCTGGAAAAGATTTATTGACGACATTTTTTGCATATGGGCGGGGCCACATGAGACCCTTTTGACCTTCCTTGACCACCTTAACCATGCATACGAGGGTTTAAAATTTACATTGGTTCAGGATAGTGAAAAAGTTAGCTTTCTGGATACGATGGTGATAAAGGATCAATATGGCAGGTTATTTACAGATTTATTTAGGAAGGATACGGATAGGAACAGCATTCTCCACTTCACAAGCTCTCATCCACCAGCATTGAAAAGAGCTATCCCTAAATCTCAGTATCAGCGAGTGCAGCAGCATTGTATCTGACCCTGACATGCAACTTGTCAGGATCAACGAGATGACTCAGCGATTTGAACAGAGGGGTTATCCCCGTTCTATCCTGAGTCAAACACAAATAAAACTCACTGAATCTGATAAATTATCTAGAGATGTCTCATCTAGGGTAGCATTAGTACATAAATTTCATCCCTTTAACCAGAGATTGGATAATATCATCCGGAAACATTGGCCTCTGTTGCAGAAGGCTTATCCTATTATTGAAGAATTTAAAAATACACCTTTGATATGTAACAAGAAGAATTCTAGTTACAGGGATAAATTGGTACATTCAGATATTGGAAGCACTAAGAAGACCCCGAAACAATCGGTATTAGCGACACAACGTAAGGGCACGTTCCCATGTTTGCACTGTTCCCAATGTTCCCATATAATCAGAGGTTCTACATTTTTTCATCCCCATAGTGGGCGCCCCTTCTCTATTGAAGGTTTTTTCACATGTGAATCTACCAATGTTATATATTTGATAAAGTGTCCTTGCGGCCTATTATATATTGGAGAGACTACACAAACGATTAGGGATCGCATTGGGAAACATAAATCTACCATCCGCACAAAAAATGTATTGTTACCTATCCCATTTCATTTTGAACAGTGCAAACATGGGATTTCTCAGTTGAGGTTTCAAGTATTGGAACAGGTCAAAAGACCTAGGAGAGGAGGCGATCTGAAGAAGCTGTTATTGCGCAGAGAGGCGTATTGGATCCATACTTTGGATACCTTACATCCCAGAGGCCTTAAAAGGGATTATGAGATTATGCACATCTAATAAGCTAACATTATACTTATGTTTTTATTTTTTTCAGACATCTAATATTCGGTGAGGGATCTTATATACCTGGCAATGTATGGCAAACATATATATAAATGTATACATGATTTTGAATTATTTTTTGCATATATGTGATTGTGAAGCATAATCTGAGACACAGACCCACTTGTGGTGTTAATGATGGGCGTATTTTCTTTGTTAATTATACACCCCTCCCATCACCTGTGTAGATAATGGGAGTAGGTGAGGTTGTCAAAAGGGGAGGAGTATATTCCCTTATATAAACTAGGTCATTCGTCCAGGATTGTGGACATTTCTTTGTTGAAATAAATATCCTATTGATTGAAGACACGACTGCTGGGATTCTTCTTTGAATATACGTGGATTTAATCCTATCCCGTGCAACGCGCAAACAGAGTGAGTGCCGACTATTTTCTCTTGTCTCTGATGGCAAAGGCACGCATGCGCAGCAGCTCTCGTCCTGGCCACCTCGTATCTGCTCTGCCGTGGTGGTCATAACCCCTGGATATGAACAGTATGATATGGACAAACACAATAAAGTGCGTTGTCAATGCTATTTACTGAAGTGAGACAACCCCTTTAATCTTAACTTGCACAGTATTTATTGTTACCATACTTAGCACTATCACGGATGCTCCTTTCTATTTAATGCAAGACCGCGCGGTCATAGTCAATGTGCACTGACGTCTTTCTGTTCATCTAGCAATCAAATGTCTCATATCGATTTCAGTTCTAGCACTAACTATTTAGCACCGTGAGGGTGACTGACAACAATACAAATGGTTTATCGCCATCTAGTCATAATTGATGCTGACACCGTAGTTCCAGCACAACGCGTACGGCCATTGTATGTAGTGAATCGTGAATGCACATCCGATCTTTATCACGTGATGGACATATTTCAGTAGACGTACATTCCTGTTATATTTTATTTGGACGGTTATTCTTTTAGTCCTATTAACGTCCTACAGCTGCACCTTGCTATTACTCTGAAACCATTCATAATTGAATCACAATTTTATGGGTATTTTTAGATGTTGTATATTATACCAGAGATTGTAGTTGCTGATAGGGCCCAACAGCATGCCACCTTCTGCTCGATTCAAATTGAGATCAGATGATGACAACCCTTTCAGTTCTGCACAATTTTTAAGATCCATGCATGCTCCCAGTAAATGGAGCTATCCATTACCTACACCCATTAAAATAACTTAGGGCTTGTTCGCATGGCATTTTTTTCATGTGGATTTAGGCCCCTTTTCTTTGTGGCAAATTCACGTGCCATTATTTTAATGGGGAGTCCTCATTGCCTTTCAAATGTCCGTTTATTTATTCAGCGTATTTTTTAACCCACGGACATGTCCTATTTCTGCCACAAAGTAAGTGCTTAGAAACCACAGCAGGTGTCTGCACGCGGGTTCTTTGATGCTGAAGACGGGCTCAGTAGAAAGTCTTCGTGACCATCTCCAGTCCATCTCCTGCATCGAATAAAAAGAGCACCCTAAGTAAGCCCTTCTATAGCGCCATTCTAACGATCGATGGGTTCTCAATATTTGGACCCCCAACACGTAAAACCTTTGATTTATCACTATGACATATCAAAAGTACTTTTTGCTCAAGTACAGGGACACTAAGCATTAATGACATAAGACTGGACAGACCCTTAAATGGTGAACACATATGCAGTAGTTGAAGGGTCAAAGTAGGATCCAAGAACATGTCAGCACTAATTATGAACCTGTCAATTCTCAGCAGCACAAGGCATCAAGGCCTGAAGGTCAATATTTCTTAATCTTACCTTGAAGACAAACATCTCCCTGCGTAATATAGCCAGGGTGTTGAAGTTGCCATCACAGATGTTAGGCTTAACTCCTGGATAGGTGGCCCTGTCTCCCCCATTTGGAGGTCTGGGAGGTCGAGGTTGTCTGTCATTCTTGCGAGGATCTGCTGGTGGGTTTGGCCGATGTGGTGGCACTGTAGGAAGAGGTTTTGTTGGTGTAGGGATCTTTTCAGGTGGACCTAAAAATGAACGCAGAAACCATAATGACTGCATAGTAGAATATATCACATTTCATTTGAACATTTTAGTGATTCAATAAGAAGTGAATAATGAGTGAAAGGTTTTAGTACTGACTTCTGAACGAAAAAATGATTAGTCTAAAGGTCCTTTGAACTCTAGAAGATCATCCGGTCAATTATCGGGGGATGAACATTTGTAGAAGCACTGGTTCCAGATAATTGGCCAAGGTAAAGGTACCACCAATCACCCGACAAAAGAGCAGACTCACTCGGGTGATCATATCTTTTGGCTGGCACCATAATCATCATTTCTAGGCAGCAGACTGTCCTGTGGAAACGGGGATCTCCTACCCAGAAGTAATAATACTCTATGGGGACAATCGATCGCAGTAGGGAATGCTTGTCCCCATACAGAAGAGATGATTTCTCTCAAGCCTGCTGACAATTGCTTCATTAAATGCCTGTTACCATTGTTCTGTGGACTATTAGGAGTGGAAGTTATGTGTTAAATAGGTGAGGGTCTAACCGCTGAGACCCAACTGATCACTAGGTAGTGCGGCTGAGGGAACCACTGAGCTCCCCCATTATAACAATCAATAGGGGGTTGCAAATTGTATCGATAGATAATGGGGTATTAAGAAAAGCAGTCTTTCCCAGAAAAACTGGTCTCCTTGGGTAAATTCAGTCTGTAATACTGGATGTTGATCTACTCTTTCATCCCAACCCCTCTTTTCCCCACACCAGCGTTCATAGGCTTTCAATTTGGTTTAGTTTAGGGTATTTGTGGAGATCAAGGGGGGATATGTATTTTAATTATGTCTGTAAATTGCATTTTGTATATTGATGTTCATTACTGAAAAAAAAAAACTGTTTATAAAAAAGAACAATCAATAGGGGCCGTGCTGCTCTACTGATTTTATACCTATCCATTGGATAGGTGACACATATCTTTGACTGGAATACCCCTTTAAGAAAAGATGCACTTTGAAAATCTCTTCAAAATACATCTGGCTGGTAGGTATGAAGCAGTGAAGAACATGTCCCTTTCACATCTACCTCAGTAGTCTAGAAATAGTTCCCGAAGAGCACCTAATGTAACTGGAACAGCTGGTCCCTAGATTTGTCTTATTGTTTCGGCACTTGGGCCCTGGAGCAGAATATTTTCTGGGCTCCCCAAGTATTGCAAGCCTTGTCACACGGTATAGAATGGGGAGATTCATCAACATGGGTGGAAGGGAGTTGTGTGGCAGTTGCCTATTATGTATTTCAGAGAATGCCTGTGATCATTTTGATCAGGTAAGTATCTATACCTACCAGCTGATGGATCTGCTCAGACATTAGTGGAACAAGAGAGTAACCTGTAGCTTCTGGGCCCGAATGCATAATCATTAAAGGATTTCTCCAAAATTTTAATACTGATAGGATAGGTCATCAGTATCTGATCGGTGGAGGTCCGACACCTGGGACCCCTGACGATTAGCTGTTAGAGAAAGCACCAGATCTCCTGTGAGCGTTGTGGCTTGTGGCCTTTTCTCAGCTTTCGCCAAGGCCATGTGACCAACAAGTTCGTCGGTCACATGGCCTAGGCGCAGCTCAGCCCCATAGAAGTGAATGGGGCTGAGTGTGATACCAAGCATAGCCGCTATACAATGTACGGCGCTGTGCTTAGTAAGCTTTGAGCGGAAGTGGCACTCATAGCGCAAGTGTCGGAACCCCACCCCTAAGATACTGATGACCTATCGGAAAACCATTTAAAGGGTAGGTTCACCTTTACGCTAAAGGGATCCGGCAGGCTATTTACTGTATCCCACCTAGCTGGATACTGCTGTTCACCATTGGGCCCCATTGACTATAATGGGATCTGGGGGGGATAAAGATGCTTACTAGCGAAATGATGGCTTTCAGTTGAAAAAATCCCGTTGTATGCAATTTTTTTTTGTCAAGCCAAAAACTGGCACTTATGCCGGAAAGAGGCCTGATCCAAGGCAGATCCCATTATACATCAGCAGTATCCTGCTAGGCTAGATCTTGTGAACTCTGCGAATACATCCTGCTGGATTAATTAAACAGAGGTGTGAACCTATTTTAACAGGGCCCCAACCTATCCTGCTTAAAGGGGTTCTCTGGGCTTTTAATATTGAAGACCTATCCTCAGGATAAGTAATCAATATCAGATCGGTGGGGGTCCAACACCCGGCGCCTATCAGCTGTATGAAGGGAAGGCGTGCACAGTGCGCAAGTGCGGCCTCTCTTCCTGCCCACCGCTGCTTTGCCATAGACATAGCAGCAGCAAGCAGGAAGAGAGAAGGGAGACTGCAAGTGCACACTTCCCTTCATACAGCTGATCGGCAGGGGTGCCAGGTGTCGGACCCCCGCTGATCTGATATTGATTACCTATCCTGAGGATAGGTCATCAATAATAAAAACCTAGTGAGCGCCTTTAATTTATAGTACAGGTCTCCACATATGGGAAAAAGAGAACTTATGGACCCCCTCATACCTGGGCCCTGGTGTGCCCACACTCTCTGCACCCCCTACAGTTATACCCCTTAGTAAGCATCCCCCTCCCCCAATAAAAAACAATCATATTATCCAAATGTTGCCTCTACTATGGAAGGCAGTTATATTCCTAATATTTCATACACGTTAGAAATATCAGGATCAGCTCCGTCCTTGCCAATAATCCAATCACTGATAGTGATATCAGTGCACCATCTCCAGGTCTTGGAAACAGTAGTATATTCTTAGTCCTAAGTGACCTGTCAGCAGAAAGGGATGACAGCAGACACTTTTTTTCTCCACGAGTAGAGATGCCATTGCCAACCTTTTAAAAATTATTCCCCTGAATGTGAAGCACATGAAAATCGACTGGCTCATCAAGAACTGGATGTGAAAGAATGCAGAGTTTTATAAAAAAGCAAAGTCAATTATGATAATAGGGCATATTAATAAGAGGCGAGGTGTTTTCAGCAAAGTAAATTCCCCAGCACACCCATGGTCAGAGCCAATCTGAAAGCGCATCCAGCTGCGTCCCAAGGGACGGTATTTCAGCTCTGGAGCACGGGTAGTGTTACACCTGGAAAACGGTCAACGCACAACGTATCAATGACCCTCAGTGGTCCAGTTCTAGGAAGTGCATCGTTAGCACGGGGGCGGCGTGTCTCACATAATACAGTGTAACACTGTTGTGTAACAGACCGTAATTCATCAGCACTTGAGAAATTATTCTTAGGCTGAGAGTCCAATTGGCTTACTGACACTCAAGATACACAGTCTGCTGGAAACGTTAAACCTTTTACTGGGAAATAAAAAGTGCACAAAATCACCATAAATCTAGGACTGTGTGTACCAGTTGATATGAACAGACAAGACTCCAAATAGAAAGAACTTCTGCTACCTCAGACACCTACACACAAGCCAAACAAACAAGTCTGTTCTTTCAACGTCTGGAGGAAACCCACACAGACATAGTAAAGGATGTATAGATGAAGCAGAGGTGAATTTGTAATCTACTGTAACTCTTTAAAGCTGCATTGTACTAACTCTCTAAAGACCAACAATCGGGGGAATTATCGGGAAGGAGTGTTCCAGGGAATGTTCCTTCCTGATAATCGCCCTGTCTAAACACCCTATTAGACTGTACGATTGCGTGCAATTATTGGGAATATGAACGCTCGTTCCTGATAATTAACCCATATAGTCAAACAACAGAGGAGCCAATGAACGAGCATTTGCTGATGGGCATCTTTCATCATTATGAAACATGCCCGATTATCGGCAGCACATCTCTTTGTGTAATCAGGCCAGTGCAAACGTGGGAAGAAAGATGATAATCCTCCAACGGCTTTTGCACTGCCCAAAGATCGGGCAGTGGAATACCACCTTAATGGTGCTGCTGATCACTCAGGTGAAAGCATCGCTGGGGCGGTCAACTAAATCATCATTTCTGGCCAGCAGATCATGCTGCTAGACAGTGATTTGCAGGCCGGACAAAACGATTCTTTATGGAGACGTGCAATTGCAGCAGAGATCCGTTCTCTCCATATAGCATTGGTTAATGCTGCACGTAAATGCTCCTTTCACCTCCTGTAACGAGCAGGTAATTATCTGGAACAAACAGTTTGTTTTCGATAATTGCCTGCTGTGTCGGCTTGTGTAAAGTGTCCTTTAGGGTACTGCTATACCTTTATCATCAGTCCCACGTAAAACCTCCCAATGCGCTATTAAATCATGCGCCAAATAAACGGAATATCTCTTTAAAATCTGATAGTCTAACCTGTGATTTACTTAGTTATGGTTATATTTATTGTAGGTTTTGGGTGGAACGGCCTTTATATACTTTTGTTACCTTTGTTTGAAATTTTTTATAGCAGAACATGTTAAAGGGGTCGTCTCACCTGGGACATTTATGGCATTTTGACAGGATATGCCATAAATGTCAGACTGGTGTGGGTCCCACCTCTAGGACCAGCTACTATCTAAAGAAGAGGGGCCTGAAGTGAACATGCATGGACTACTCTTCATTCACTTCTACTGGACTGCACAGCTTTCTCTTCATATACTTTTGGGTCCCATTCTGGGAATAGCAGCATGTCCCAGAGGTCCCAGAGGTGGTAAACAAGTGCCTTTGGTATCTTTAGTTTATGCTGATTAGCTTTCTTCCAAGAGAAAGAAAGATGTCTCTACCTGTAGGAGATAGCTACTCTTTAGCCAATGGTCGACAATTTTACTGGCTTTACAATTAAATAGCTAATCAGCAGTACTTTTTCCCAGGGAGCACTTGCTGGGGTACAGGATACCTTACTGGTAGCTCTGGTGCTCACTAGAAGGAGAAACAGTACCCCTAGACCTATGCCATCCAATCACCCTGCTCTGTACTAACAAGGGGCAATAACTTCAAATGTTTCCTGCAGATGTGCCCCCTGGATGAGAAGGCTCTTGGTTTGGCTAATAAACATAGTCATGTTGCAAGACCTGTTAAAGGACTGCAAATTCGCTATAGGGTACCTACCTCCACCTGGTGGCTTTATAGAGAAGAGAGCTAATATGCATATCTTTTTTTCCCCAGGGAACTTTGCCTGGCGTATAAGATTATCTAGCTGTGGCACTCTCTACAAGGAGAAGCAATATCCTTCAAGATGCTTCTTTCAGCAGAGATTCGTGTTTGTCTACTTTAGTCAATGCCTGAGTCATTTGAATGGGACTGAGATGCACGAATGCTATGTAACTAATGAATGTGATGTCCAACAGCTGATCATCTGGGGTGCTAGGAGCCCCCACCAATCACATATTAAGAATCGATCATTAATATTAAACTTCTGTAAAACTGTTTTAAGTCTATTGCCAAGTAATTATGTATATTTAATGCAGCAGTGGCTGCAATTTGTATAACTGCCTGTGACATGCATGCTGCTGCACAAGCGCAGTCTACAGCCTCTCCTGTGGCGTTTCTGCATTAGGTCTGTATCTGTGGGCCTACAGAGTCTAGTTCAAAATTTCAAATGATTTTCTGGCCTTTTTTTGTAGTTTCTGCATGATGTGCTCTGACCATAAAGATAACTGAGGAAAGTTTCATGGGACATGAAGTTACCAGGTCTACCGCTTGAAGTAGGTGTCTTCTACAAACAACTTTGTGGACAGAAGGAAGATTATTCTCCTCTAGTATGCAAGTAACACCTTGCTTGAGGGAAACTGAAAGAACACAAGGGCGGATTTACTAATCCAGTCTAATATTTAGAGAGTGTAAACTTAGACCAGACAGTCTAAAAATGTACCAAATACATCACATTGGCTCAGGCTGGATGATAAATATGGTAAATTTTTTGACACTTTTGTATAACTTCATACCACCTAATGGTTGGCTTACTTTGTGCCCAAATTTTATTAGGTTTACCTGTAATAATGTAATATTTCAATGAACTTTGCCAAATTAAAATTCTCTGCTACACCTGTTGTTTTTATGTGAACTACAACTATTATCTCTTAGCAACATTGGCATCTACAGTCTAGACCAGTGATACCTAAAATGTAGTCCTAAAAGGGGAAAACAGTCGGCACTCCTCTGGCAGAGTCGTGGTGCTCCTCTGTAGTCCTGGGGCATGGGTTAATTTGCCTGATATCGGAAGACAATCTCATATGGCGCAGTTGCTTTCTCTGGGCACAAGCGTTCCTGTATGTTGTGCTCAACCACATAGACCAAAAGAGTCTAGGAGTAAGGGAGCAATGTGGTATCCATCCCACCTCCAAATATATCATATATTTATGTAAACTACCTATGTATGAGCTTTTTATTCAAGTCTGCATTCCCACCATATAGATTTTGTCATAAAACATGAGCAGATCTCTGAAGATCTGATTTGGAAAGTTTTATATTAGCTACTTCTAGGCAAATGAGACATATTGAGGAACTTCCAGCAACAAATACACAAGTCATATCTGCATGTGTCTTCCCCTCGACCTGGCCCTGGCCGAACTTGACGTACAGTTAAAACTTACCCCCAATTCAGAGGATAGGGGATATTTATCTAATTGGTGAGGTCCAACTGCTGAGACCCACACCGATCTTGAGAATGGTGGTCCCATTTTCCTGATGAATGGGGAAGTAGGTCGAGCATCCGCGCCACCACTCTTTTTATTTTGATTTGAAAAAGTTTAATATTAGCTACTTCTAGCCAAATGAGACATACTGAGGAACTTCCAGCAACAACTACACAAGTCATATTTGCATGTGTCTTCCCCATGGCCCTACTTGATGTTTAGTTCTTGGTGAGGTCCAACTGCTGAGACCCACACCGATCTTGAGAAAGGTGGTCCCATTTTCCTGTTGAATGGAGAGGTTGGTCAAGCATCCACACCGCCGCTCTTTTTATTCTCAATGGGACTTCTGGAGATGCTCAATTGCCGAGTGAACTTGTTTCTACAATGTAACTGCAATATAAAGAAAATATGTAGAATCCAGTCTTACCGTATATTTTTTGAATTCCCTGTAAGTCATCAGTAGGTAGCTTGAAGTTGTCAGTTTCCATGTACTGGTAAAAAGGAGCCATTATTGCAGTGGGGTCATTGGAGTGTTCCAGTCCCAATGCATGACCCAGTTCATGTACTGCGACCAGAAATAGGTCATTTCCTGTGGAACAAAATAAATGAGAACATTTTTGTCGAAGATTGTAATCAATAATGTAATTACACCCTCATAAACAATTCAGATAATACTTAATTAGCTAAAGAAACAGTAGGAAAGTAATCATTCCTGCAGTAATTGAATAACAGACGAGCAGGTGCCAACAATTCCTTCATTACATAGTCACTAATGGTTTACCTTAACAAAAAGCACAGTCTGATCTGCCTGGCAACATGTATCTAAGACACATGGCCCACTGACCATGTCAATTATTGTATGGGCTAAGATGGATGCATTGGATATCTGAAAGCTTAGGGCTCATTCATACGACTGTATCCGTTTTTGTGGATACCGGCCGTGTATGTTCTGCATTTTGCAGATTGGAACGTCCTCAAATAAGGACAAGAACAAGACATGTTCTATATTTTTAGCGGGGCCATGAAACGGAAGTGCGGATGTGGACCCATTCATTTCGTCTGATCTGCAGAATTGCAAAAAGCCAAAGCTAGAACAGACCCACTTATACCTGGGTCTGGCTAGGGTGCCACAAGTCAGACTGCCGGCGATCTGGTATTGATGACCTATCCTGAAAACAGGCCATCGATATTAAAATCTCCTTTAAGGGTTCTTTTAAGTTAAAGCTTCATGAGAAAGTCAATATGCTACTGGATAAATCCAAATGACCAACACTCCCCTGATTAATTTCCCTGAAAACCATGATAAAATAGCACACAGTGCAGCAAGGCTGGGAATGGATCCTGTTTCCTCCAGGTGCTATTGTATATTCACTTCTTAGAAGAAAATAATTGTGAGATTGCTTTAGGAAGGAAGTCCTTGCCCAAACTCTTCCAAGCAGAGCCGCAGTACTTGGCAGTGGTTAGATAAAACGTATTATTAGGCGTGTTAATGTGATTCTTATCGGTAAGGACTCAGCGGAGGTATAGGTAGAGGAGATCACCCCAGTAAAAACCAGAGACGTGAAGCGCTTGTCTCATTGCTATGTCTGAAAAATCTAACAGATTCCAGAAACGGACAACAGAAGCCATTGGAATTCACATATAAACCCTTCGCTAAACACACAGCACTGATACAATGGGATAGTCGTGACCTTAAAAGGCAGAGCTGCCAACTGGGACCACTAAAATCACGTCTGCTGGAACTGGTTAAATAGCTAACAAACCATTTATTCTTAATCCATGGTACAGACTAAACTGTATAGAGCATATACAAAACCCAATAGAATATGTACGGCTTCCTCCAATTTAAAGGGATACTGCTTTCACATACTGCTTATTTTTAGACAGAAAAAAAAATCCCACATGCAGGAGTTTTCCCTCTAAAATAACAGATCTCGGACGGGAATGGCTGAAACGGAGGCCAAATGTGCATAACTGATGTTTAAAATGCACTAATACAGGATCCGACCTTTCATTTTTCACAGCTCCTTTGGAAAAAGAAGCATGGAATCTGATTGGTTGCTATGGGCAACTAAGCCAGTTTTCCTTTGTACCAGTGGTAAACCATACAATTGTCTAATATAGATGTATTCAAAATTCTGCTCACATACCTAAAATGGGCCATATCATTTTATTTGTCTTTAGGGAGAGCTACTGTATGGATATAAGCACAGTTTTAAATAGACATAAAATATTGCTCAACATCCTATTCTCTACATAAGTAAATGTAATCATTAAAACTGGAATCCATCTTTAAGGGTCCACTCACACGTCTGTAAGCGTTTTGCGGATCCGCAAAACACGGACACCGGCAATTTTGCGGACCGCACATCGCCGGCACTATAATAGAAAATGCCTTTTCTTGTCTGCAGTTGCGGACAAGAATAGGACATGTTCTATTTTTTTTTTCGGGAACGGAATTGCGGATCCGGACAGCACATAGCATTGAAAATGAATGGGTCTGCAAAATCCGGATCGGATCTGGAAGAAAATTGCGGATGTGTGAATAAACCCTTTTTCTACTTTTCCCCTGCAAGGAAACTATATGAATGGCTGACACTTCCACCAGCAAGAATAGCTGATTGCTTGAAGTCCAGTGTAGTTCAGGATAGGTGATAAAGGTAGCATTGCCGGGCCCCAGAGATCTTAAAAGTGTTCTCCATTAGAACACAGCAGTGTTCACATTTTGGTCCTCTACTCCATTCACTTACGGGACTAAGGCAGACAGTGCTCCGCCAGTGCAGTGCTCGGTCAGTCCCATAGTGATGAACTTACTTCAAAATGGGGAACCCTGTCTTGGCATCTGTGGAGGTTCCAGCAGTCAGACCCTCAGCAATCCTACAGGTATCACCTATCACCTATCCCAGTGATGGGCAAACTGCGTCTCTCCAGCTGTTGTAAAACTACAAATCTGTAGGCAGACTGGGCATACTGGGAGTTGTAGTTTTACAACAGCTGGAGAGCCGCAGTTTGCCCATCCCTGACCTATCCTATAGATACGTCATAAATGTTCATAGGACAAAGCTTTTAAAGGGAATGTCCCAACTGCTCTGATCAGATGATCCATGTGGAACAATCCCCCATATCTCGATCCTTCTCCTGTAGTGTGCACCATCTGTACACAGCAGAAGAACAATGTTCTTCATAAGCTGCCACGTCTAAAGAAGACAAGATGCTATTACTTTGTTCACACCCTTCTAAATTCCTTTCATGCTCATAAAAAGGTTTTTAAAATTGGTAATCATGTATCTGGTGTCCCTTTAAGCCTTCTTGACCATATGGCACATTGTGAGGATGTTTCGTTCCCCGTCAGTAAGAAATTAACTTTGACGCACTTGGAGAAAATAAGCTGAACATGAAATTGGTAGTTGGAAGTACAGAGATAGGCACTTATGCCCAGGTGAATGAACTGAAGTGCTTGTAATCAAAAAAACTGTCCTCCAAACCTCAGGGTAATTACCAGTTTTCAGATGATTGGCAATCAAGTAATTAAACTGTACTTGCTATGTTTCATCAACATAAAATGTGTTCGTTGTTAAGGAAAAAATGATTTTGAGCATTCATCCTACTGGGAGCAGAGGTTGTCAGCACATCATAGACGTAAAGCAATTAAAATGTATTAGACTGTAACCAGCCATGAAACGGTGAAGGTGTCAGGCAAATATTTCACTCAAAGTGATCCCAGTGCAATGACAAAGCTATGGGGCGCTGGACGTCAGACATCCATCGACATGGAGGACCTTGTGTTACGGTGTAAAGTACTGGTACCAACAGAAGAAACAGTTTGACAGTGACCGCCAGTGCCCAAAAACCTCCACCACTTCATTACCCTGTGACCTTGCATGATCTTTTCTGTCCTTTGATGGTCTGACAATGAAACTATATAGAGAAATGTTCTTCACTCCAGGTGCTGGCACATGCTAACTCTAACTCTAACGCCCCAAGTGTAGAATGGTCCTGCTTTCTAGAGGATTGAAATGTAGTGTGTACATGCTGCTGAACAGCCTTCTTTTCAACCATTCTCTGTACCTATATATCATCTATACATGGAGAAATACATACCATGAAATCTTCAAACCAAGTTTATAAAATGACTCAGTTGCTACATAGGACGTGTTTCGGCCTGTCCAGAGGCTTTGTTAGCTATAGTTGAAGAAGGCTCTGGATGGGCCGAAACGCGTCCTATGTAACAACTGATGTCGTGATAATACAAGCATATTGAAGAAAGCGACTTCCAGGATCATCTCTTTTCTAAAAAGACCAGGAACGCATTCCTTTCACGTGCACCGACCAGGTCTTCTACTTGTTATAAAATGATTACAGTGCTTGGCCAATCCATACTATACCCCCAGATGTCTGGTCATTTTAAAGGGGTTTCCCAGAAATGGATTTTCAAGATAGGTTATCAATACCTGGTCGGTGGACGTCAGACACCTGGCACAAGCACTGCTGCCTCTTCATACTATATTAATCACAGCTCCATTGGGTAGTGGCTGTGCTTGGTATTGCAGCTCAGTCCCATTCACTTCAATGGGACTGTGCTGCCCAGAGGCCATGTGACCGATGGACATGATGTCATTGCCTTAGAACAAGCCGCAGTACTAACTCATTGCTGTGGCCTCTTCACTGGTCAGTGGGGGGGGGGGGCTTAAAGGGGTTCTCTGGGCTATAGACATTGACAACCTATCCTCCAGATAGGTCACCAATATCAAATTGTTGGGGTCCGACACGCAGCACCACCACGGATCAGTGTTTCAGGCTGCTGTGGCGCTGTAAACTATCTAGTGTACGTAGCTGGAGGAAGACAGCTCCACACAGTGTGTAGTGGCCATGCCAGAGTACTGCAGCTCAGTTTCTATTCAAGTGAATGGGAGCTGAGCTTAAAGGGAACCTGTCACCAGGATTTTGTGTGTAGAGCTGAGGACATGGGTTGCTAGATGGCCGCTAGCACATCCACAATACCCAGTCCCCATAGCTTTGTGTGCTTTTATTGTGGAAAAAACCTATTTGATACATATGCAAATTACCCTGAGATGAGTCCTGTACATGAGATGAGTCAGGGACAGGACTCATCTCAGGTTAATTTGCATATGTATCAAATAGTTTTTTTTTCCACAATAAAAGCACGCAGAGCTATGGGGACTGGATATTGCAGATGTGCTAGCGGCCATCTAGCAACCCATGTCCTCAGCTCTATATCCAAGGGAACCTGTCACCAGGATTTTGGGTATAGAGCTGAGGACATGGGCTGCTAGATGGCCACTAACACATCCGCAATACCCAGTCCCCATAGCTCTGTGTGCTTTTATTGTGTATAAAAACCGATTTGTCACATATGCAAATTAACCTGAGATGAGTCCTGTCCCTGACTCATCTCATGTACAGAACACATCTCAGGGTAATTTGCATATGTGTCAAATCGGTTTTTATACACAATAAAAGCACACAGAGCTATAGGGACTGGGTATTGCGGATGTGCTAGCGGCCATCTAGCAACCCATGTCCTCAGCTCTATACACAAAATCCCGGTAACAGGTTCGCTTTAAGTAGGCGTGAGCCTTCTGCTTCCGGCTACACGCTGTTACTTTCCGGTGCCGCAGCAGTGCAAAACAGTTGTTAGATGGACGCCGGACCCTCTGATCCTGCATTAAAGGCCTAAATTAACCCCTTTAAAGTAACATTTGGTTTGCAAAGTCGGACAAGTGATCCATATCTCTAATATTTAAATCACAAATCATGGAACATTTAAACTCAAACCCCATTTCATCCAGAAATATCCCTATAACGGCCGAGAAATGCTGCATAAGATGGCTAAGTCACAGTACTGTTGCAGTCAGTCCGATAGTGAAGGCCGCATCGTGCAGCCTGTTTTCCCTCAAGAAAAAGGCTGTATGGGGAATATGCTGCATAAAACTCTGAAAAATATGCTGAAAAACATCTATGGAACATATCAGGGGCATATACTCTTCCAAAGAATACCTGGTCGGTGGACATAATCGACACTATAGACAGACTATTCAGCCAAGGCAAGCAAATGTGAAGGAGAAGAAGGTTTAAGATCAAGGATATCCACTTTGCCCATCTGCCCTATCTTCAGAGAGTCTTAGGGTACGGCCACATGGCCAAGTTTCCAGATGAGTGAATCAAAAAAAGAGAAGCCATATCTGTTCTTAAAGGGGTTTTCGCTAGGATATGCCCCCATTGTCTGATAGGCATGGGTCTGATATGCCCCCATTGTCTGAGATGGGAAAACCCCTTTAAGGTCCCATTCAGATTATGGCTCCACGGTACACAACATACAGCAAAAGATAGGACATGCCCTATCTTTTGCGCTGCAGAGTTACGGACCCGGAAGCCCATGTTAAGGGCTTCCGAGTGTTTACTTGGCCTTACAATCCGTGCCTCCACAATGCAAAAGATGGGAAATTTCCTATCTTTTGCCATATGTTGCGGATCGCAGACCCATTTACTTAGTTCACATTGCCGGTGTCCGTATTTTGCAGACCCGCTGTTTGCGGTCTAAATGGGACCTTATACTTTCTCGCCTTTTATGGTCCACTCCTGCTTTTGTGTTACAAAACTGCATCAGGAAACCTGACCGCGTGGCCGTACCCTTAAACCCAACAGCCGCCACTTGTATAGTTAACATTCAGAAGAATCCCTTTTACTTTTGTTGTTGAAACAGAAACTCTTATTTCTGGCTCTGCCATCATTTCCTGCACATTTGCTACTATCTATCAAAGGAAGCACTGAAGTAAACATCTTAGATTTAATGCCAAGTATTCTTGCCTGTAGAAATTAGACAAAGAGTCATTTATGCATGCAAAAAAAATTGATTTTCACTTGTCAGCTTTCAAGATCTGTCTGCAGCAAAACATAAGCCGGCAAATATTTTTAGATCTTTATTGTAACTTGTTTATGTAGGTTTTTCATGTATTACATCAGTTCAAGACCAACCAAATGTGGAGAGGCAGTGGGATAAAGAGACAAAAGCGAGCTTCAGATCCTCTAAGCACTTTATTCTAACATCAGACTAAGCCAGCAGAACATAAGAAAGAAGTCTGTTACTGCAATGCAAAGTAGAGAAATGGAGACACAAGTTCCTGTCGAGTGGTTTACGCTGGGCCCGGACAATTTCATGTTCATGGAAACAGCTCAACTGGAGAAGAATTGGACAGGTTGAATTTGACCCTGTCCAGTCCTCTGGTTCTAATGAGATAGGAGGCACTAGCAGTCCCTGGAGTACTTTTACAGACATAGACGTACACAACATTGCCAACACAACACAACCATTTTATAAATTTGGAACAACCTCACAAAGCAAAGGCTGACTTAAAAGGGACACCAAAACCACCGCAAATCATAAATTCCCCGCTATGTGTTTCAAGGCCCTTCTTTATATTCCTAACATATTCTTGCACACAGGTCTGGAATTATGGAGGGTCCTACTCAAATAGCAGAGGCTACACGGGCGCTCCAGCATCTATCTGACCCCGCACGCTAGCACTTAAACTTCCCTTTAAAGGTAAACTCTATGGGGGAGATTCATCAAACCGGTGTAAAGTAGAACTGACTTAGTTGCCCATAGCAACCAATCAGATTCCACCTTTCATTTTCCAAAGGTGCTGTCAAAAATGAAAGGAGGAATCTGACTGGTTGCGATGGGCAACTAACAGTTCTACTTTACATTAGTTTATACCAGGTTACAGTTTTCTGCCTTCTATCACACTGATTACAATTCCTACAAGGTGAACACATTCCTATCTTCTCACCCTGATTGGGGTTTAACCTACTATGTCCCAACTTAGGGAGCCACTTATTAAGACCGGCATTTTTAGACGCCGGTCTTAATAACCCTGTGTGGTGGTGGTGGATCCACCGGAGTTATGAAGAGGCGCCGGCCTCTACGTAACTTCAGCGCATCCACTGCCGTTCTAAATTTACAACAGCTTTCTTGCTGGTGTAAATTTAGACCGTTTTCTACGCCTAAAACACTTGTAGAAAAACATAAATGAGATGGACCTCCCGTCCTCGTTCCCTTTTTTAGACCTGGCGTGGTCAGGGAAAGGTACCATATTGCGGCGCAAATAACCTTTGCATCACAATCTGCGCCAGAAATACGCCCAAAATAGTGGAATTTCTGTTAGTAAATGACCACCTTAGTCTTTAAATTGTTGGCTTTAGGACCTAAAATCGTTGTGTTTTCTTTCACCTCTTCTATAAATCTCTCTAAATAACCTCGCTCATATCCTTTTTCTAAAACTCTGTCAGTCAATACTTTGTTTCTGATAATCTTCCCTCTTTGAACAATTTCTGTAAATCCTTTTCTGTAATTTCTGGAAATCCTTTTTATATTGACCCTTCAGAATATTGGCTATCCGAGGGGCATAATGATAACTAGAAACGTCAGTGTAGGCATGCCTATCGGCAGGTTAAAAGAACGTCCTAGCATTTAAAAATCCCTCCTCTACAAAAATGTCTTACGTCCAAAAAAATCTGACTAAGGTGAGTATATGAGTTTATTGTTTTTATTATTTATAGTATACTGTGGCAAGAATATATACTATATACTGGCACAATATGGGGGGGCGGGCACTATGGAGAAGCTGGGAAGCACTATGGGGCCCTATATATTGGCACAATATGGGGGGGCACTATGGAGAAAAGGGGAAGCACTATGGTGGCCCTATATACTGGCACATCATGGGGGGCACTATGGGGGCCCTATATACTGGCACATTATGGGGGGAACTATGGAGAAGAGGGGAAGGAGCACTATGGGGGCATCTACTGGGGGCCCTATGTACTGGCATGCATTATTGGGGGGCTCTATGGAGAAGTGGGGGGGGGGGCACTATGGGGGCATCTACTGGGGGCTTTATGACGCGGCTCCGCCTGGCTCCTAACTTTTTCAGCTGGCTCCTAGATTCCAAGGAAATTTGTCAAGCCCTGCCATAGGGTACCATTGCACTTTAGGCTACAGCTCTATAGGAACTTATTTTTATAAATTGAAAATACATTCAAAAAAAATTCTGTGCCATTTCCCATCTTGTTCTTCCCTTTACACAAAAAAATTTACAACAAAATATTCCACAGAGCCACAACCTGCCTAAAAGACAGTGGCCCCAGCAGAAAACGGTTGGTGCCCCACAATTCCCATGTACTGCCACCATTTATATGGATGACCATGAAATAAATCCCTAGATGCCACTCTACCTCGTAGTTCTACACTTTGTATAAATGCGATTTTGGGTGAAGGACCTTCTCTGTTGACTTCTCCTAATAGCACAAAGTGCTATTGTAACTACAGATGAGTGAATCAATCCTAAATTAACGAATTCCACACAAATTTTTCCAACAATTTGGGTGAAATCCGAATCTTAGGCGATTCGATTCAGGCAAAATACCTTGTAGTATCACATTTTGTATTAATGTGATTTTGGGTCAAGGACCTCTCTGTTGACTTGCCCTGATAGCAGAAAGTGCTACTGTAACTACAGATGAGTCAATCAATCCTATATTTTTACAAAAATTTCGGTGAAATTCGAATCTTAGGCAATTCAACTTGGGCAAATTTCTCAAAATGGCATCAGCCTTTTTTAAGTTTAGAAAACAGAAAGAATAAAGGAGGAACACATGCCCTGACCCCAAGCAGTGCACATGCATACACACCAAGAGGCATTTGCAGCCATGAAGCACCATGGACTATTTAAAAAAAATAAAATAAAATAAAAATAACATAAAAAATCCTACAGTGCACTTTGTTTTAAAGAGGCCATTTGTTACCACCAGCAGTTTGTTTACCCATAGCCATATACAGTACAGACCAAAAGTTTGGACACACTTTCTCATTCAAAGAGTTTTCTTTATTTTCATGACCATGAAAATTGTAGATTCACACTGAAGGCATCAAAACTATGAATTAACACATGTGGAATTATACACATAACAAAAAAGTGTGAAACAACTGAAAATATGTAATATTCTAGGTTCTTCAAAGTAGCCACCTTTTGCTTTGATTACTGCTTTGCACACTCTTGGCATTCTCTTGATGAGCTTCAAGAGGTAGTCACCTGAAATGGTCTTCCAACAGTCTTGAAGGAGTTCCCAGAGATGCTTAGAACTTGTTGGCCCTTTTGCCTTCACTCTCTGGTCCAGCTCACCCCAAACCATCTCGATTGGGTTCAGTTCAGCACCCCATCACTCTCCTTCATGGTCAAATAGCCCTTACACAGCCTGGAGGTGTGTTTGGGGTCATTGTCCTGTTGAAAAATAAATGATGGTCCAACTAAACACAAACCGGATGGAATAGCATGCCGCTGCAAGATGCTGTGGTAGCCATGCTGGTTCAGTATGCCTTCAATTTTCCCCAACATTCCCCAAATCCCCAACATTGTAACCAGCAAAGCACCCCCACACCATCACACCTCCTCCTCCATGCTTCACGGTGGTAAACAGGCATGTAGAGTCCATCCGTTCACTTTTTCTGCGTCGCACAAAGACACGGTGGTTGGAACCAAAGATCTCAAATTTGGACTCATCAGACCAAAGCACAGATTTCCAGATGTCCGCAGTTTCTTTGTAGCGCTTGATGGTTTTTGTGACTGCACTTGAGGACACTTTCAAAGTTTTCCCAATTTTTCGGACTGACTGACCTTCATTTCTTAAAGTAATGATGGCCACTCGTTTTTCTTTACTTAGCTGCTTTTTTCTTGCCATAATACAAATTCTAACAGTCTATTCAGTAGGACTATCAGCTGTGTATCCACCTGACTTCTCCACAACGCAACTGATGGTCCCAACCCCATTAATAAGGCAAAAAATCCCACTTATTAAACCTGACAGGGCACACCTGTGAAGTGAAAACCATTTCAGGTGACTACCTCTTGAAGCTCATCAAGAGAATGCCAAGAGTGTGCAAAGCAGTAATCAAAGCAAAAGGTGGCTACTTTGAAGAACCTAGAATATGACATATTTTTAGTTGTTTCACACTTTTTTGTTATGTATATAATTCCACATATGTTAATTTATAGTTTTGATGCCTTCAGTGTGAATCTACAATTTTCATAGTCATGAAAATAAAGAAAAGTCTTTGAATGAGAAGGTGTGTCCAAACTTTTGGTCTGTACTGTATGTAGCTGTCACTTTGGCATTACTAATGATGTTTTGGCGTTAAATAGCTTGAAATGAGTTGCATACAGTCCTAGGAGACCTCGGAGCGTCAAACACTACCTTTCAGGGCAGCTGGAGCACTTCCACTTTGGGTCGAATTTACTCAGACCTGAATAGAATCAACAGACTGATTCAGGCTAATCAAATCTGAATCGAATGTCAAGAAACTCGCTCATTACTAATTCTAGCCAATGAAGACCAAAAACTGACCTTCAGGTATAATCTACAAACAAGTCTCCTGTCTCCTAGTAAATAAAAATTGGGTTTTATCACATACTCTTAATGAAACACGGTAACAGCAACAATGTACCAAAAGTAACCAAATAACATTGCAGAATATACAATCAAGCTCACTGTATACTCTTTGTATTATCGCAAGCAATTCCGATGTTGGAAGATTTATTGAACAAGGAAGTTTCAATCTAACATATGCCATTTTATCTCAACATGCCGCCTGACAGATGCTTCAGAAAACTTGAAAACATTATTATACAGTCTTCTGTTTTTATTCTCTCTCGGAATGAAGAAAATTAAGTGCCAATCTTTCCTGACATTCCGTATGAATGTTTGCAACCAGTCAGTGTTCTTACAATTACATTTACATAGGTAGACATGGTATGGTTATTTATCAGGAGAAAAATGACAGTGTCTTACACGCGGATCCCAGACACTAGCGATATTGTTGTCTACCTCTTTAATAAATGAGGGGAAAAATAATTTCACTGGAGAATGGACTCAAAAAAACAGATAATAGAAGGTACAGATACTTCACATCATGCTCCCTGGGAATAAAAATGCTAAATATTCTACTCCAAAAGAAATCTGTCTCTTAACGGGATTGTGTAATCACAAAATGACCTAGTGTTGAACATATTTAATATTTTTTTTTGTGATATTATAATTCAATTTCTATGCGACTACTAATTAATTAATATTTTAAAATTATCCTAAAATCCTGCAGTTTTTGCACTAGCCACTAAGCCTATCAATAAGTGCCATTTCTTGCTCCATAAAGATTACTTTTCAGCAGTCATCTCATTATCACAGGCAGGATTAGAATGACAGATATCACCTATATATAGATCATAACACCATACAATAGGTTATAGTGAAAGCTTATCTACTCTTCTTGAGCATGCCTAGAAAACTCTGTAAAGCTGTAAAGAATATTTCTAAATGGTGTTGGCAACACAGGTAAGACAACCGCCCCCATAATTATTTTAAGGAAATAGTATAAAAAAATCTACAATTATAAAATTAAAACAGATTAGATAAAAATATGTGTCACTATCTGGTTTTAACTGTGAGAAAAAAATGATAGGTGACACATTCCCTTAAGGCTTCATTCACACGTCCGTATGAGTTTTGCGGAACGGAAGTGCGGATCCGCAAATGCGGAAAGCACATTCCGGCCCCATTGAAAATGAATGGGTCCGCACCTGTTCCGCAAAATTGCAGAACGGATGCGGACCCATTTTGTGGAAGTGTGAATGGTCCCTTAACAGTCATGACAGTCATGTCTTAAACATCCTTTTGTAGTAAGATATTGGCAGTTTTTTTTTATCAAAGACTGGCATTATACGCCGGTCTTTAATATCCCCTGCACCGCCATTTATGAAGAAGCGTAGGCCTGATCATAAATTGGGCACATCCTCCAGCAGTCCATGAGCCTAGATTGAAATCTACTTCAGCTTGTTGCTAAAGTAGATGTCAATCATCACTTGCGCCCCACCACGACCACTCCTCTGTCATTCTCCCTTTTCAGAAAGTGGCGAGGGCGATGTATAAAAGCTTTTTGCACCTACATTTAGCTGCGATGCCCTTTTAAATATTTTTAGGAGTTTATGGGTGTAGGGGTTCATAGTAAATGATCCCCACTGACTTATCTTCTGGATAACAGTTATTTATATATTTTGACCAAAACGCTGCCAAATAATCTACGGTATATATGGTACCTTCTCCAGCATTTCAGTATTTTTGTAGTAAAGTTGGTGTCTCACATAATGTACTAGAACCCTCCTCTCTGCTAAGAAGGGGCAAAAGAGTCATCAGATCTCACAAAATAAGTCTTTATCTAGCTAACGGCTTGTTATGTCTTTCCAAGTAGCTATGTATAGGACTGTAGAGTCTCCATATGCAGTGGTCCCTCAAGTTACAATATTAATTGGTTCCAGGACAACCATTGTATGTTGAAACCATTCTAACTTGAGTAATCGGTTCCAAAGCCCCAAAATGTCATCCAAAATAAGAGATGAGTATTTAAGAAAAATAAGCCAGATAAAAACTAAGACGGATAAAACAAGTCCTTACATATAAGGGCTCATTCAGACGGCCGTATGCTGTCCGTAAAAATACTGAATGCTATCCGTTTTTTTGCGGATCCGCAAAAAAACGGATAGCATTCAGTATTTTTGCTGACCCATAGACTTCAATAGGGCCATGTCCTGATTTTCACGGACAAGTATAGGACATGTTTCATTTATTTTGTGGAACCTTGGAATAGAAAAGGGCCCCATAGAAGTGAATAGGTCAGCATCTAATCCGCATTTTTGCGGATAGCATACGGCCGTCTGAATGAGCCCTAACAGTCAGGAATAGCTGATAACTAGCAACTAATCCAGCTATTACTAGAGAAGTGGCCTGGATCGGTTGGATCTGAGTCTGAGACATTGTGTGTTGAATCTGCTTTCAACTTATGATGGGTCAGAAAAGACCATTGTATGTTGAAAATATTGTATCCTGAGGCCATGAGTGAGCTCTGTATTTTAGTTTAATATGGAGCATGAGGTTTCTTCCTTTCCTGCTGGTCTTGCCTGCACTAGAACTTAGTTCTAGAAGCTCTAAAAGACCAAAAATGATCTTTCCATAGGCAGAAGACTCTTTAGTCAGCCTTCCAGAGCAAAACAATACATTTTAGGCCCCTTTCACATGAGTGAGTTTTCCGTGCGGGTGCAATGTGTGACGTGAACGCATTACACCCACACTGAATCCTGACCCATTCATTCCAATATGTCTGTGTACAGGAGCGTTTTTTTTTTCACGCATTAGTTCTGCGTTGCGTGAAAAAAGCAGCATGTTCTATATTTTTCACGCAGCCCCATAGAAGTGAATGGGGCTTCAGTGAAAAACACATTGCATCCTGAAACAAGTGCGGATGCAGTTCGGTTTTCACTGATGGTTGCTAGGAGATGTTGTTTGTAAACATTCAGTTTTTTATCACGCGAGTGAAAAACGCATCAAAACGCATTGCACTCGCGCGGAAAAAACTGAACAACTGAATGCAATTGCAGACAAAACTGACTGAACTTGCTTGCAAAATGGCGCGAGTTTAACTGAACGCACCCAGACCTAATCCGTCACGCTCGTGTGAAAGAGGCCTTAGGGTACGGCCACAGGAGAGGGTTTCTGCATGCAAATTTTGAAGCCAAAATCAATAGTGGATCATAAAAGTCAGAAAGTATGACAGATACAACTTCTCATGTTTTTTAATTTAGTCCTGATTTTGGCTTCCAAAACTGCATGCAGAAACCTGACAGTGTGTCCGTACCCTTCGAGTGACCTGAACAATGGGCTTGGATTGTAACAATGACATAACACGTCAGTATTTATCTGATTCTGAACTGTGACACTAGTGTAGTTAAACAAATGAGCAAAATGACCCCCATTTAAAGGGGTTTTCCAGTCTCCTGATAACCTCAGGATAGGGAACTAATATACAGATGTAGCAGGGTTAGTACTCCAGCTCTTAACTCAAATTTATTAACTCATCTCGTTATCTTGAGACAAAAGCCATTGAAAAGCAATTGAAGGTGTTTGCTTAGATTAGATAACACAACTCAGAGCTCTCAGAAAACAAGAGTGTTAACTCTACTCCATCCGTACAACCAAGAATTTCAATTTTTCAAATTCACTAAGGAAATATTTCTAAGCTACTCCCTGAACACTGACAGGTTCAAGATTGTCAATGCTGGATCAGCAAGCTCTATTCATAAGAACCTCCCGCATGGGATCCTGGCTGCCAAGGAAGAGAAAAAGGCAACCAAGGTTCCATGCTGGATTACTAAATGATGGCCTGTTAAGGACAGTGGGCATGGAACCACTGCGCCAACCAACTGATTTGACTTTCAGCTAGACCTAAGGGTGTTATTCTGCTAGCCATCTGGTATTTACCCATTAACCCTTATAAAAGGATCTGGAATCCCTATACAAGGATCTGGACTTTGCTGCAGGGAAGCCATCTGGCTGCTATGTCTTGGAAAAGTGTCATTGACTGCTGACCCACTGGAGTCAGAGACACCGGTGTAAGGCACCAAAGGAAACAGTCTGAGCCCGGAGCAGGCAGAGTTTGTGTGAATTTGTGAAACTAGTATGTGGTCAGGGCAGACAGCAAAGGGTCAGCACGGTACACAGGCTAAGGTCAGGTCAGGCAGCAGAGGGTCAGAATTGGTAAACAGGTAGAAGTCGGTACACGGGCAAACAACCCCTTCACTTGGTACTAGCAAACTACATAACCAATATAAAGCTAGAAAATCTAGATAAAGCTCAGGCACCCTCTCATAGGGGAAGGTGTCTAAAATACTGTAAAGTGACTAGCCATTGGATGCAGGAAACTATGGTCCAGGAGGACCTTACAGAGAATTGCATTCCAGGGTCTGCAGAAGACACATGGGAGGCCAGTAGCCATAACCGCTGCTAGTGGGCAGCGGAGGGTAAGTGGGGGTGGACTGCCGAGACAGAGGGAGAAGCAGGGTAAGTCAAATAACACCCGTGCCCGTCTGGAGGAGCGGGGAACAGCAGTGGGCATTGGCTGCCTTTGCAACACAGGCAACAGTGTTGACCAGAAAGAGGATTGACAGGGGACTAGAAAATTATACAAATGTTCTATAGCACATATAAATAATGAGACATCTAGACATGTATTCCATCTTACCGTCATGATTTGGATTTCCTAAAGTCCACGGTTCATCTGAGTCAAAATGTGTATCTCCTCCTATTCCAGGTCCTGGGAAATAAGCATGAGCCAAAAATCCCCCCTCTCCGTCAAATGGTGAGCTATCCCCATGGAAACCTGAAGCAAAGATGATAGTAATGTCCACTTCCCGCTTGCCATTTTCTAACTCATGGTATGGAACTTCTTCAAATGTCAATGGAGTTACATTCTGCCAAACATCAAAGGCACGGCGAATGGCTTTACGTGTTTCTGTGTCTCCCACTTTTGGAGTGACGTTCTTTATACTACAACAAAAACAGAAAATAGAATTATACAAGAATCACAGACATTTTACAGCTATCCATACCCTGACTTAAAGGGGTTGTCCCTCGAAACATATTCAACTGGATCTGAATACTTTTGTAATTGCATCTAAATAAACATTTAGCATAGCCACTGAGTTATTCAATGAAATGTATCTATATAGCGCCACCTGCTGTTTTTTTTCTTATTTCTTTGTCCTGCTCACTGAGATGGCCGCACATGCTCAGTTTCATCCTTCAACTGCCTCCTGAGCTGTGATAGGCAGAGCATGGACACGCCCCCTGAGCTGCAGCAGAAAAGACACTCCCCTTGAGCGGTCAGCTTGATATAAATCTAGCAGAGCAATGAATGTGGAGATCTCTGGATCCATGTGAGGTACAGGGCTGGTTCTAGAAAGAGATTGCCATGTACTATACGATGTCTGATTTTCACTTTTTACATTAGTCATGGGATAACCATTTTAATAGTAACTCCACAGTGTATCATTATCAGAATTATGGTCCATTCACACGTCCGTAGTGTATTGCGGATCCGTAATACACCCGGCCGGCACCCCCATAGAACTGCCTATTCTTGTCCGCAATTGCGGACAAGAATAGGACATGTTCTATTTTTTTGCGGAGCCGCGGCCTGGAAGTTCGGGGCTCCAAGCCTGGAAGTTTGGAGCCGCGCTCCGGAAATGCGGGTGCGGAGAGCACATAGTGTGCTCTCCACATCTCTTCCGGCCCCATAGAGAATGAATGGGTTCGCACCCATTCCCAATATTGCGGAACGGACATGGACCCATTTACGGATGTGTGAATGAACCCTTAGCAGGTTCTCAGGAATTTTTGATTTCCAGGTATGTAATAATATAGGCCACAATTTAAAAAAATGAGGCCCTCAGCGTGCCGCTGTACATGCTCCATCATCCCAAACTGACCAATAATATAAAAAAATTTACAAGCCAGGGAGCGATTGGCAAATTATATTAATAAACACGGATATTTATGTGAAAATCTTTATTATTGTAATTGTGATATTACTCGTTCTGTAAATTGATTTTCCATTTTTGAAAATCGCAAAACAGAAGCACAATTAATGTCTTGTCCTGGAGCAGATTTTTTCCTGCGTTTTATGCTTCTCCACAAAATATTGGATCTTGTTATCTGGCACGATCAATCTCATCAGCCTGCAGGAATCAATGAATGGTCTGGGTGACAGTGGTTTGCTCAACCCATTCATCTCAACAGATCTCATATCCTTTGTGTGTCAGTCTGGGTGAAGGCGATGAGGCTGTGTCTCCAGTGTAATTGTTCCGTCTCCGCCTGTCAAACTCTCCTCTTGACGTCAGAGTATTGGACTCACAGTAAAGAGTAAACACACAAAGCGTTCATACAAAAGGATGAAAGTGTGGATTGTGTTCACCTCAGCTTGCAATCTAAAATCAAAGTCAGACAGGGAAGAGTTGGACTGACGAGCAGGGCAGAAACTCAGCATGAAAAAATATCCAGCCAACGGCAAACCTACCAGTACAGGGATCAGCAACCTCCGGCACTCCAGCTGTCCAGAAACTACAACTCCCAGAAAGCTTCAGTCACTTCTGTGGGAGCTAGAAGAACAGCTGAGCATGTTTGCATGCTGGGAGTTGTAGTTTCACAGCAGCTGGAGTGCTGAAGGATGCTGATCCTTGTAGCAGTTCCTTCCCTGAGGCTGATGCCAGCACAGGGAAGGAACACTATAACGACACTGCGCTAGCTGGCGCTTTGCGAGATTACGGCGCTCTGGCTTTCTGACGTCAGGGAGCAAGGAGGAGATTCTGAGGATGCGGGGCGGTGCTGGGCTCCTTCACGCTGGACTCATCTAACGTACAGGACACATCTCAGGTTAATTTGCATATGGATCAAATCGTTTTTTTTTACACAATAAAAGCACACAGAGCTATGGGGACTGGGTATTGCAGATGTGCTAGCGGCCATCTAGCAGCCCATGTCCTCAGCTCTATACATCAAATCCCGATGACAGGTTCCCTTTAATGCAGTACAACTGTTTAACTTAAAGGGATTATCCAGGGCTTAAAGGGGTTGCCCAGGATTTCTATTCTCAGGATAGGCCATCAATATCTGAATGAGCAAGGGTCCCATACACTGCACTCTACTAATCAGCTGTTCCTGACTACTTCCTGTGCCAGAAATAGGTGCTGGAGCTCCACAGCTCACATCCACTTCACTTCATTACTCTTGAAGAGCTGATCGGTAAGAGTGCGAGGTGTTGTACCCCTGCTGATCAGATATTAGTGGCGTACGCTGAGAATAGACCATCAATATTCAAATTCTGGACGACCCCTCTAAATAATTTTCTACTCCTGGACAACTCACTGGTTATAAATGTCCCCGTCTTGCCTGGTTCTTGATGTCTCAATATAAATCATGGATGAAATTGTCTTAATCATTTGCGTTACTCCTTCCACGTCGTCTTAGATGACGCCACCGTGGGTGATACTTTGGACTTAATCACTCCAGCTTTCTCCATTTGCATTTCTGCAGTATCATGAGAAGTTGGAGCTGTTGCCGTCACTCCTTATAGCAAATCATTCCAGTAAAGATGTCTCAGTGTCAGCTAGAAATTCGCAGTGACAAGTTTTGCATCTCAACCTTTCACGACGGAGAGAAGAGCAGCCGGGAGATCAGAAGAAGTAGTATTGATATATATGGATGTGCCGAGGAGTTTAATGCAGCCTTCCAAGCTCTACGTCTGCAATGCATGGAGAAGCCGCTCCCGTAAACACCAGCCGGCCTAATCAGTTAATTAGGGAATACTACATAATTTGTCAGGGTCTCATAAAAATAAAAGGCTTACAACTCTCTATGATTTGTTACACCTGAATCTTTTCATTCCAGCTGGCATCCATCAAAGCTTTGCTGAAAAAAGGGCTTTTTTCCTGGCTCACAGTATGGTTTATTGAAATAAATGAATTGCTTCTAGTCAAATAAAGATTTCATTTTCTGCTCCTCTTTTTTCCTTCTCCAGACACTTTTTTTTTGCCGTTCGTCCACTTTCTACGTGTGGCTTGTTAATCTCAAACCGTAGAAAGCTACAGCTGCTGTATGTGAACTTTAAGTCAATGAAATTCATTTTAAAATTTATATAGCAGTGACATATTCCGCAGCACTTTACAGACATTATCATCAAGCTGTCCCCGGTGGAGCTCACAATCTAAGTCCCCTATCAGTAAGTCTTTGGAGTGTGGGAGGAAACCGAAGAACTCTGAGGAGACCCACACAAACACGGGGAGAACATACAAACTCCATGCAGATGTTGTTCTTGGTCGGATTCGAACCTAGGACCCCAGCGCTGCTAGGCACCAGTGCTAACCACTAAGCCACCGTACTGGAAAAGTTATGGTTCTGCCTTAAGAGAATCTAGCAGAACCATAAGAGCAATGAATAGGGAGATTTCTGGATCCATGTGAGGTACAGGGCGGGTTCTAGGTTTGTTAGAAGGAGACTGTCATGTACTATATGATGTCTGATTTTCATTTTTTACATCAGTCATGGCATAAGTCCTTTAACAGCGCTGTTTATTATACAAAATATCATACACCCCATTAGGGGCCCTTATGGTACTGCCACACATGCAGGTTTTTTATGCTGTTTTTGAAGCCAAAATCAGGTGTGATCATAAAAAGGAGAGAAAGTATTAATCCACTTGTGGTTGTTGCGTCAAAAAACTTTATAAAAAAGCCTGAACGTGTGGCCATACCCTAATAGATGGTGAAAACCCCCTATTACTTGGCCAGAGTATGCAGCAGGTCTCTTTCTGTATATCCTGTCTTACGGTATCTTGCATTATACAGAAAACCCATACATTTGACCGTGAACTGTTTAATACTTTATTTCCCCTGTGGTGGGAATGCTTACTTCCAGGTTCCCTCACAGATTATACTTTGAGATGTAAGAAATAGGGATTGTCTAAAGCTGGAAACCAATTTAGCCCCTTCCCCGTCAGGGTTTTCACTCGTACATCAAGGATATTTCTGAGAATATTAGCTTTAAAAGAAGACCTTCTAGATCATGGCTGTAGCCAGGTGCTGCTAATGTCTTGGTGTTATATACCTTCAGAAGTCTTGTGTCCACACCTCAACAGGTCACAGCTTTTTTGGTTGCACGAGGAGGACCTGATGCCTATCAGTGATCGGTGCATATAACTCACTGCAAGCTTGAGGTTGTTCTCCATTGAGCTTTTACTTCTGGTACAGAATCTTCTAACTACCAAACATAATATTAAGGCCGAGTTTCTACGCTGTGGTAATCATGTATGGCTGAGACCACGTCCACAGGCTGGAGGTGGAGTTTTTAACTCGTGTGTTAATCGCCTGACGCAGGTATACCCACGAAACGGAGCGTCCATTAATATAATTGTTAATGGCTGCACAATCTTCTCTGCAAAACTGGTATTATCAGCAAAATCATGTGGCCAATTCGAAAATCCCACCCACGGCCTTTGGGCATTTTTTCATCTTCTTGTGGCTACTGACAAACAACCTAATTGCTATAGTTCATGTTTCCTAAATATTCACTCCAATATCTGATAGCAGATGAATTTTTACAAGTTTTTGCCATCAAAAACATCTTTCAAAAATGTAATGCAAATTGTTGAAGTAATGTTGGTTGGTTGAAGATGTAATTTCCAGTATGCATCATTGCATGGAGCCAACATGCGTATTCCTCTGTGGGTTGTCTCTACAGATAGACGTATCATCAGTACATCAGCTGTAGCACACACTCTTGAAGTTGATAAGTGAACGGCTTTTAATCCCCTTGGAAAACAAGAGTGGCAAAAGCATTTGTGAAAATGTGTGCCGTGGTAGATACATAATAATTTATCCCTTATTAATCCATAATGGAGGCCTTCTCTGGAGTATTCCTCACTCCAAACAAAGTTTTCACTACCTTCAATTTCTCAGGCTGTAAAATTCATACAACTCTTGTCATAAATCTCCATAACAAGTGTCTACTAGGCCCAAAGATGTGGGATTTCATAACATCAATATTTGACAATAGAGAATGACCATGCATGCATATCCATTCCTTGTGCTATTACACTCAGGTTAGCAGGTAACACTTGTTTTATTGTGTCGTACCTGGACTTACAAATTGGGACAATAGCCCAGTAATCAGTGGTAAAGCACAATCATTTAATAGCACCCGAAAACTGGGGATCTGTTTTGTCAGTGGCCGATGCCCACTGCTATCTTGCTACTTCGGACAGGCAAAGGAAACACTTCACTCCTGCTGTGTTTGTCGCGCTTCCAGTGCTCCAACTGCAGGTCTGGACGCCTGTGTCCTGTGTGTCTACTGGAGATATTTTTCATTAAACCTCACTTCATTCTGAAGTATTGCAATGGTTAACCCTCCACTGGTTCTGTGTGCAGCTGCTTCTAATGTGTAAATCATGTTGTGCTGTTTATCTCACTCACTGAGCAATAGATTTATTAGCTTACTAGATCCCACAAAAGTGCTATATAATCTGCTTGTCTGCCCATGTACCAACTTCTGTCTGATTACCGAATTCAGACCCTCTGCTGCCTGATCTGACTTGTGCCTGATTACTGTACTGACCTGACCTTTGGACTTTTTCTTGGTTTTCTTACAAACTCTGCTGGCCTCTACCTCAAGCCTGTTACTGACAAGAGTTTAGCCTGATCCCTTGGTGCTTCATACTTTGGTGCTTCATACCCTTGGGTCAGCTATCAACCATTCCAAGACTATTCCAGAAGGTAGCAGTCTGGTGGCTCCCCTGCAGCGAAGTCCAGATACCTGTACAGTGGTTAAAGAATACCATGGGACTGCAAGGATAACGCCTTTAGGTTTAGTCCAAAGTCAGAGTGGTTCCACACCCATGGATTGTTACACGATCTAAACATGAATAAGACCCTTCATTTTATTTATGGTCATAATTGTGCTAACTTTCAGTCTGACTGTTATGGCACATCTCACTGTAAAGTAAGTTCAGTTTGGGAAAATCTAATATCATAAATGGGTACTATTATGTGGCACAGCTGGACAGCCACTGCTAGATCTGGAGACTGCTATGGATACTTCTACTTAATAATAGGCAGTATATACAGTAGGTCAGAATATTAATGCAAGATAAGGCACTACTTATAAGCATTACTATGGCTGATACCATATGGTATTAGTGGCACTGGGGTTCTAGGTTTGAATCCGACTAAGGACAACATCTTCATGACAGTTTTTATGTTCTCCCCATGTTTGTGTGGATCCCACACTCCAAAGACATACTGATTAAAGGTTGATAATCTGCTAGTCTGCCCATGTACCAACTTCTGCCTGATTACCAAATTCAGACCCTCTGCCACCTGATCTCACTTGTATCTGATTACCATACTGACCCTGTGAAACCTGCACTTACCTATTTCTTGGATTCACACAAACTCTGCTGGCCTCAACCTCAGCCTGTTACTGACAAGAGCTTTGCCTCATCCCTTGGTGCTTCGCACCAGTGTCTCTAATCCCCTTGGGTCAGCTATTTACCACTCCAGGCGGTAGCAGCCTTGTAGCATTCTTAAGATGTGACCATTATATTATTATTAAGCGCGTAGCTTATGAAGGAAGTCATGTGTGGTGTGCTGGCTTGGTGGGTATCTACGGTGTGAGATAGGCTGTCTGCACATATACCCCTTGTTGCTGTCATGGGTAAAAGGGGAAATTTATCAGAGTTGCAAAAAGGCACTGTTGATGAGAGAGATGAACATCAGCTACAGAGGTATGCAAGGGCGGACCAACACCCCGCAATGGAGCAGCTCATCGCCAAAATGAACCAGAGGGCCACCAGACGCATGTCTAAAACAACAGTTCAGCTAACCCTACTGCGTATGGGGCTCCGAAACACATGGATTGTCAATGTAGCTCTGCTAATAAAGTTGCATCATAAGAAAAAAGGCATCAATTTCCACAGCAGTATCGGAACTGGGCCTCCTCTGATTGGCTAGAGGTTGCTTTCTCAGAAGTGTCACATTTTCTGCTTCATCAAACGAATGGACGTTGGCTTATCAGATGAGAAACATCAGAAAACAAACACTGTGCAGCCATTGCTGGAAGAATACAAACTGGTGGTGGCAGCATTATGGCCTGGGGAATGTTTGCGTGGGATTATCTGGGCCCACATCCATGTGGAAGGCACTCTCAACTGATTAGGGTATGAATTCATAATGCAGATACCATACACCAATACATGCTAATTGTCTTCACTGGGGCAGAAGAGCTCTTCCAGCCAGACAATCAGACATGTCACCCGTGTAGAAATTTCCGACACTGGTTGGAAGAGCCACCATCAATAGTGCCATTAGTCCTCTCATAATGCACTTTAAACCACAGAAGCATGCAAACAGTTTATAAACTGCGAAAGCCAATACTACCCTGGCCCCTAATTCCCCCAACTTGAAACCAATTGAGGATCTGTAGTACCACCTACCATCGTGTTCACTCCATGGATACTTCCCCCACACACTCTCCAGCAGCTGTGGGAAGGATACCTGTGACAACCTACCAGTCACCTTTTTTGAAAGGCCCTGGAGGCTGCAACACCTAAGCAAGAGGCATCACTAACCAAACACTGCCATGAAGACCAAGGAACTCTCCAAACAAGTAAGGGACAATGTTGTTGAGAAGTACAAGTCAGGGTTAGGTTATAAAAAAATATCCAAATCTTTGATGATCCCCAGGAGCACCATCAAATCTATCATAACCAAATGGAAAGAACGTGGCACAACAGCAAACCTGCCAAGAGACGGCCGCCCACCAAAACTCATTAATCAGAGAGGCAGACCAGAGACCTAAGGTAACTGCAGAGACTGGAGTATCTTCACATAGGACGATTATAAGCTGTACGCTCCATAGAGTTGGGCTTTCTAGTGGCCAGAAGAAAGCCATTACTTTGAGCTAAAAACAAAAAGGCACATTGTGAGTTTGTGAGAAGGCATGTGGGAGACTCCCAAAATGTATGGAGGAAGGTGCTCTGGTCTGATGAGACAAAAATTGAACTTTTCGGCCATTAAAGAAAATGCTATGTCTGGAGCAAGCCCAACACATCACATCACCCAAAGAACACCATCCTGTTTTTCAACAGCCGTGACTGGGAAACTGGTCAGAGTTGAGGGAAAGATGAATGGTGCTAAATACAGGGATATTCTTGAGCAAAATCTGTACTACTCTGTGCGTGATTTGAGGCTAGGACAGAGGTTCACCTTCCAGCAGGACAATGACCCCAAACACACTGATAAAGCAACACTTGAGTGGTTTAAAGGGAGACATGTAAATGTGTTGGAATGTACTACTAGTCAAAGCCCAGATCTCAATCCAACAGAAAATCTGTGGTCAGACTTAAAGATTGCTGTTCACAAGCGCAAACCATCCAACTTGAAGGATCTGGAGCAGTTTTGCAAGGAGGAATGGGCAAAAATCCCAGTGGTAAGATGCGGCAAGCTCATAGAGACTTATCCAAAGCGACTTGGAGCTGTGATTGCCGCAAAAGGTGGCTCTACGAAGTAATGACTTCAGGGGGGTGAATAGTTATGCACATTTACTTATTCTGTTATTTTGTTCTATTTGTAGTTTGCTTCACAATAATAATAATAAATAAAAAAAAACATCTTCAAAGTTGTGGGCATGTTCTGTAAATTAAATGATGCAAATCCTCAAACAATCCATGTAAATTCCAGGGGTGAATTTTGCAAGGCACTGTATATATATATATATATATATATATATATACACACATATATATACACTAGCTGAAGGATCCGGCTTCACTTGGGTGTATTTAATCTATTTAATTAAATGTTTGTGTGTGTCGTTAAAAGATATCGACAGTATCCAGTATAACAGTGACATCTACAGCACCCCGCCGCTTTAACAGCACCCTCCTTAAAATGGGACCTCCACAGCAGCCCACCCCCTCCACTTTGACCTTAACAGCAGCCTGACCCTTTAAAAGTGAGTTTCACAGCACACCGCCCCCTTGACAATAACCTCCAATAGGGGCCCACTCCCTTAACAGTGGCCTCTACAGCAATCTTCCCCTTAACACTGACCTCCATAGCGGACCATCCCTTTAACTGTGACCTCCAAAGCAGCCTGCCCCTAGGGTGGCCAGAGGTCCAGTTTTAGGCAGGACAGTCCGGCTTTCAGACTCCCTGTCCTTCGTCTGGCGCAGGGCATGGATGGACACAGGGATGTCCTTTTGAACAGCTCACTCTCAGGCAGCAGCACTGTGCTGTCTGAGCATGAGCTGAAGGGAGAAAGTCACCCTCCCTCCTACCCCTGCAGCTGACAGAAGTGGATTTTTAAATTTATTTTTTCAATCCCTGTCGGCAGAGGAGTGGGTGTGGCCTAACTGGAACGGGGGCGTGTCATTTTGAATAGCTCACTCTAAGACATCAGCACTGTGCTGTCTGAGTGTGAGCTGCAGGGACAAAGTCACTGTCCCTCTCACCTCTGCAGCTGACAGAAGTTGATTTTTAACTCCTGTCGGCTGAGGAGTGGGGGGGTTTATCTGCTAACAACAGCCAAACAATTGCCTCTGCGATAACTCTTCCTTATGAAATATCTATGTAGATGTAGTTAACTTAGCATAATTAACTTGAAAGTTTCAATCAATTTTTAAAGTCTCAGACTTTATCAAGTTCACACCATAGCTATAAAAATTTAATTACAGAAATCTGTAAATGAGATTGACAGAAATTAAAGCTAGTAAGCAAATTCCAAAATATCAGTTGACATGTCTACTGTGTCTACTGAAGCATGTTCTCCTACAACTATTGCTGGATTTGCACTGCCTGACAGAGCAAGCAATTATCGGGAAGGTACCTTTCCCGATAATTCCCAGCTCGTCAGTGGAGGTGAAAAGCCTCTATCACTCTTCCTCGTACAGATTAATTGTTTCTAGGCAACAGATCACTGTTCACATAGCACAATCTGCTGCCCAGAAACAATTATTTAATGTGCTGAATGAAAGATCATTTCACCCAATAAACAAGCGTTTTGCTTGTGCATTGGGTGATTGGCAGCACATTTACATGGGAAAATGATGTCAGTACATTTGTTTTAACATTTGAAGAAATAAAGCTCCTGCTTTGATGACCTTTGTGTCACGCTGGAAAATTTTTGCGATATTGCTTATTACATCTGAATGTCTCCGAGGTACATGCCTGGTTCATCTGACAATGTATCGGAGTTCCTGGTCTGCTGAAGATGGTCCTGAATGGATGCTCTCCTGGATTGTTCTTTTAGCAAAAACATATCCATGGAGATTTTCTTAATAATCTGCTTCACAAAGTGTATATATCACTGTCATATCTGATCAATTTTATAACAATATTTCCATTTTTTCCCTTTCAGATCTGTTCACATCACATTTTTTGGGCTACGTTTGTTTCTGCATATGTCAAGTCTACTCACATCTGCCTGGCCGATATATGTCCATATACAATTTTTTAACTAATTTTGTTTTCCTGTTGAAGATACAAGATTGGGTGTTTTTTCCAATTTATACAACAGGGGGAAGGCTCTAACGTATTAAACTGTATAAGCATACAAAGAATGTTCTAATCTATAAGATGCACTTTTGGAAAAATGGCAGTGCGACTTAAGAAGCTAATACTACTCCATGGTCATGGTCTGGTCACAGTGAGTGCAGTACCAGCAGAAGACGATGCAGCTGTGAATATGCTGGATCTCGCAAGTGGTGGTGCCATCCAGAGCAGGAGAGGTACGTTTTTTTAAATTTATTTTATGTCTGATCTGAAGTCTGATGAGGAATGAGGGTCTGATTTGAGGTCTGATGGAGATTGAGGGTCTGATTTGGGGGTCTGCTGAAGTTTGGGGTTTGATTTAAGGTCTGATGAAGACTAGGGGTCTGATTTGAGGTCTGATGAAAAATATATATTTTTTAAATTTTCCTTCTCTAAACCGTATGTGCGTTTTATAGTCTTGTGCATCTTATGAAGCTAGAAATATGGTAAATCGCCAATAGGGTTCAATTTTTTTCTTTTGAAATCTGAAAGGAGCTGTTCCACAAACTGATATTATTTTATTCTGTTAAATCAAGCAAAACACAACCTTTCACTTAGAAGCATTAAAAAAATTCCCATGTCTATGCACTACTTTCTTATAATGGTGCCTCCAATCCTTGCGTTGAGACAGCCCCTTAAAGGGGCCATCCAGGTTTGAAACACTTTTGACCACCCCCTCCGAAGGACCTATGCCGCCAATCGATGCTTGTAAATTTACTGAATTGACGAGGCTCACACAAGCTGTGGCAGCCGATGACTGGCCACAGTGGAGTTATGTTCCCCCTAAAGTCTTTCAAAACTGAAACCCTTTAAAGGATTTTAAGCTCTTTAAAGTTGACAGTAAATGCTATCCAATCCTCGTTACCTGTATGTGATATGCTTGTGGTTCCACTTCTGCCCAGTTAAGGCATAACGTTTTCGGCGGACGCTGAATCTGGAAATACCACTTTTCTGGTCTGGCACACCACATCGTGGTTTCTTCATCCAGCTGCAATAAATACGTTTTAAGTGTTATTGAAACAGGCAACCACATCATCCAAAGCTTCAGGACAGAAGGTGGAAATAAATAATACAGAAGATCAGAATAAATATTCGAAAGAAAACACACACAGCTTGTGGTTACAGGTCTGGCCAAATACACTCCAGTGCATGTATGACTCTTTCACATTCATTCTATTAATGGTTAAATGCAATTAAAGAGCATTGACCAACAGGATAGACCTTATTAAACTAGACATTATATCTGGTAGAGTTGATCCTGCTGAGTAAAACAATACCTCATTTATGTTCCTTTCCTGAGAAAAATAACGTTTTACTAATAAAGTATGTATGTTACGTCTCCTTGGTACTGAGGGGCAGGCCCAAGGTCCTTCAAGCACCAGAGCCGTCCGCTCTGCATTCCGAGCCACTGCACCATCCCCTTGATTGACAGGACCAGACACCTCAGCTGACCCTGTAATTTCATGCTGTAGTCTACACTATCAGCACATCCACAGTGCATTGGACTCTGTTTCCCCAAACCCCCTTGATTGACAGGACCAGGCATCTGAGCTGACCCTGTAATGTCTACACTATGTGCACATCCTAGTGCATCTGCCTCTACTTTCCTAGCAGCAAAGATGGCATCATCCCGCACCCAAACAAAGCCGAGCATCTTCTCTTCCAGGTGGAGGATGATGTCATCACCGCAGCTGGGGAAGTAGAGGCAGATGCACTGCTCAAGCATAATGTAGACTACGGCGCTGGCGGGAGAAGGCCCTTCCTTTAGTACACTGATAACCTAATTTACATATTAATAAAATACTATTTTTCTCAGAAGAACACAAATGAGGTATTGTTTATTCAGTAAGATCAACCTTATTATGCATTGTGTCTGGATAGGTCATCAGTATCTGATTAGTGGGGGTTCGACAACCGGGATCAGCTGTGTTCAGAAGACACTGGAGCTCCTGTGAGCGCCAGAGCCTTCTCACAGCTCACCAAGCACTGCCTATTCTTGTCTGCAATTGAAGTGAATGGGTCCACATCCGTTCTGCAATAAATATGGTCATGTGAATGTACCCTAATTCTGAGCATTACGTCAGGACGAGCACATTACTGCACACGGGCAATACTAACCCCAGAGTCATCAACAGAAAACAACCCATAAGTTAGTGAGTAGAAGCACATTTTTGGACCACTGGCTACCTGATTCCTGGGATTTGACAAAAAATTTGGAGAAGATTCCATCTGTCTAATGAATGTTAGCCCGGTCACTAAAATTCAGTGCAACCCTTAAACCACAATATTGGCAAGTGGGGATCTAATGTCTGATGTAATGGTGGCAATGCACATGTAGAATTACAGTAATGTACAATATTAGGAATTCTCACCTCATTGTGATTTGACTACATCAAAGGATGGAAGCAGAAGGAAAAAAAAAAACACACTATTACGCTCCATTAGAACAGCTTCTTATACAGTTCACATACAGAATGCATTCAGCATGCAAATGTCATAGGGATTTACATTTTCCATATTTTATTGCTTGTGGAATGTGCAGTTTTAATGAATACGCATTTTCAGTTTGTTAATATGCTATAACCCAGGGTAATACAATTAATACATTAAAGGCTATGTGCACCTTTGTGGACAATTATATATTTTTTATATTATTATTATTATTATTATTATTGCATTGTACTTATTATGAGCTAAAAATCTTTTTTTTCATTTGGTCTTTATTAAAAATGTTGAGCCCCTTTCTCTGTGCAGCCCTGAAATTCTCTAGTAGCAGGCTCTGAATTTTTACTGTGTCCCGTCAGGCAGCTCAGCTGAGGGCTCCATATCTCTTACTGATAAGGATGTGGCTTAAATAAGTGTTTATGACCTTTTAGTAATTTAGAGTTTTATTGGATGACCGACAAAAAGTGACAGTAAAAATACAAATCACACAGCTAGTTCACCCTTTGTGACGGAACAGTTCAATATTGTTAATAAAGACTAATTGAAGAAATGCTTTTTAGCCCAAAATTAGTAAAATGCAATCATAAAAAAATTGCTCCTGATGGTGTACATAGCCTTTAAAATACCTGCTGCAAACAGAGACCAGGGAGGAGCCTGTTGGCAATAGAATGGGAGCGACAGGGGATCGGTGATGGTAAGCATCTATTCTTTTATTTTTTGAAATCCCACTCTGACCCCTTCGGAATGAATTCCGCTCCCCCCCCCCCCCCCCCCCCGGCAACCAAATTAAAGGGGTTATCTGGGAATTAGTAATTGATAGCTTGACCTTTACACAGGTCAATTATTTCATTACCAATAATCAGCCCGATAATTGTTCTATGCAAAGGGACCTTTTGACACTTTTCTATTATTTACAGCTTATGGTTGGCTGCGCTCCTGGGACCTAAACGGCTCCCCGGCACCAATATTGAGAGAGTCATTCAGTTGTTGTGGCAGCCTTGGGCCTTCCAAAGGCTCAGAGGCCTTCCACAGTGAAGTTCCTTTGGATAACCAAGTCGGTCTAAATGTCAATGTTACATTTTTGAGGTTCATTTTTTTGTATTGAAAACAATTGCTCATTTTATTCTATGGCTTTGCAGACTGGGCACTGGTAATTCTGGAAAATTGATGTCCTCATGGTGGAATTTCTCACACCAAAAACAGAGGATCCTGCAATGCATTCACACTCTGACCTACTGTAGTAACACATCCCAAAGTTTCAGCAAAAGACAAAGCCATTTGGAGCAAGTCACTTTCCACTACGATGATTGATTCAAAAACAATACAGTCTATCTTTCTAATAATATGATCTGTTCATACTGATAGAAGTAAACTTTAAAGTTCATTTAAAGGAATTGTCTGGGGGGGGGGGGGGGGCAACATTTTTGGCAAAATGCACAGGCCAGCTTTTAGTTTTAAAAAAATAAAAGAAGTGATACCATCACCAATCTCCTGTAGCTCCCATTTCAACGCTTATGGGTCTCCACTGGTCTCTCCTCCCTCAACATGCAGCAAATGCCAGGCTAGGCCTGCTCATCCAATGCCTGGCTCAGGTAGGTCATACCTAATGATTGGCTAGGAAAGCATCACCAGACCCATCAGACCCTTCCTGCATGTAACATCTGAATGCTAGAGACGGGGGATCAGTCATGGTGTGTATTGACTCTTATATTTTTTTAAACCACCCATGATAACCCCTTTAAGTGTGCACATGTTCTATATAGATGGATAATCATTTTCTCTTGTACACCCATAAATTCCAGCACTGGAGGCCTTCATCATCTCTTATAACAAAATGATAGATAGACTAATTTGAAGACATGCATAAATGCAGGCTAAACATAAAATTGGAAATACTGAATATAATACATTGCAAAGCACTAAGATATCAAAACTATAACCTCCATGGATTTTTAATTGCCATGTGTTGCAGATAAATATATAAAGCCACGTCAATTTTATCTGAAAAACATGACAATTATCACTTACAATGCATTGTCTTGCACTTGAGGTGTCTCTCTGAAGAGTGTGACAGTCATCTACGACTTCCTGACAGAATGTGAAATCTGCTGCCATTTCGTCATTAATCAAGTTTCATTTTTTTATTTTATTTCAACATGTATTTGCTATTTTTAGAGAAAGCTAAAATGTTGAAATTATAGTTATAGGAAAAATACCGTCCTGTGGGTATCTGTGTAACGTGCCCAACCAGAAGTTTTATCTAGTACTATATATAATGCAGTTTTATTATAAATAAAATAATAAAATAATAACTGATGGGTTATAAAAAAAAAGGGAATATAGACTTTACTGTGGGGAACTCTCAGACCCCCTCTAGGAGGCAGAGCAGAAAGAATGGATCTTGCTGTGGGGAACCTGCCGCAGGCATGTAATACAGACTTTATGTAATTCTGGACTTCCCCTGAAGCTACATCTAATTGCTGGGGGTTCCAGGACAGGATAGCAGCTAGGGGGTAGGATAGGTCACCAGTATCTGATCGGGTGGGGGTTCAACAGTAGCGTTATGGCCTTCTCTCAGCTTTTCGTAGGCCACTGACGACATATTCATCAATCACATGGCCTACGCACAGCTCAGCTCCATAGAAGTGAATGGGACTGAGCGTGACCTAAACCACTGATCTAAACCACCCCATGCATCTGTAATTTTGGTAGTCTTTTAGTATTTGAATACATGGGCTGGTTGAGATGCTGTATACTGCCTATCTATATGTAATGCATTCACAGTAGTGTGCAATGTACCACTTGCGTAGGAGATTCACCTGCTCCTCTGTGACCCAGTTCGAGTCTGGATGAGTGAATTTCCCAAAAATTAAGTTTGGGTCTGAGTTGGTCGTCGGATTCAATTGGGTACAAATAAATTTTGTCTAAATTAAAATTGCCTTTTTTGCCTTTCAAGCTCCTCAACTCCAAGACAACATTAGTAATGTCAAAGTGACAGTGATATACACTCACCTAAAGAATTATTAGGAACACCTGTTCTATTTCTCATTAATACGATTATCTAGTCAACCAATTACATGGCAGTTGCTTCAATGCATGTAGGGTTGTGGTTGGTCAAAACAATCTCCTGAACTCCAAACTGAATGTCAGAATGGGAAAGAAAGGTGATTTAAGCAATTTTGAGCGTGGCATGGTTGTTGGTGCCAGACGGGCCAGTCTGAGTATTTCACAATCTGCTCAGGTACTGGGATTTTCACGCACAACCATTTCTAGGGTTTACAAAGAATGGTGTGAAAAGGGAAAAACATCCAGTATGCGGCAGTCCTGTGGGCGAAAATGCCTTGTTGATGCCAGAGGTCAGAGGTGAATGGGCCGACTGATTCAAGCTGATAGAAGAGCAACGTTGACTGAAATAACCACTCGTTACAACTGAGGTATGCAGCAAAGCATTTGTGAAGCCACAACACGCACAACCTTGAGGCGGATGGGCTACAATAGCAGAAGACCCCATGTCCATCCCTTCATGACCACCATGTACCCATCCTCTGATGGCTACTTCCAGCAGGATAATGCACCATGTCACAAAGCTCGAATCATTTCAAATTGGTTTCTTGAACATGACAATGAGTTCATGGTACTAAAATGGCCCCCACAGTCACCAGATCTCAACCCAATAGAGCATCTTTGGGATGTGGTGGAACAGGAGCCCTGGATGTGCATCCCTCAAATCTCCATCAACTGCAAGATGCTATCCTATCAATATGAGCCAACATTTCTAAAGAATGCTATCAGCACCTTGTTGAATCAATGCCACGTAGAATTGAGGCAGTTCTGAAGGCAAAAGGGGGTCCAACACCGTATTAGTATGGTGTCCCTAATAATTCTTCAGGTGAGTGTATATGGTTATCAGTGGCGGATTACAATAGGGACGTTCGGGTCGGCAGCCCCGGGCCCAGCGCCGCTGGGGGACCCAACGCTGACCCGAACGCCCACATACTGCGGCGGGGCACGGGAGCGCATAGCTCCCTGTCCCGTCGCCGATCACCGGCATTCACCGCATAGGCCTCAGGCCTACAAGGCCTGAGGCCTATGCGGTAGTGAAATCCCGGCGCAGGAGTGCGTGATGACGTCATCGCGCGCCTGTGCCGGGACGCAGCACTGTGGCGCGCCTGACTCATCCCGCCCGCCTTCCTCTGCGAGCAAGCGCCTGGCCCTGGACATAGGTGAGTATTTATTTTTTCATTTTTTGTTTTGCCTACTTGGGGGGGACACAGGAGGACCTATTAGGGAAGATAAATCGATTACATGGGGGGGGAATGAGGGGGCTGTATGGGGCCAAATTATAATGGGAGGGAATACTATGTGGGGGCAAATTACTAGATGGGGCAGTGTGGGGGCAAATTATTATGAGGGAATTCTATGTGGGGGCAAATTACTATGTGGAGGCAAATTATTATGAGAGGGACTACTATGTGGGGGCAAATTACTAGATGGGGCAGTGTGGGGGAAACTATTGTGTGGGGGCAAATTGCTGTGTGGGGGCAAATTATTATGGGAGGGACTACTATGTGGGGGCAAATTTCTATCTGGGGGTAGTGTGGGGGAAACTATTGTGTGGGGGTAATTGCTATGTGGGGACTATGTGGGGGCAAATTACTATGTGGGGGAAACTATTGTGTGGGGACAGTGTGGGGTAATTTCTATGTGGGGACAGTGTGGGGTAATTTCTATGTGGGGACAGTGTGGGGTAATTGCCCTGTGGGGGCAAATTACTATGTGGGGGCAAATTACTATGTGGGGGCAGTGTGGGGAAAACTATTGTGTGGGGGCAAATTATTATGAGAGGGAATACTATGTGGGGACAAATTACTATGTGGGGGCAAATTATTATGAGAGGGACTACTATGTGGGGGCAAATTACTAGATGGGGCAGTGTGGGGGCAAATTACTAGATGGGGCAGTGTGGGGGCAAATTACTAGATGGGGCAGTGTGGGGGCAAATTACTAGATGGGGCAGTGTGGGGGCAAATTGCTATGTGGGGGCAGTGTGGGGAAATTTCTATGTGGGGACAAATTACTATATGGGGCAGTGTGGGGGAAAATTACTATGTGGGGGAAACTATTGTGTGGGGGAAATTGCAATGTGGGGACAGTGTGGGGTAATTTCTATGTGGGGACAGTGTGGGGTAATTGCTATGTGGGAAAATTGCTATGTGGGGGCAAAATACTATGTGGGGGCAGTGTGGTGGAAATTACTATGTGGGGGCAGTATGGGGCAAATTACTATGTGGGGCAGTGTGGGGCAAATTACTGTGTGGGGGCAAACTACTATATGGGGGCAGTGTGGGGCAAATTACTGTGTGGGGGCAAACTACTATATGGGGGCAGTTTGGGGGAAATTACTGTGTGGGGGCAAATTACTATGGGGGATTACTATGTGGGGGCAGTGTGGTGGAAATTACTATATGGGGGTGTTGCTATTGGGGAGGCACTATGGGGGCAATTCTATTATTTCTGGGGACACTATACAGGGATTATTGCCTGGAGCACAATAGAGGGTGGTATTATTACTGGGGGTCTCTAGGGGACATTATAGCTGCTGTGGACACTATAGGGACATTTGGGGTAATGTAAGTTATAATATAAAAAACTGGTGTAATGCAGAACTGGCTTAGTTGCCCATAGCAGCCAATCAGATTCCACCTTTCATATTTGACAGCTCTTTTGGAAATCCAGTTCTACTTTACACCAGTTTGATAAATTACCCCAATTATATCTATCAGGGTCACTATTTTTTCAGCAGTATAGTTCCTGGGGCATTGGGGAGCACAACGGGCACAGTATTGGGGGTGGCAGCAGGATGACACTGTGGGGACACCAGGATGAGGAGGTTGATGGAAAAATTGAGAAATCTAACGTGATTGTGTTACAAACTGTAGAGACGAGATGCGGCTAAAAAAAATTTGCCATGGCGGTCTGGGTCAAATGGAGGAGAAGAGGAAATAGAAGGTCTACATGACAGGAGATGTCACTGGATGTAACAGGTATGTGGTGCTGTATTCTCCTCCATGTCTTTTTTATTACAATTATATGTATTTTAAATTTGACTACCAAATTTTTCAGTTTAGGACCCAATTTGGGGTATTTTTTTTTTGTCTGAAGATGTCATATGGCCTAAGAAGAGACTGTGGCGCTCATAAAGCACCGCAGCCTCTTCATACAAAAAAAATAAATAAATAAACTAAAATGGAGGGGGGGGGGGGGCCCAAGTTGGGTAGACAGCCCCGGGCCTATCATGCACTTAATCCACCCCTGATGGCTATGGGTAAACAAATGGCAGCTGGCAGTAAGAAACTGTCTCTAATAATACAGGTGAAACTCGAAAAATTTGAATATTGCGCAAAATTCATGTATTTCAGTAATGCAACTTAAAAGGTGAAACTAATATATGAGAGACTCATTACATGCAAAGCGAGATATTTCAGGCCTTTATTTGGTATAATTTAGATGATTATGGCTTACAGCTTATGAAAAGCCAAAGTCACTATTTTGAGGTCCCCTTTGCTCAGGGGTATGGATTAATTAGCTGACTAGAGTCTGACACTTTGAGCCTAGAGTATTGAACCTTTTCACAATATTCTAATTTTAAGTTGCATTACTGAAATAAATTAACTTTTGCACGATATTGAAATTTTTCGAGTTTCACCTGTAAATCGCACCAATTTTTTAATAAATAAAAAAGTCCAAAAATGATCCTTTTTTCCTTCTGATCTGTAAAAAGGTGGTTGACATTTTGACTGATTTGTGTGGGACACATCAGAAAAGTTTCAGATTCCCCAAAACTAGAATCTTTTGGGAAATTCATAACAAATTGGATTTGCGTAGATTCGATTCGCTTATCTCTAGAGATGCGAAATAACCATCAAAAAGTCAGAACATCTGAAAACTGGAAAGGAAATCGGTAAACAACATAGAACAGACATCAAATCCATCTGCACAATGTAAAATGCACTTACTCAAGTGTGTACTTGTCAACTGATTTTGTAACATTAATGCCATAGAATTGCTGCATAGCAGCGATAGCAGACTGCATGGTCTCCGCAGAGCGCAATACCGACATTCTGGGGTCTGATGGTGGAAGGTAGCCGTATTTTTGCAGCCAACCCTGGAAACATAAAACAGGAATATCTGTTAATAGTCTGATAAAAGAGAACAAATAAAATGATATAATTATAATACTAGTAATAAAATGCATTTATACATAATTAACTAGTACTATATATATATATATGTAAAGAGAGAGATATAGATATAGATTGCATTTATATAACACACAGGGATAATATACAGAAGCTGAGATTCAGCAGCAGTGTCCAGTGTTACACATGTCAGCACTCTGGGGTTTCTCGGGCAGTCACGTTTCCTTTTTTAACGTGGTCTCATTAAAGTGTGTATTGTCCTATAAGTAAGGACATGCATCATTTTGACAAGCAAGTGAGCTGGCAGTTCTGTCCATCCAGCGTTGGGTCTGTATGGGAAAATCTGCTAAACTTGAAGGAACCGAAAACTACTGTATTTAATCCTTGCAGATTTGCAGGTCCAGGTTTCCGGTCATCATGCTACCAATGCTTTGCCTGCAGTGTAAATCTGGAGGCCAAATGTGCATTTTTATTGCTATAGGGACTAATAAACTGTCAGACAAGTCCCTATCATCTCCTCGACAGACCCATCTATCATTTGTCTTCTAAGAATATATACATAGATAACTAGACAGAAGATGACAGATATATATGAGATAGATAGATAGATAGATAGATAGATAGATAGATAGATAGATAGATAGATAGATATGAGATAGATAGATAGATAGATAGATAGATATGAGATAGATAGATAGATACAGATAGATAGTACAGATCATAACAGCAGGCTCCATCCTCACTTCCCCAGTAGTCACAGCAGGTTTTCCGGTTCCTCACAGGTTATAAACTTCTCTCAGCCCAGCTACCCCCTAAGGCCTCATGCACATAGCCGTTGCCCAGCCGTGGCCATATTGCAGCCTGCAAACACCGGGTCCGCAATAAACTGGCACAGGCCATTTGTGCACCCTGTATCACTTGAATGGGTCCACAATTTGGAAGGTGCAGTGTGGAAAGGAGGCACGGAACCCCCATGGAAGCACTACGGAGAGCCCCCGCACTGCAAAAAAGTGCAGAGTGTTGGATGCAGATCATGGACCCCATTCATACTGCTATATGCACTATAATTTCCTACATACATTTCTGATAATGGAGATGATGTAGAAGACCCAACCTCTATCGTTATATGACAGCATCCGTCATCCATGTCTGGAAGCACCCGACTGCCTGAGGCATAAAGGGTAGGAAGTAAAGCCTTTTCACCAAGGCCGACCTCCTAGTTTCCAGCCTTGAAGGGCTGCATGTATAAAATCTGTGCCAAACAAAAAGCGGCGCCATAGCCCATAATAACCAATCCTTTCATAAGAACAAGATCAGATTGCCATCTACGGACCCTACTTTCTTTGTCTTTACTGAGCCCGCTGAGTCGGGCGTGCACTTATGTATCTGTGGTACCAGGCTTCTGACTCAATTTCACAGATAAACTTTAAAGACAGTATATGAATATCTTGACAGGTCTGGTTGCCTAATATATCACTAAAATATCACCGAGTATTAAGCAAGAGCATGTAAAGGGCAGTGTCTCTCCTCTGCTGGCTGGCTGTCGGCTTCTGACTATTATAAATGAGTGTGGTAATTTACAGACTGATTCCTGGCCTTGGAAAAAAAAAAAAAATGCCTTGAACAATACTATAGTATGTCCAATAAATCTTATTTAGCACTTACATTCCTCTACTGTGCTGACCCAACAAGGATGTTATTTCTGGAGGCTTTGTTCATTTTTTATTTTTTAACAATTATTTATTACTCTGGTTTAACTGATCACTTGAAATTCTACCCAAAAGGAACATTTACATTTGTACAAACCATAATGGATGCTTTACAGAAAGCAATTACTCTTCCACGAATGTTAAAAAAAAATTAAAGGAACGCCCCGGCAAAATTGATGCAGGAAAATAATTTCTCAATACTGATCTAAAGTTACATGGGATAAACTAGACCCATGTAGACGGGAGCTCGTTTCCAGTGGAAGGGAAAGCTCTAAAAAGTGACTTTGCCTGGGCCGGGGAACCAAAGGCGTAGTCCTATCTTAGACATTTATTGCATATTGATAAGTTCGATCCCACCTCTGCAGGCCCCGAAGTGAAGAGAAAGCACACTGCCCATTCACTGTTATGAGCCTTCCAAAATGGCCGAGTGGGCACTCTCAACTATATTCGGAAATCTCATGGTGGTTAATGAAAGAGCAAACAACACAAGCACGGCCACCCATCCATTTGCTTGCTTGGCTTTTTTCGGAAGTCCCACAGCAGAGAATGGAAGGTGGTTGCACACGGGGACCTTGCTCTTCATTCCCTATGGTGTCCTGTTCTAGGGATAGTAGTGGGTGACAAACACATTCATGCATATCCTAGCGATAAATCATCAATGTCCCAGATGGGAATACCTTTTTAAGATACAGGGTGTGGACAGGAAACTTTAATCATCATGATTTATTTCTGGCTATCCAAGGTGTCCATAAAAATGTTGGATAAGTTGTGTACAAGAAAAAAATAGGTTGTTCATAAAAATGTTAGATAAGGGTACTTCACACTAGCGTTAGAAGAATCCGGCAGGCAATTCCGTTGACGGAACTGCCTTCCGGATCCGGAAATCTGTATGCAAATGGATATCATTTGTTTCCGGATGCGGATCCGTCTGATAAATGCACTGAAATACCGGCTCCATCTCTCTGGTGTCATCCGAAAAAAACAATCCAGTATTTTTTTTTCACATTTTAAAGGTCTGCGAATGCGCAGACTGGAAAATCGGTTCCGTCAATGCGGTAATTTCCTGAACACTTGGCACCGGATCCGGCATTAATACATTTCAATAAAAATGAATGCCGTAAAAGGGACGGAACGGAAGACATCCTGATGTATACTGAACAGACTGCTGATCATTCAGAATGCATTAGGACAAAACTGATGCATTTTTTTCCGGTATTGAGCCCCTATGACGGAACTCAATACCGGAAAATTTTAACGCTAGTGTGAAAGTAGTCTAAGTTGTCCACAATAAGAAAAAATTAGGTTGGCAACCCTGGGCCAATGAAATCAATACATTGGACAAAATGTAGAAAGCATGAAAAATGTGTTGTCCCTTGTTTTTTTTAAATGGATTCTTCTACCTATAGATGTTGTCACCCAGTGTTCCACAAACCCTGAAATCTCATTATTAGGAAAGGTTATGGTATTTTCTGTTGATGCTCTGAAGTGTGTCTTCACTGTTGGTATCCTGTTTACTCGCCAGGAAGATTTGAAAGAACTATACTATAGGTAGTAGCCAAACAGGACAGTCATAGAAAAAAAAAAAAAAAACGGAAAGATGAAATGAAAACACATAAAAACAAAAAACACTGCAAAGACGGTCAAGACCTGAAATGATCACTCTAGTACTCAGCCATCTAAAAGGACATTACCAATGAATTTTGTTACCCAGCCCAGAATCATTTGTTTTTTTAGGGCTGATCTTCAACTGAGGACAGGAAGTTGTACAAATTAGTCAGCCATTTTGAAGTTAAAGGGCATCTGTCATCAGATTTGTGCCTATGAAACTGACTGACCTGTTGCACATGCACTTGGCAGCTGAAGACATCTGTGTTGGACCTATGTTCTTATGTGCCCGCATTACTGCGAAAAATTAAGATGTAATATATGCGAATGAGCCTCTAGGAGCAACGGGGGCGTTGCCATTACACCTAGAGGCTCTGCTCTCTCTGCACCTGCCACGTCCTCTGACAAGGCCAGGCAGTGTACACCTGATAACGCCTGGCCCTGTCATTTAAAGTGCAGAGGGCGCGGCAGTTTCAGAGAGAGCTTAGTGTTCTAGTCACCCGATAACCCACCAGCACGTAAGAACAGGAGAGGATACTCTCTGCTCCCTAAACTCCCTTCCTCGAATTATGCCTGTGTTCACGCCACATTTTTCCCATACATCTGCTACATGTACAGCTTTCTCATGAGTACAACTTTCTCATTAAAATCTGCATTTAATTAATGTGACCTTGACTATTCTTCAGATTAGACAAACCCTAGAAAACACATTTTAGAGAAATTCCATATTTCTTATCGGTTGCACATTGCAGAGTTAACAAGATGCTAAAAGCATAAGTTTGTTGCCTGCCAAAAATCTATTGGAGCGAGCATACAACTTGTAAATTCTAACCACGGACATTTATTTTTTATGTATTTCCCACGACTTATAGCTCAAACAAATTCTGCAGCATTAATATGAACAATCTGCAGCCTGGACAATGTTACCCTAAAGCAGTTACCCTAAATTGTCACCAGCGGCTTATAAGCTAAATGTGTCCCTTGAACTCCTCCATGCAGCTCTTTAGCGGGATCGGTCCTATATGGTTTACCTTCTGATGTTGCACCCACCATTATCGATAGTGTTATACAGAGTACAAATAGTCACACCAAACATTAATACCAAATTATAAGTGCCATAAAGTATAATGGGAATGGGGGAGATTTATCAAGACAAGCACTTTCTGTGCCAGTCTTGATATCCCCTGCACTGTCAGAGAATGCATCACATTTATGATGAGGTGTAGGTCTTATCATAAATTAGGCGCATCCTTCAGCAGTCTGTGCGCCTAAATAGAAATCTACGAGCGCTCCGAGCTGCCTTGGATCTCTGGCTTCATTTGCACCAGAAAAGCTGTTGGTCACACCCCTTTCCTGATTTTGCTACGCCTTCTTTTGGAAACGTGGTGAGGGTGGTGTAAAAATAGGCGCTTTTCCCCAAAAAGTAGCATTTAAAAAAATCTCAATCACACAGCTTGCAACTTTTTAAAGACACTTTGCTGGCACAAGGGAGATAAGAAATCTCCCCCATAGTGCCTAAATAATAGTGCCACAGGTTGGTCAAAGCCACTTCTGTGCCTAATTAACTACATTATATAGTGCTACCACCACCAAACACTGCAAAACATACACCGTACACCATACAGTGAATGAGCTTCAGTGCCACACATAAAAATATCAACATCCAACACTATGTGATATGTGAGTACACCGCTATAAATTTTATCCCAAGATATGTGATAAGTCACAAACCCCTGGTTGGCAGAACATCTGGGGTTGCCCACAGCACAGTAGACGCTTACAAGATAAGACACATTCTCAAGAGATTACTGTATATGATCAGGTAAAATTGATTCCCAACCCGAATTCTAACAGATCCTCTTCAAAGTTGAAGATGTTACTTCACACAATTCTATTCCTGACCAATGGTATTTATTCCATCATTTATTGGTACTTGTATTGGTTTAAAAATGCTAGTGACTACTCGTTTTTATATCAGGTCTTCACTCGCTTTGGGGGCGGCCCTTATATTAATTTTAGTGTTCTTGACTCTAAACTACTGTACACAAAAATTTTAGAACGTTTTTGGTACTCCCTCAAGCAATGAAAAGAATATCTGTGAAGGTAGGTAATTTAATAAATCCAGGTACCTACCTAACCCAGAGTCCCCTCCTCCTTTCTCCCTGGCAAGCAGCGACCTACGCTTGCCTGCTAGGTCTTTTCCTTTCGCTTATAGGGCGAGAATTCTCTGCCCAGCTCTTTAAGGGCACGTGTGTGTGAGTAACCTAATGTTCACCAGCCAACAGCCGGCAACCCTGGGGTACTTCAGGCATCTTCTCCAGTGGGAGCACAGGTGCCTGAGCAATAGGTTTCCTAGCTTGCTAGTTCCTACAAAAGTGTGTTGCATCTGTTTGTCTGCCCATGTACCAAATCCTGCCTGATATCTAGATTCTGACCCTCTGATGCCTGACCTGACCTTTGCCTGACCTCCGTATTGACCCTTCGTTGCCAGTCCTGACCTTGGAATGTCTCTTCTAATGCTCGTCCTTTGCCTGCCCTGACCTCGGACTGTTCCTGACTACAGTTTTAGTTGACTCCTCGGTGCCCCAAATGTGTGTTTCTGACCCCAGTGGGCCAGCTGTCAATCACACAGACTACTTCCAGAAGTAGCAGCCTGGTGGCCCAGCTGCAGCGAAGTCCATATATCTGTACAGGGGTTAAAGGGTTAATACCAGGGGACTGGCAGGAGACCGCCCTTAGGTTTAACCCAAAGTCATATCTGTTGGTTAACACAGCCCTTTTACATACACTGCCTCTAACACCAACCTATTTTTTGCGTTTTTTGCAGCGGAGGTTTTCGTCCTAATCCACTGCGGAAAATCTACAGTGGACTTGACACATGTCAGCTTAACCTGAAAGATTACACTTCTCAGTGGACCCTCTAGACCAGTCAAAGGCATCCAGTGGGTCTGTTAGACTCCCTCAGAAATGGTTGAAGCAATTATTATAATAGATTTACAAACGCCCCCCGTGTTCCCCTTTTTTTAGCCCCTTGACTGGGACTTTTAGCGGGTGCAAATGTATTCAAGCATCTAAAAGATGCCTTTATTTACAGATGTAAGTGTGTCCTACGATTTGCAGAAAAAAAACTTGAAATTCATGATAAATTGGATTGTTGATCCAAACAGCACTCAAATTCACTGGGAATATGACTTCAGTAAATGGGTTGATCAGATTTATTCTGGCTATTCTCGCAGTTCTAATTATACGATATGCAGATTTTTTTTCCCCTCCTATATTCGAGGACATAGCCAATCTAAAACCAAGCCAAAACATGTTCTTCATATTCCCATGAAAGTCTTCCTCTGCTGAGTTATTAACACATCTGACAGAATGAAATTCCGCTAAAGAGCTACAAAACCAAGCAGAGACCGAAAACACAAACAAGTTATTAGGTGAAATATGAGCGCACTCTACTATAAACATCAGCCCCGCCGAAAAAAGAACGCCAGATGTCACCATTAAAAGTAAAACTTCAGCATTCTGATGTGCGTAACGCAATTCATATCCAATTCGGAACTGCATTGTCTGCCAATGTAAATGATTCCCTGACTCAACAAACTGTTAGTTAATCTTTAAAATAATACAGTGCAGATTTCTGACTTGCGCGTTCTGAGGTGTACGATGATAAAGTGTCTCATCAAGATATCCAGTTTATAGAATTGAGTGCATGGCACATTTATAAAGATAAATGACTCTCGCATGTAATTTATTTATGCCAGACAGCCAGTTTTCCTAGGTTATTCCAGGACAATGTTAGTAGAAAAAAATGAAATGAAATTCATATGGGAAAAAAGGTAGGAAACTGAGTGGATCCTTGCTAATTGTAGGCCTAAAATGCACAGGCAGTTCTAGTAACACGATCACACTATCCAAATCTAGGTCAACCTCCATTAACCTCCAGCACCTGGATCTGAATATATTTGTAATTGCATGTAATTAAAAAGTTAGTATAGCCACTGAGTTATTCACTGAAATCCATCTGTATAGCGCCACCTGCTGTTTGCTCTTTTTCAAAATTCTTTGTCCAGCTCAGTGAGATGGAAGCACATGCTCAGTTCCATCCTTTAAATGAAACCAGATGTGGATAGGTGATAAATGCTGTTCAAAGGCCATTCCCTTTAATATATTTTGTAAAAGCTGTAACATAATGGCTGGTAAGGTACTGTAGGGGATGTATATCTCACCCAGAATGCTTAGATAGGTGAGGCAAAAGAATCCAGGAAAGTTGGATGGTTTCATCAAAGTCTAGTTTGCTGAGATACGTTTTATGGGCCTGGTTTTCAAGGAATGGTGGGTAGGTTGGTAGAGGGACCTGCCATTCCCTCCTACTTCAGTAAAAAAAAAAAAATTCCCCTAGCCTGAGAGGAACCCAGGTGTAACGGATGGGCTTGTTAGGGCTCTTTCACACTTGCGTTGTCCGGATCCGGCGTGTACTCCACTTGCCGGAATTACACGCCAGATCCGGAAAAACGCAAGTGTACTGAAAGCATTTGAAGACGGATCAGTCTTCAAAATGCGTTCAGTGTTACTATGGCACCCAGGACGCTATTAAAGTCCTGGTTGCCATAGTAGTAGTGGGGAGCGGGGGAGCAGCATACTTACCATCCGTGCGGCTCCCGGGCGCTCCAGAATGACGTCAGAGCGCCCCATGCGCATGGATCATGTGATCCATGCGATCACGTCATCCATGCGCCTGGGGCGCCCTGACGTCACTCTGGAGCGCCCCGGGAGCCAGACGGATGGTAAGTATACTGCTCCCCCGCTCCCCACTACACTTTACCATGGCTGCCAGGACTTTAGCGCCCCGGCAGCCATGGTAACCATTGAGAAAAAGCTAAACGTCGCATCCGGCAATGCGCCGAAACGACGTTTAGCTTAAGGCCGGATCCGGATCAATGCCTTTCAATGGGCATTCATTCCGGATCCGGCCTTGCGGCAAGTGTTCCGGATTTTTGGCCGGAGCAAAAAGCACAGCATGCTGCGCTATTTGCTGCGGCCAAAAAACGTTCTGTTCCGGAACGGAAGACATCCTGATGCATCCTGAAGGACGGACTGTCCATTCAGAATGCATTAGGATAATCCTGATCAGTATTCTTCCGGCATAGAGCCCCGACGACGGAACTCTATGCCGGAAGACAATAACGCAGATGTGAAAGAGCCCTTAGTGGGGAATAAAAACAAACCTGAGAGGCTCATTCGGAATCAAAGCCTGAAAGATGCATGACCTGTGGTGGCTGTACCAAGCCTGATCCCTCTGTGTTGGATTTAGAATACTTAGGTGAGGTAGTACTTAGGTGAGGTAACCTGATATATATTAGCGCCCAGGAGGGCAAGATTATTTATTTGGTTATGTCAAATAGGTGCTTAAAAGTGACAAATAACCTCGTATGTCCTATGTTGTGTGGACTTTTAACCCCTGAAATCTGTGAGTTTATCCTTGTCAACCCCACCACAGACATACAGACCCTCAACAAGGCTAATGGCTGTGAAACAGTGCAGATGTTTGCTGGTTATATATTGCTGAAATTCAGTGCTTACAATACATGTACTACCGTATTTTTCGTCTTACAGTATAAGACACCTGTCTATAAAACGCAACTAGGTTTTAGAGGAGGAAAATAAGAAAAAATATATTTTTCATCAGACCTTAGCTCAGAGCCCCAATCAGACCCCCAATGTTAATCAGACCTCAGCTCAGACTCTCAATGTTATTAAGACCTCCAATTAGACTTCAGATCCGACTCCCAATGTTAATAAGACCCCCAATCAGAACCTTAGATCCGACTCCCAATGTTAATAAGACCCCCAATCAGACCTTAGACCAGAACCCCATGTTAATAAGACCCCCATTCAGACACTCAGATCAGACCCCAAAGTTAGGACCCCTATTCAGACCTCAGATCAGACCTGCATATTAATAGGACCCCTATTCAGACACTCAGATCAGACTCCCAAAGTTAAGATCCCATTCAGACCTCAGATCAGACAAAAAAAATAATAATCAACTTACCTCTCCTGCTCTGGCCACCGCTGCCACTCCTGGCACCCAGCTCTTTGTGCTGCGCTATGCTATGATCTAACTTAGGGTTGGGCGATATGGCGATATCACTGTTTCCAAAATACCGCTGTATTTTGTGACTTCATCAAAGCGGTCAGCGCACATTGTGCGCTGACCGCTTCTAAACGTGCGCCCGCCCGCCCCTGCACCTTGCATAGCGCTGCCGCTGAGTAACAACATTACTTCCTCTCGCTCCTGGCCTGGCTCCTTCTTGCTCCGCCTCCCCAAGTCTCCACCAACCATCTGACATCATCACCGTCATCACCCACCAGTGCCGGCTCTATTGTATATGTGGCGAATCGATCCCCTGTGTGAGTACTGGTGTCTCTGGAGAGACTTTTCCTGCGGCTGCCTCATTAGTGTGCTCTGGTGACGAAATTATAAACTTACTACTTCGCCAGCGGCCGCCCCGGCTCTCCCTCCTCCTTGCTCCCATATTCAAATCTCTGCCCACCGGCATATGATGTCAGAATCAGAGCACACAAGCGAGGCAGCCGCGGTAAAGGTATATCGCAAAGTATTACTGCATGTATGGTGCAAACCTTATTATAACGCCTCCTTGTGGCCCCCCATACAGTGTAACGCCTCCTTGTGGCCCCCCCATACAGTGTAACGCCTCCTTGTGGCCCCCCATACAGTGTAACGCCTCCTTGTGGCCCCCCATACAGTGTAACGCCTCCTTGTAGAAAAACAATATGGGTCAGCACTTCACCTTTGTATTGCACGCTGCACGGGAGAGGAGCAACCTCCAATATATCAGAAATGATGAAATCCCAGCTGCTGTGTCTTTGTGAATAAGCCTCTTTTTATTTTCTCAAAATAGAATGTCCTACAACCAGGACCGGTTTCGGCATGCAAGCCTTTCTCAACAAATACATCCAAAACAGAAAAAATCAAGCTATATATAACATATAGTACCGCCTATCTAGGGACGTCTCCACCCATTCTAATGTGTGGTATTCAATTAATGATCAATCAAACTAATTAAACAAGGTGAGACAAAGTAACATATTGAAACAAAGTAACATATAACTGAAATTTATATTCTACCTTATTGAAGAATCTAAACATTCATATTTATTCATATTTCCATCATAAGGCTGAGGTCTAGAAAAAATGCATGAAAGTGTATATCAATCATCTATAATAAATATATTAAATCTATTCACAACAATCTTATAAATGTATGACCTCATAGTCTCTGTTTAGACCCCTTGGATGCAGCGTATCTAGGGTGTGTATCCAAAAGGCCTCTCTTCTAAGGAGAAGTCTTTTGATATCACCACCTCTTCTAGGTCTCTTTATTTGTTCCAACACTTGAAACCGCAGTTGTGCAACTGTATGTTTAAATTTTTCAAAATGATATGGAACCGGTAACATGAGTTTTTTTGTCCTTATATCGGATTTATGTTTACTGATACGATCCCTCACTGCCTGCATTGTCTCGCCCACATACAAAAGGCCACAAGGACACTTAATTAAGTATATCACATTTGCTGAGTCACAGGTAAAAAAACCTTTTACTCCAAAGCTTTTCCCAGTATGTGGATGATAAAATGAAGGGCCCTTAATTATATGTGAGCACTGTAGACAATGCAGGCAGGGGGAAGTACCCATCCGTGGCGTGGATATCCGTTGCTGTTTCAATATAGTTTTAGTACTACCTAAATCTGCTTGTACTAATTTGTCACGATAGCTAAAATTCTTTTTATTACAAATCAAAGGTTTTTTTTTTGAATTCATCAACCTGCGGATACGATTTATTCAACAAATGCCAATGTTTCCTGACAATATTGTCAATGCCCACATTGAATGGATGGTGTTTATGTATCAAAGCTATCCTAGACATATTGGCCCGATCTTTTAGTGCCCTATCAACCTGTATCCCTTCCCTAGCTTCATTAAGAACCGTCAGTGGATAACCACGTTCCAAAAATCTTTCTGTCATTTCTGCTATTCTTATGTTTTGCTTAATAGGGTCCGAAACTATTCGTTTTACCCTTTGATATTGCGATCTAGGAATCGCTTTTTTTAAAGACACAGGGTGGGCACTCTTAAAATGGAGAAGACTATTTCTGTCAGTATCCTTGCGATAAATATCGGTGGACAAATGACCACCAGGGTCCTTAATGACCATAGTGTCTAGGAAACTCACCATATTGGTATCACGAGAGGCTTATTCACAAAGACACAGCAGCTGGGATTTCATCATTTCTAACGCCTCCTTGTGGCCCCCCATACAGTGTAACGCCTCCTTGTGGCCCCCATACAGTGTAACGCCTCCTTGTGGCCCCCATACAGTGTAACGCCTCCTTGTGGCCCCCCATACAGTGTAACGTCTCCTTGTGGCTGCCCCATATAGTGTAACTCCTCCTTGTGGCTGCCCCCATACAGTATAACGCCTCCTTGTGGCTGCCCCACACAGTATAACGCCTCCTTGTGGCTGCCCCCACACAGTTTAACGCCTCCTTGTGGCTGCCCCCATACAGTATAACGCCTCCTTGTGGCTGCCCCCATACAGTATAACGCCTCCTTGTGGCTGCCCCCATACAGTATAACGTCTCCTTGTGGCTGCCCCACACAGTATAACGCCTCCTTGTGGCTGCCCCCATACAGTATAACGTCTCCTTGTGGCTGCCCCCATACAGTATAACGTCTCCTTGTGGCTGCCCCACACAGTATAACGCCTCCTTGTGGCTGCCCCCATACAGTATAACGTCTCCTTGTAGCTGCCCCCATACAGTATACTGTCTCCTTGTGGCTGCCCCCATACAGTATAACGTCTCCTTGTGGCTGCCCCCATACAGTATACTGTCTCCTTGTGGCTGCCCCCATACAGTATAACGTCTCCTTGTGGCTAAATTTTTGATAAATTGTGATACATTTTTTAATATCGTTATCGTCTGATAATTTTTGATATCGTCCAACCCTAATCTAACCCCGCACAGCATGAGGTCAGAGAGCGCGAAAGTCCTCACGCTGTGCACGAGTCACAGAATGGAGCCAACAGAAGAAGACCAGTAAGCAGTGAGTACAGATCCCAGGAAGCGCGGCATTCACCACTTCCCGGTCCTCCTGTACTAATGAGTGCTTTAATTCGCCCTTAAGACGCGCTGATGTTTTCCCCTCACTTTGGGGGAGAAAAAAGTGTATCTTATAGGGGAAAAAATATGGTACTTATAGTCATAATGTCCCATATTGAGGCAAATATGTTTTGTATTTATTTAGTAGTTTTGTATAAAACATATGGTAATATATTTAAAAGAACCATAACCCATCATGACACTGTTACGGCCCAGACGTCATCACTTCCTTTTCGTCTCCATGGCAATGCCTTCTTTGAATTCTCTTCTTGCTCATTTTCACTTTCACAGTTTTTAATCAAATTTGTGTATTTATAGAACAGTAATTTAGGACGTACAATATTGTCAGCATATTGTCACTGCTGCTCCATTTTTGGGTCTAGATAAATTGTATGTAAAACACATTGATCTCTGCTGATCTTTACTATTTGAAATATGGAATTATTATGACTGTAGCCAGAAAATGACTGAGGTGCTGAACCTATCAAATTTAAATGTCTTAGGCTAACAAAATGTATGTACCAATGAAATATTATGGTCAATCTGGAAGAGCTGCAGAGATACACAGCTCAGGTGGCAGAACCTGTCCACAGGACAACTATTAGTCATGTCCTCCACAAATCTGGCCTTTCTAGAAGAGTGGCAAGAAGAAAGCCCTTTCTGAAAGTAAGACATAAAAAGTCCTGTTTTGATGGAAAGAGTTGATGGAAAGATGGAAGGAGCTAAGTACATGGCAATCTTGGAGGAAAACCTGTTAGAGGCTGCAAAAGACTTGAGACTGGGGAGAAGGTTCACTTTCCAGCAGGACAACGACCCTAAGCATACAGACAGAGCCACAATGGAATGGTTTAGATCAAAGCATATTCATGTGTTCGAATGGCCCAGTCAAAGTCAAGACCAAAATCCCATTGAGAATCTGTGGCAAGACTTGAAAATTGCTTTTCACAAACGCTCTCCATCCAACGTGACCAATCTGATCCAATCTAGTTTGGGCTATTTTGCAAAGAAGAATGTGCAAATATGTCAGCCTCCAGATGTGCAAAGCTGGTAGAGACATACCTGAAAAGACTTGCAGCTATAATTGCAGTGAATGGTGATCCTACAAAATATTGACTCTGGGGAGCTGAATACATATTGACACCACACTCTCCAGATTTGTAGTTATTGAAAATTTTCACAACCATGTATCATATTTTTTTCCCACTTCATACATACTTGCTACTGTGTTGGTCTATCACATAAAATCACAATGACAATTTAAGTTTGTGGGTGTAACGTGAAAAATATGGAAAAGTTCAAGGGGTGTGAATACTTTTTCAAGGCACTCTATGTCACTGTCAAATTACTGATGCTGTTTTGGAGTTAAAGAGCTTGAAAGGGGTTGGATACAGTCCTAGAAGACCTCAGAGTGTCATACATGCATTTTGGGAAAACATATTTTTTGGACCAAATAAAGTCTGATGGTTCACTCATAGAAATTGGACCAAAAAACTAATTTTGGGAAATTTCGCTCATCTTTAGACAAGTATCATCTGTGTAGAGAAGATATAATGGGACCAAAATCCAGAATGAAAAGGCCATTGCCCTCATCATTGATCCTAATAGGATTGGGATCAATGGAGCCAGTGCAGTCAGGACACGGCATGGTTCTCATCACTGGTATCCAGGTAGTATCAGCTCACAGCCTACACCATCATTCTGCATAAAAGATCAAATCACTTATGAGATGTGATGAATTTCAGTACAAGACATTACACATAGGGAGGCAATACCTGCAGAGAAGACTCAATTTTGATCATATGGGTTCATCTACATGAGCTTCAATAGGGAACCAACAATAAAAGTTTAACAATCGGAGCCTCAACGGAATAACTACAAATTCATCAATAATAACCTGAACAGAGATTCAAAAGTACAAGTTGTAGACCAGCCATTCCCCAACCCTGAAAATATTGATGTTGTATTACTGGGATATGCCACCAGTCAGATAGGTGCGGGTCCCACTTCTGAGACCCGCTCTTATTTAGAGAAGAAATGAAGGAGAGCACATAATGCAAGCGTGACCACCTCTCTATCCACCGCTATGAGACTGCTGGAAATAGCTGAACCAGCGCTTGCCTACTTTTAGACTTCCCATGGGGTGAATAGAGGGTAGTCGCGGATGCACAGCTCAGCAATGTCAGATAGAAGTGGGTTCCACGTTCTGAACGTGGAACCCACACTTATCTGACATTGATTACACATCCTAGCGATATGCCATAAATGTCCTAGATGGGAATACCCCTTTAATTCTTTCCTTTTATGATCCACTCCTGATTGTGACTTCCAAAACTGCAAAAGGAAACCTGATGATGTGGCCGTACCCTAAGAGAACCGGTTGTTATCAGAAGTAGTACTGCCTTACAGCATATTCACATGTGGCAGATTAGTTGCAGAAATTTCTGCAACTTTCCCATTCATTTCAAAGAGGGCTTCGGCCCTGCGCACGGCCCTAGTTTTGGTCCGCATCCAATTTGCATTTTTTTGTCGGTCAGATGGGGACCCATTCATTTCAATGGAGCCCGCAAATGATGCCCACGGGACACATGTGCTGACCGCATCTGCACGTCCGTTCCGCAGCCCCACAACCAAAATAGAACATGGCCTAATCTTCTGAAAGAGGGGAAAAAATGGAGGCAGCTCTCACCCGGTATCCGTGTTTTGCAGATCAGTGATTTGCGGACTGCAAAAATGGATACAGTAGTGTGCAGGAGCCCTAAGGCTACATGCACATGACCGTATGCAAATTGCGGATCCGCAAAAAAAACAAAAAACAATGACGTCCGTATGTCATCCGTTTTTTTTGCGGATCCATTGTAACAATGCCTATCCTTGTCCGCAAAACGGACAAGAATAGGACATGTTAAAAAAAATTTGCGGGGCTACAGAACGGACCTACTGATGTGGACAGCACACGGTGTGCTATCCACATTTTTTGCAGACCCATTGAAATTAATGGGTCTGCATTGGACACGGAAACAAAATACGTTTGTTTGCATCTAGCCTAAGGCTTAGAGAAACCCGTGTGCTTGCTGATGACACATGCCATATCAAATGTATGGAAATAGCTTTAAACCTTTCGCTACTGGCGCCGTACATCTGCAACGCTGGAGCGATGTGTAAACATGGCACCCGCTCCCACGTGCAGCGGGCGCCATGACCGACAGGTCTCTGCTGTTTCATACAGCAGAGACCTGAGGCTAATTACCGTGACAGGCAATAATGCCGATTGTGGTAATTAAAGGCTTTAGATGCCGTGATCAAGTGAGATCACGGCATCTAAATGCGCAAATACTCGGAAGCTTGCACTTCTGGGCTTCCTACCGATGCCCCCTGCGGCCAATGGAGGCATCGGTAGTTGCGCTGAACACCGTAACCCTCGCTGACGATGCTTAGTGTTCATGCTGCAATTCTTATTTTGGCCACCAGGATAAGAAATGAACAATCTGCAGTCCAAAACTCATTTTAAAAATCCCTGATAGTACAAAATGAAGCATTTAACAACAAAATTTATAGGCTCATACATACATAAAAATAAAAAAACATAAAAAATGTAAATCACCCCCCTTTCAATATAATAAAAAAATAAATACCTAAATAACAATTATTATAAACATCATGGCTATCACCGCGACCGAAAACACATATTATTTAAATATTGAAAAAAAAAATTGAATACGGCAAATGGTGTAACGGAAAAAAGGGTCAAAATGGCCGATTTGCCATTTTTTCATTGCTTCTCTTACCCCCAAAAATGCAATAAAATTACCCCAAAAAAGTTACACACACTTCAAAATGGTATCAATAAAAACTACGGATTGTCCTGCAAAAAATGAGCCCCTATATAGACATAAGCATAAAAAAGTTATGGGAGTTAGAATATTGTGATGTAAAAATATATATATATCTTTTTCAAAGTTTATATTTATTTTTACACTGTTTAGACATAAAAAAATAAACATATGGGGTATCGTTGTAATTGTACTGACCCACAAAATGAAGGGCATGAGTCATTTTTGCCACAAACGAAACGCTGTGGGAACAGAACCCATAAAACGGTGGAGGAATTGCGCTTTGTTTCCAATTCCACCCTATTTTGATTTTTTTTTTACCGCTTCCCACTACGTTTTATACCATAATTAATGGTGGCATTAGAAAGTACACCGTCATACAGCTATGTGAATGGAAATATAAAAAAGCTATGGCTCAAGGAAGATAGGGAAGAAAAATGATAACACAAAAATGAAAAAAAAACACAAAAAAAACCTCCGGTAGTGAAAGGGTTAAAGGGGATATCCGAGGCTGGAAATGTCCCCCATATGCCCAGGCCCCTCACACTGATTCTACTTACCTGGCTCCCCGCTCCCTGTCCTACTACTGGTCCGCACACGGATGAAACCATCCAGTGTCGGAGGGGAGGCAGCCAATGGCAGGTGGAGACGGGCGCAAGCCTCTCTACTATCCCTCTTTGCACGGGGAGAAGCAGCTGCGGCCGTGCGCAGACCAGGAGCGGGGAGGCAGGTAAGTAGAATCGGTGTGAGGGGCCCGTTTCCATCCCTGGATAACCCCTTTAAGTTGCTTAAAATTCTGGAACTAATCTGCGGCATGTGAATATACGTTGAGGCTTGTGACCTGTAACTTCAAGCTATCATATCTTAGCATAGGAATAAGATACTAGATAAGTTTTTTTTGTTTTTTTCCATTTACATTCCAGAACTTTCTATGCTAGATCTCCATGTACACATGAAGTGATATATCATTCCTCCTGAGGATACCTGCACCGATCTGTTGATTTCCCGCACCACTGGCCTGCTTGGCATCTCCGTTCTACGTCTGTACTATTAGCTACATTGGTTTTGAGTCTCTTTTTTTCCAGCCAAGCCTCATTAGCTTTTCCTTTGGATGTGAAAGGAAACTGCAAGCAAGCACTTTTCAAACAGAATAAAGAAATGTTCAATTCAACGTGTGCTGGAGACGTGAGCGGCAAATTCCCCTCTCGGGTGGTAAAGATCTTCTTTAAACAAGAACAGGTGGCTACGATGATGGAATCATTGCCGTCTCCCTTGGAATATATGAATGTGAAAAGGATCCTTTCAAGCTGATAGAAAGAGTCGAGCTCTTCATGGAAGCATGCGAGGCATCTACGTTATATAAATGTTATCTATATCCGCTAGCCGTCCGCTGATAGAACTCCGCAGTGCGCTTTCATCAGCAATCCAGTCATCAGGAACTGTGGCAGAAGATTTGTGAGATCTCACACAGGAGTCTTCATGGATGCACATGGGTATAAGGCCTCATGCACACGAATGAATGTATTTTGCGGATCCGCAAAATACAGATACTGTTCATGTTGCATCCACATTTTTTGCGGATCCATTGACTTCAGTGGGTCCGTAATCCAAATATAGGACATGTTCTATCTGCTTGTGGAACAGACATACGGACTTCATGTCAGTTCAATAAAAATACTGAATATGTCCGCAAAATGCGGACTACGGATCTATTAAAGAAAATGGGTTTGCAAAAAAAAAAAGTGGGCGGCACACGGATCGCTTCCGTATTTTGAGAATCCACAGTTTGCAGACTGCAAAACGGACACCATCAAGGCCTAACTCCCATGTCTTAGCCCTGCTCAGACATGCTCCCTGAGATCGCCACTTGGAGAGTGAACTGAACTAAAAGTTATTAGACGTATACAGATTTCTCAGTGACAGTGGCTTTTTCCCATTTATTCTATGATAGATCTAAAAAAGGAAATTTAGGGGGCTGACAGAGCAGGAAGTCTGAGTGATGTTGTTTCAGCCAATAGCTGCAGAGCAGGAAGTGATGTCAGAGAGGGGGGATTGCTTAGACAACCTCCGTACAGAACCTGTCTATGGTCTGTATTAACCACTTCAGCCCCGCTAGCTGAAACCCCCTTCATGACCAGAGCACTTTTTACACTTTGGCACTACACTACTTTCACCGTTTATCGCTCGGTCATGCAACTTACCACCCAAATGAATTTTACCCCCTTTTCTTCTCACTAATAGAGCTTTCATTGGGTGGTATTTTATTGGTGCTGACATTTTTACTTTTTATGTTATTAATCGAAATGTAACGATTTTTTTGCAAAAAAATGACATTTTTCACTTTCAGCTGTAAAATTTTGCAAAAGAAACGACATCCATATATAAATTTTTCGCTAAATTTATTGTTCTACATGTCTTTGATAAAAAAAAAATGTTTGGGCAAAAAAATATATGGTTTGGGTAAAAGTTATAGCGTTTACAAACTACGGTACAAAAATGTGAATTTCCGCTTTTTGAAGCAGCTCTGACTTTCTGAGCACCTGTCATGTTTCCTGAGGTTCTACAATGCCCAAACAGTAGAAAAACCCCACAAATGACCCCATTTCGGAAAGTAGACACCCTAAGGTATTCGCTGATAGGCATAGTGAGTTCATAGAACTTTTTATTTTTTGTCACAAGTTAGCGGAAAATGATGATTTTTTTTTTTTTTTTTTTCTTACAAAGTCTCATATTCCACTAACTTGCGACAAAAATTAAAAAATTCTAGGAACTCGCCATGCCCCTCACGGAATACCTTGGGGTGTCTTCTTTCCAAAATGGGGTCACTTGTGGCGTAGTTATACTGCCCATACTGCAATTTAGGGGCCCATATGTGTGAGAAGTACTTTGCAATCAAAATCTGTAAAAAATGACCAGTGAAATCCGAAAGATGCACTTTAGAATGTGGGTCCCTTTGCCCACCTAGGCTGCAAAAAAGTGTGACACATCTGGTATCGCCGTACTCAGGAGAAGTTGGGGAATGTGTTTTGGGGTGTCATTTTACATATACCCATGCTGGGTGAGAGAAATATCTTGGCAAAAGACAACTTTTCCAATTTTTTTATACAAAGTTGGCATTTGACCAAGATATTTTTCTCACCCAGCATGGGTATATGTAAAATGACACCCCAAAACACATTCCCCAACTTCTCCTGAGTACGGCGATACCAGATGTGTCACACTTTTTTGCAGCCAAGGTGGGCAAAGGGGCACATATTCCAAAGTGCACCTTTCGGATTTCGCAGGCCATTTTTTACACATTTTGATTGCAAAGTACTTCTCACACATATGGGCCCCTAAATTGCCAGGGCAGTATAACTACGCCACAAGTGACCCCATTTTGGAAAGAAGACACCCCAAGGTATTCCGTGAGGGGCATGGAGAGTTCCTAGAATTTTTTATTTTTTGTCGCAAGTTAGTGGAATATGAGACTTTGTAAGGAAAAAAGAAAAAAAAAGAAAAATCATCATTTTCCGATAACTTGTGACAAAAAATAAAAAATTCTAGGAACTCGCTATGCCCCTCACGGAATACCTTGGGGTGTCTTCTTTCCAAAATGGGGTCACTTGTGGGGTAGTTATACTGCCCTGGCAATTTAGGGGCCCAAATGTGTAAGAAGTACCTTGCAATCAAAATCTGTAAAAAATGGCCTGCGAAATCCGAAAGGTGCCCCTTTGCCCACCTTGGCTGCAAAAAAGTGTCACACATCTGGTATCGCCGTACTCAGGAGAAGTTGGGGAATGTGTTTTGGGGTGTCATTTTACATATACCCATGCTGGGTGAGAGAAATATCTTGGCAAAAGATAACTTTTCCCATTTTTTTATACAAAGTTGGCATTTGACCAAGATATTTTTCTCACCCAGCATGGGTATATGTAAAATGACACCCCAAAACACATTCCCCAACTTCTCCTGAGTACGGCGATACCAGATGTGTGACACTTTTTTGCAGCCTAGATGCGCAAGGGTGCCCAAATTCCTTTTAGGAGGGCATTTTTAGACATTTGGATCCCAGACTTCTTCTCACACTTTCGGGCCCCTAAAAAGCCAGGGCAGTATAAATACCCCACATGTGACCCCATTTTGGAAAGAAGACACCCCAAGGTATCCAATGAGGGGCATGGCGATTTCATAGAAATTTTTTTTTTTTGCATAAGTTAGCGGAAATTGATTTTTTTAGTTTTTTTCTCACAAAGTCTAACTTTCCGCTAACTTAGGACAAAAATTTCAATCTTTCATGGACTCAATATGCCCCTCACGGAATACCTTGGGGTGTCTTCTTTCCGAAATGGGGTCACATGTGGGGTATTTATACTGCCCTGGCTTTTTAGGGGCCCTAAAACGTGAGAAGAAGTCTGGAATATAAATGTCTAAAAATGTTTACGCATTTGGATTCCGTGAGGGGTATGGTGAGTTCATGGGAGATTTTATTTTTTGACACAAGTTAGTGGAATATGAGACTTTGTAAGAAAAAACAAAAACAAAAACAAACAAAAAGTTTCTGCTAACTTGGGCCAAAAAAATGTCTGAATGGAGCCTTACGGGGGGGGGGGGGGGGTGATCAATGACAGGGGGGTGATCACCCATATACACTCCCTGATCACCCCCTGTCATTGATCACCCCCCTGGTAAGGCTCCATTCAGACGTCCGTATGATTTTTACGGATCCATTGATCGGATCCGCAAAACACATGCGGACGTCTGAATGGAGCCTTACAGGGGGGTGATCAATGACAGGGGGTGATCAGGGAGTGTATATGGGTGATCACCCCCCTGTCATTGATCACCCCCCCTGTAAGGCTCCATTCAGACATCCGTATGATTTTTACGGATCCATGGATACATGGATCGGATCCGCAAAACACATGCGGACGTCTGAATGGAGCCTTACAGGGGGGTTATCAATGACAGGGGGTGATCAGGGTGATCACCCCCCTGTCACTGATCACCCCCCCTGTAAGGCTCCATTCAGACGTCTGTATGATTTTTACGGATCCATGGATACATGGATCGGATCCGCAAAACACATGCGGACGTCTGAATGGAGCCTTACAGGGGGGGTGATCAATGACAGAGGGGTGATCACCCATATAGACTCCCTGATCACCCCCCTATAAGGCTCCATACAGACGTCCGTATGATTTTTTACGGATCCACGGATACATGGATCGGATCCGCAAAACACATGCGGACGTCTGAATGGAGCCTTACAGGGGGGTGATCAATGACAGGGGGTGATCAGGGTGATCACCCCCCTGTCACTGATCACCCCCCCCCCCTGTAAGGCTCCATTCAGACGTCCGTATGATTTTTACGGATCCATGGAAACATGGATCGGATCCGCAAAACACATGCGGACGTCTGAATGGAGCCTTACAGGGGGGTGATCAATGACAGGGGGTGATCAGGGTGATCACCCCCCTGTCACTGATCACCCCCCCTGTAAGGCTCCATTCAGACGTCCGTATGATTTTTACGGATCCATGGATACATGGATCGGATCCGCAAAACACATGCGGACGTCTGAATGGAGCCTTACAGGGGGGGTGATCAATGACAGAGGGGTGATCACCCATATAGACTCCCTGATCACCCCCCTGTAAGGCTCCATTCAGACGTCCGTATGATTTTTTACGGATCCACGGATACATGGATCGGATCCGCAAAACACATGCGGACGTCTGAATGGAGCCTTACAGGGGGGTGATCAATGACAGGGGGGTGATAAGGGAGTCTATATGGGGTGATCAACCCCCTGTCATTGATCACCCCCCTGTAAGGCTCCATTCACACGTCCGCAAGTGTTTTGCGGATCCGATCCATGTATCAGTGGATCCGTAAAAATCATGCCGACGTCTGAATGGAGCCTTACAGGGGGGTGATCAATGACAGAGGGGTGATCAATGACAGGGAAGTGATCAGGAAGTCTATATGCGTGATCACCCCCTTGTCATTGATCACCCCCCTGTAAGGCTCCATTCAGAGGTCCGCATGTCTTTTGCGGATCCGATCCATGTATCAGTGGATCCGTAAAAATAATGCGGACGTCTGAATGGAGCCTTACAGGGGGGTGATCAATGACAGAGGGGTGATCAATGACAGGGAAGTGATCAGGAAGTCTATATGCGTGATCACCCCCTTGTCATTGATCACCCCCCTGTAAGGCTTCATTCAGAGGTCCGCATGTGTTTTGCGGATCCGATCCATGTATCAGTGGATCCGTAAAAATCATACGGACGTCTGAATGGATCCTTACAGGGGGGTGATCAATGACAGGGGGGTGATCAATGACAGGGGGGTGATTAGGGAGTCTATATGGGGTGATCAGTGGTTCATAAAGGGTTAATAAGTGACGGGGGGGGGGGGGTGTAGTGTAGTGTGGTGTTTGGTGCGACTGTACTGAGCTGCCTGTGTCCTCTGGTGGTCGATCCTAACAAAAGGGACCACCAGAGGACCAGGTAGAAGGTATATTAGACGCTGTTATCAAAACAGCGTCTAATATACCTGTTAGGGGTTAAAAAAATCAGATCTCCAGCCTGCCAGCGAGCGATCGCTGCTGGCAGGCTGGAGATCCACTCGCTTACCTTCCGTTACTGTGAGCGCGCGCGCCTGTGTGCGCGCGTTCACAGGAAATCCCGGCCCTCGCGAGATGACGCATATATTCGTGACTCTGCGCAGGGCTGCCACCTCCGGACCGCAGATCTGCGTTAGGCGGTCCGGAGGTGGTAAAAGAGCTACTGTTTAGGGTATACAGCATATTGAAAACTTGTGTCTAAAGGGAACATGTCGCCATAAAATTCAGTACAAGCTGCAGGCAGCATATTATAGAGTTGAAGCGACTGAGCAGATTTATATATGGTTGGCTAGTTATGTATAGCTATATAACGCTGGTGCCTCTCCATAACTTTGGAGATTCACCGCCAGCGATGTGGTGTCTAAAACACCGGTCTTAATAAATGTGCACCTATATGGCTATCTGCTCAGCTCCTTCTGTTCTATAATACAGTATGTCGCCTGCAGCTTGTACTGCATTTTGTGGTGACAGGTTCGCTGTAAAGGACTAACAGCCCTGGCATAGTTTCCAACTGTCCCAAATGTATAGGGACTGTCCCTGATTTCCAAAAACATTTTTGGCAAATTGTGGCTGTTCTGGGATGAAAATGGGTGGGGCTAGTGTAAGCCCAGCCCTTAAGTGGGTGGGCTCGGGGTGTTTCTGGGGTTGGGCTTACATGCCCCAAATTGACCAACTAAAATTGGTAAGTATGAGAAGGCCTTTCAAGCTAATCAAGAAAATTTACCCCGAGTTTCCCTTTATGAAACACGAAGCGTTTTCTCTTTAGCAGGGAGCATTGTGATTGGATCATACACTGCGTAGCCTGTTCTAACCCCTTTTATTTCCTATGTCTCCTCTTGAGCAAAAACTCACAAAACCTTTTATGATTGCTGAAATAACAGATTAGCTATAAAACCTGAAGAGTATTAAGTAGAAACATATACAATTTGTAAGCCTGACATAAATGTTCCACATTGATAGAGTGAAGCAGGTTGTGTTTAGAGGCACTAAATAGGAGAACATTAAATACTGGAATAAGATGCACCATTTGTTACAGGAAAATGCTACTTTACTCAATAACTGTGCAACAATTAAAGGCGTTGAGAAAACCCCTTTAATCCAGAGGGGCCCAGTATCTTAAATGTTTTTTTCTGGGTTTTTTACTATGGTATTTAACAGATATGCTCATGTAGTTTCTTACCTATTTTCCCTGTGCTTTTTTTTCAGTTTGGACTTTCCTGGCCCATTTTCACCATGTAAACAAATCACATTGTTTCCATTCTGTATGTAGCACTACCTGTTGCTGTATCCAACCAAACCCATGATGCACTTCTCCTTTCTTTATCACAGCTCCAGCACCGCCCCTAACAATGTCCAGCTAGCTTATAGCTCCTCCCACCAGCTAGTTACATAGACACTGCCCTATCACTACCCCTAACAATGTCCAGCTAGCTTATAGCTCCTCCCACCAGCTAGTAACATAGACACTGCCCTATCACTACCCCTAACAATGTCCAGCTAGTTCATAGCTCCTCCCACCCAGCTAGTTACATACACTCCACTATCACTACTTCTAACAACACCCAGCTAGATTATAGCTCCTCCCACCCGCTAGTTATATAGACACTCCCCTATCATCTACCTTCATAAATGATTATTTTAAGGGATGTTAATGCGCACCAGAAAACCCCTTTAAGGGCGAGTTCTCACCAGTGCTAGGAATTCTGTTATAGTGTTCAGTTATAACGGAATATAATGGAATTTTGGGACGGAATGCAAAACAGAAACCTTTAAGAGGCTTTCCGTTTTGCTCCGTCCTAATATATTTCTATGGGTATATATAACAGTTCAGTTTTTTTTTTTCAATTGCGCAATTCTTGGTGGGTTGGTGAGAACCCGCCCTAAGACATCAACACTAACTAATATGCCAACATTCTACTTTGTAAATAATATTTGTACACTCTATTGACCAATATAAAGACATCATCCCGCGAAAGCGATCCTCTCAAAAATTTGCCTATTTTGCAGACATCCCTTTTATAGACCATGATCTTTTGATCCAGCAGCTCGGTATCACAGAAATATAGTGGCAAATATGGGGGAACTGCTCAAACCCCAAACACTGTAGAGTGTTTCTCACTGGGGGAGCAGTCCCACCGCATGTTGACCGCAGCAAACGACCATCCCCAGCAAAAAATGCGTACAATGGAGGATGCCGGCGCAGTCCACATGCACCACAAAGGCATCCTACACAAAACGGAGCATTGTGCGGATTAAAATATAATTATCTAAATCACAAAAAAAATGCTTTAAACGGATATGCCACTGACTATACTAGCTAGTCATACAAGCAGATATTAAAAGCTGAGACTTTTGCCAATATGTTCCTGTCAGGAACATATCGGAGCCCATCATACACCACGTCACGGTCTCTCAACATGGCAAGGGTACTACCACTACGCTAACTATGGTGTGAACACGGTCTGAAGGTGATCACATCCAGACTGTACCGGACTTGGTAAATTCAATCTACCATTTATCTATAGCTGATCGACGGGGGAAGGGGGACAATAGGCCATCACTTAAAAAAGGCTGGAGAACCCCATTAACAGGGCTACTTATCTATCATGCTTCATTTACAATACAGGTCTCCTCACATGGGGAAGAGAGACCTTATGGGCCCCCTCAGGCCGGAGTGCAATGCACTCTCTGCACCACCTAAAGTTACACAAATGTCTGTAGAGAGCAGGTTGGTCCTGTCAGTGCTCAGCATTCATCACTGCAAAGGCAAGACCTCAGAATCCTGCTGAGTGGTTGTAGACTGCTTGTAGTATCTTGATCCTGAACCAGCCTGCTATTTTTACTTGGTGGAGAAAGTGCTCCATTACCAATGAGGAAGGCCTATTGCAACATGCAAGTAGTTGTGGACCACTTCCGACAGGTTCCTGTACCAAGGTAGGTGGCAGCTGTATTGCTCCAACCTAAAAATTTGACCAGAGGCCAAGATAGCACCAGGCCCATGGAAGCCCTATGTGAACCTTGCACTGTGAGATTAACAGACTATAACTGTCAAATTGTGTGTCGTTACTTGCAACCGTCAAGCAAAGTGCCCATTAGAGATGGTACCAACAAGGTGTATACCCACCGGGACTGCAACCTCCATGCTAAGTGCCCTTTAGACTCTGCAGCCTCTAAGCTGTGCCCAGAATTTGTCACCACCCTCTTACAAGTACATGAGTAAAAATGACCTGAACATCCTGAATATTGCTATAAATGACAGTGGCTTTCATCTAAAATCCTTTTCTTAGCCATTATTACCAACGAGAAGTATAACATTTGCTTATTATGACTCAGTGATGACAAGTCAAGATGCTGGTCGACAGGAACTAAGAGTTGATTATAGGTCAAAGACATGGGTTGTGGAGCTCAGAAATGGTCTCATTTAATGATGATTACAGAGTGAAGTATTTCACCTGATTACAGCTCAGAAAGGTCACATATAGCCTCCATGTCTGCGCTCTGCTACGTGTTTGCTAAGATAATTAAGCGGAAGAACATGCACATTTTAATGATGTGCAGAGGCTAATGTAAGAAGTCATATAACACACAGGTCCCAGTGACACCGAGCGCTTCACAAATGATAACGCTTATGAAAGATCCTATGGGTTTCATAAAGCTTGACACACTGTCGTTTCTATGATATCTACATGCTATTTAACAGGACATAATATCACTAATTATAGATGGCTTAGGCCTTGTGCACATACTAGAACCTGGAGGATGGTACAATGAGTCCTCGAGGCTCTTTATTATGCAGACATAAGCACAATGTGTGCTGCTAGTATGGTGCCTCCTAATGGTAGCCTTCTATTAATGGTGGTAGCCTCTCCTAGAACTACTGATTATAGGGGAGAAGCCACCTGATTCTGTAAGTATTGAAAAAACGCTGTATACTTCTATATGAAACCAGAGGCATATGGAGGGAAGAAAAAGTCCACCAGACTTCCACGATGGTGTTTTTCAGCTCTGGACAACTCAATCTTGGCCATAATACAGTCACGAGCACGAAGCTTTAAAATCAGTTCACATTTAGAAGATCTTGACATAACTATAGGAGGAAAACCAAAATATTCATCAGAAAGATGAAAGACAATGTGTGGAAATATACTCAATAATATAAAAAAAACAAGAGCACACATGTACAGTACAGACCAAAAGTTTGGACACACCTTCTCATTCAAAGAGTTTTCTTTATTTTCATGACTATGAAAATTGTAGATTAACACTGAAGGCATCAAAACTATGAATTAACACATGTGGAATTATATACATAACAAAAAAGTGTGAAACAACTGAAAATATGTCATATTCTAGGTTCTTCAAAGTAGCCACCTTTTGCTTTGATTACTGCTTTGCACAACCTTGGCATTCTCTTGATGAGCTTCAAGAGGTAGTCACCTGAAATAGTTTTCACTTCCCAGGTGTGCCCTGTCAGGTTTAATAAGTGGGATTTCTTGCCTTATAAATGGGGTTGGGACCGTCAGTTGCATTGTGGAGAAGTCAGGTGGATACACAGCTGATAGTCCTACTGAATAGACTGTTAGAATTTGTATTACGGCAAGAAAAAAGCAGCTAAGTAAAGAAAAATGAGTGGCCATCATTACTTTGAAAGTGTCCCCAAGTGCAGTCACAAAAACCATCAAGCGCTACAAAGAAACTGTCTCACATGCGGACCGCCCCAGTAAAGGAAGACCAAGAGTCACCTCTGCTGCGGAGGATAAGTTAATCCGAGTCACCAGCCTCAGAAATCGCAGGTTAACAGCAGCTCAGATTAGAGACCAGGTCAATACCACACAGAGTTCTAGCAGCAGACACATCTCTAGAACAACTGTTAAGAGGAGACTGTGTGAATCAGGCCTTCATGGTAGAATATCTGCTAGGAAACCACTGCTAAGGACAGGCAACAAGCAGAAGAGACTTGTTTGGGCTAAAGAACACAAGGAATGGACATTAGACCAGTGGAAATCTGTGCTTTGGTCGGATGAGTCCAAATTTGAGATCTTTGGTTCCAACCACCGTGTCTTTGTGTGACGCAGAAAAGGTGAACGGATGGACTCTACATGCCTGGTTCCCACCGTGAAGCATGGAGGAGGAGGTGTGATGGTGTGGGGGTGCTTTGCTGGTGACACGGTTGGGGATTTATTCAAAATTGAAGGCATACTGAACCAGCATGGCTACCACAGCATCTTGCAGCGGCATGCTATTCCATCCGGTTTGCATTTAGTTGGACCATCATTTATTTTTCAACAGGACAATGACCACAAACACACCTCCAGGCTGTGTTAGGGCTGTTTGACCATGAAGGAGAGTGATGGGGTGCTGCGCCAGATGACCTGGCCTCCACAGTCACCGGACCTGAACCCAATCGAGATGGTTTGGGGTGAGCTAGACCGCAGAGTGAAGGCAAAAGGGCCAACAAGTGCTAAGCATCTCTGGGAACTCCTTCAAGACTGTTGGAAGACCATTTCAGGTGACTACCTCTTGAAGCTCATCAAGAGACTGCCAAGAGTGTGCAAAGCAGTAATCAAAGCAAAAGGTGGCTACTTTAAAGAACCTAGAATATGACATATTTTCAGTTGTTTCACACTTTTTTTGTTATGTATATAATTCCACATGTGTTAATTCATAGTTTTGATGCCTTCAGTGTGAATCTACAATTTTTTATAGTCATGAAAATAAAGAAACTCTTTGAATGAGAAGGTGTGTCCAAACTTTTGGTCTGTACTGTATAATCATAACATATTTTATAAAATGACATCATAAAAGACAACATATATATGAATAATTGAAGTATGAATTAATATAGAGCAGCAATGAAGTAAGCTCTGCGAATAAGCAGCTCCCCAATAGGTACACAAGGTATAAAAATCCCCTCTCAGAAATAATAATTATGGCTTAACAGCACATTGCATGAATAGACATAAACTGACTCCTCAAAGGTCAAAGGAGGAAGTCCATACCAAATAATAAAGGTAAAAACCACAAGGGTTACATAAGCCCAAAAAGGTTGAAGGAAATCATAGCATAGAAAACAAAAATGCACATAATACAACCCATATATGGCAGCAATGCAGTAAGCGCTACGAATAAGCAGCTCCCCAATAGGTACACAAGGTAAAAAAATCCCCCCTATTCTTAAATACCCCTGTAATTGGTGCATCTAGCCACTCACGTCCCGCGATATGTGGATGCACAGGCGCCTTCACCTCTGCCCATCCCATCTCCCATCTAGCTCATGGGAGATTTCATCTCCCATCTTGGCAAGATGGGATGGGCAGAGGTGAAGGCGCCTGTGCATCCACATATCGTGGGACGTGAGTGGCTAGATGCACTAATTACAGGGATATTCAGGAAGGCAGGTTAGACACGCCCCTTGAAAAAGTGGAGCGAAACGCGCGCTGGGGTGCGCTCCCTAGAGGTTCAGGTTCGTTCCCCCTACTCCACTTTATCAGGTATTTATTCTGTATTTGTGGTTATTTGGCCGTATATGGGTTGTATTGTATGCATTTTTGTTTCCTATACTATGAAATCCTTCAACCTTTTTGGGCTTATGGAACCCTTGTGGTTTTTACCTGTATTATTTGGTATGGACTTCCTCCTTTGACCTTTGAGGAGTCTGTTTATGTCTATTCATGCAATGTGCTGTTAAGCCATAATTATTATTCCTGAGGGGGGATTTTTTACCTTGTGTACCTATTGGGGAGCTGCTTATTCGCAGCGCTTACTGCATTGCTGCTCTATATTTATTCATACTTTAGTTATTCATATATGTTGTCTTTTATGATGTCATTTAATAAAATATGTTATGATTATACATGTGTGCTCTCGGTTTTTTGGTATTATAACTATCGGAGGGGCTGAGGTATCAGCTCGACCTGGGTCCTGGTGTCTGAGAGGGTTTCAAAGTCTTCTCTCCCACAAACAGTAGGTAGACACCTCTATAATACATTACACATGGTAGGTGGGGAGCCATGTTACAGATTTCAAGTTACTCCTCTGCAAAGCATCTCGATGGTAAATGCTAGCATGAAGGAATTTTAGAAAACCCCATTCTAATACCCAACACTTGCTCCTGAGAAATCACGTTACAATAAACATGGCGACTATTACATCTCCCTAAGTTGCCCCTGTTTTACTCCTGCACTCGTGAATCAGAATCCAACATACCCGTACCACCATGTCCAATCCATACCCAGCTTCCATAGGATTCTCAACACAATTGTATCCTTTCAAGTTTGTGTCAACAGTTTTGGAAGGTCCTTTTCTGTTGACAAACAGTGAGATCCATAAAAACTTGGTTTGAGGAGTTCGGTTTGGAGGATCTTGAGTGGCTACACAGAGTCCTGACCTCAACCTCATCCAGCACCATCCGATGAATTGGAAAGCTGGGTCAGATGTTTTTGGCTAACACTTCCTGACCTTATAGCTGAATGTACACAAATTTCCAGACACACTCCAAATTCTTGCGGAAAGCCTTTCCAGAAGAGAAGGAACTGTTATAGAGGCAAAACCCTTACACCGATAGTTTTGAAACAGGATGCTCAACAAGACCAACACTGTCAGGCTCAAGAGTCTAAATACTTTTGGCCACACAGTTCATATAAAAAATATAACTTTTAAAGACACTTCTGTTTTAGTAACTAATTGCAATAACAATTCTGAAGCATCCTTACATACACCTCTACGATCTTCGTAGGTGTTACCAATGGGGGGGTTGTCCCTGCACAGTCAGACACTGCTGTATGTGACACCCCTACTGGTAACACAGAGTTGCAGATTCATTAATAAACTCCTAGTAGCATTAAGCGAGGAACAGAACAAAATAGAGTTATATGTCAAGATGTCCCAGAATTGTTATTGAATGGGAAACACAATTATTTAGTAAAACAGATGTGTCAGGAGAGGTGACAGGTTCTCTTTAAGGGTAGAGAACCTCCAAGAAGGCAACCTCCAAAAATGCTATAATCAATTTGATGCTTGATAATCTAGTCTTGAGAGATTCCAGCATGTATTGCACTCCTGTACCAGCGACCAGTGCTAAACTAGATGAATGTCTAATGTCTATCAAATACTGAATTTATGGAACGGATGGATGGATAGATGAGATCCCATTTTGAAACCCTGGCTATATGTGAGTCTACAGTTCTGCAAGTTTCTTCTGTAAACAGTTGACAAGCTTGACTTCACACTTGAGAACAGTTTAGCTGAGCACACATCAGGCAGCGGAGTAGTACGTTTCTCCCATAGCAGATTATTCTACAATGCCTGATGTATCGATGACACATAACCACCAGATCTAGTTCTATACTAATATTAAAGGGCATCTGTCAGCAGTTTTGTACCTATGGCACTGGCTGACCTGTTACATGTGCGCTTGTCAGCTGAAGGCATCTGTGTTGGTCCCATGTTCATATGTGCTCGCATTGCTGAGAAAAGTAATGTTTTACTATCTGCAAATGAGCCTCTAGGAGCAATGGGGGAGTTGTCATTACACCTAGAAGCTCTGCCCTCACTGCAACTGCAGCGCCATCTCCACTTTGATGGTCAGGGCCAGGTGTGATCACGTTTACACTGCCTGGCCCTGTCAAAGTGCAGAGGGTGCGGCAGTTGCAGAGAGAACAGCCTCTAGGTGCAATGGCAATGCCCCCGTTGCTCCTAGAGACTCATTTATACATAGTAAAAATCATTTTCCTCAGCAGTGCAGGCACATATGAACATGGGACCAACACAGATGCCTTCATCTGCCAAGCGCACATGTAACAGGTCAGCCACTGTCATAGGTACAGATCTGCTGACTGATGCCCTAAGACAACAAGAAATTCTGGGAGATTTCAGCTCTGAAAGCTACAAAACTGTGAATTCAGCTCTGAAGTGTGATACAGGCGGTAACTCAGAATTAGTACAAGATAATTAATGCAATAGGCTTGGAAAATAATGGTTAGGTAAAGTTACCATAAGAAAAATTTAACATCTCTTGAAGGACAGATGAAATGATGGAAAAATATGTGGACCCTGTGTAAAATATAACCTGATCTGATTACAGGAGGAAGAGGCCCAGACAAAGACATATTGGAAATGACCCTAGGAAGACAACGCTGATACATAGCATTTTATGTTCTTCTCTCCTGCTTATTTGCAGTAATGCTTCTTAATAACATAAGAAACATATGTCCTCCCATTATTATATAACAGTAAAGTGGCAGAAGCGTCATTAGACGGATAGATTCTACTTCCTCTAATTAGTTTATTTTGGTCTGAGCTTCCTCCAGGATCATGACCATGAATCGTCTGTCCTGATGATGCAGTCAGAATGCAATGCTGTTTTACTAAGCAGTAGGGTAATTAAAGGGAGATCATTAATTTGTAGTGACCAGAGTCAATGACGGAGATCAATATTTCGCTTTAAGTGCACTTATATTCCTAAAAGCAATCCTTAATTGGGAAACGATTTTGACATTGCCGTGCTTTACAAATAAATTGACTGTTTTTTTACAAGCAAAATGAGGAAAGATTATAAGCTTAAAGGGGTTTTCCCATCTTAGACAATGGGGGCATATCGCTAGGATATGCCCCCATTGTCTGATAGGTGCGGGTCCCACCTCTGGGACCCGCACCTACAAGGAGAACGGAGCCGGGGAGAGTTGTGGCTGGAGGACCCCGGGTTTCCGGCGGCTCCATAGAAATTAATGAAGGGCGGCTGCACATGTGCAGTGCGCCCTCCTCAACTTTCTCCACTCCGTTCTCCTTCTAGGTGCGGGTCCCAGAGGTGGGACCTGCACCTATCAGATAATGGGGGCATATCCTAGCGATATGCCCCCATTGTCTACGATGGGATAACACCTTTAAGTAATGGCTTCTTAGGGTTGTGCCACCAAGCTCAGCCAGGAACCTATGATGAATAGCTACTTCTAAGACCATACAATTATATGTAACATTTAATGTATATTCCCCCTCCTTCCAAATATTGTATTATTACTGCATGCATTTACATTGCATGTCACAGCTCTTCTACAGTAGTTCTGGAGTCCGTAGAGGAACTCAATGCTTGATCCCCCATTAATACTATTTTCTGACTTGTCTAAATGGCCTGAAGAAGATTAGAAAGGAGGGCATTACTTTAAATAGTTTTTTCAAGATTTTGAAATTGATGGCCTTTCCTTAGGAATGGTCAGTATTAGATTGGTGGAGTCCGACCACCAGCAACTGCACCGAACAGACTTAAAGAGTCACTGACCTTTCACACAATTTCATTTGATTTAATAGAAAATTTTGGGACTAGCAAGTCTCTAAATCACCTCATTAAAAAAAATCTACCTGCATCCACCAGAAAAATTTTTGTAAAGTCTTGGCCACTAGGGATCTCACCTCCACCTGCAGTCCACTGCCTGTTGTCAGGCAAGATGTGTCCCTGGTAACAAAGACCCAGAAGATGGCTGAGAGGAAGTAGGGACGTGTCAGAGCTAACTGAGATCTGGAGCCTTATAAAATAACTGCTTCTACACAGGAGCCTCCTGTGTGTCTGTAAGTATAATTTATCTCTCTTTATTTCTTCTGTGAGCTACAGAGCATAAAGTGGGAAGTAAGGGAAAAGACTTTCACAGCAGTTTAGTGCTTGCAGATTTCACAAAAGGGATACACTCCCTGCTTCTGAGTGAAATGCATCTAGCTGTGCAGCTGAAACAGGAACTATGACTGAAAGAGACATTAGAAAAGCCCAAAAAAGACTTGTTCCTTCACAGTTGTACAAAGAAGTACAGCTATTATGCAAAACTTTTTTGAAAACTCTGGAACTTCTTAAGAGGCTACAAAGCTTTCTGGAGCACCACATCTCATACATTGCTTACCAGACACACCCCAATACATTTTGTGCCAGCTATGCTTGGTACTGCAGCTCAGTAAAATTCAAGTAAATGGGACTGAGCTGGACTACCCCACACAGCCAGTACCAAATGTATGGCACCGGGCCTGGAAAACAAGAAAGGGAACACTGCAATCAATTTAGTCAACTAATTGATAGAAGTAATTGGAGTTGAACTCCCACTAATCCTTTATTGATGGTCCTTTAAAGATAATGAACTTTCTATCTGCCCTATTAGTATATCTAGACTTTATAGAGGAGATTTTCCTCCTTGAGATCCCCCCATATTAGAAATAGCAGAGAACTGCTGGAAAGTGTTGTTCTCATAATGTAGGACTCTGCAAGATCATGTATGACATTAATTTGCTATTACATGTAACGCTGCTCATACCTGGCTGCCTGTAGCTTTATTAGCATCAAATTACCAGTGGGTTTCAGCATCACCCTGTAAGGGCTCTATTCCTTCATAATTGGTGATGGCCAATTTCCTGCCATATTGCTCTATAGGCAATGTCCCTCACAAAATATGGTGCTGCCACTGCCAGCCACTTGACCCTATATTTTTTAAACCCATTCTTAGCAAAACATGGTTTTGCCTAGAATCTAATGGCTACATAAGACTCATTGTCCAGGACCTCAATAACATCTATACTAAACCTAACTGTAATACACACCACACATAACCCCTTTAAAAAGTTTAAAAGCCTTCAAAAATGCAGCACTTGTGTCTCAGCATTACGTGGTCTTCATGTGACCTGAAACTCCTGGAAGCCCATACACTGTAGGCTTTACTGCAAAATAGACCCTCTTATTTCAGCCATTAGCTGATCAAGTCAAAAAGAGACACTGGCCTAGATTTATTAATCCTGTAGATGGGTGATAAAAGTGGTGAAGGGATAGACACTTTTGTCTACTGTTATACCATCTATTGGTTGACTTAGTTTAGGGGGGGGGGGGAAATTACTCCAGAATTGTGGTTTAATTTTGCCACAAAATTTTGCATTCTAGACCATGTCCCTTTCCACTATGCCCCACCAACTTGGCGAGCAAGTTGAAAAAAAAAGTTGTGCCAAGTTGCATCAACATTGTGAAAATGTGTGCCACTTTTTAGACAGACTCTAGGCACAGACACATTAGCAAATCTGGGCCACTGTCCTTTGAAACAGAGCAGTCAAACCAAATCATGATTTATGACTTAATCCCTTCTTCTCTGCAAGCCATCCTGATCCTACCTTTATCATGTCTGCTATTTCTGGTCTAGTCTCTAGAGATAGCAATGTTCTGTTAATGATCTCGATAATGATCCTTTTTAGGGATGAGCGAACTCGAACTGTATAGTTCGGGTTCGTACCGAATTTTGGGGTGTCCGTGACACGGACCCGAACCCGGACATTTTCGTAAAAGTCCGGGTTCGGGTTCGGTGTTCGTCGCTTTCTTGGCGCTTTTGTGACGCTTTCTTGGCGCTTTTTGAAAGGCTGCAAAGCAGCCAATCAACAAGCGTCATACTACTTGCCCCAAGAGGCCATCACAGCCATGCCTACTATTGGCATGGCTGTGATTGGCCAGAGCACCATGTGACCCAGCCTCTATTTAAGCTGGAGTCACATAGCGCCGCCCGTCACTCTGCTCTGATTAGCGTAGGGAGAGGTTGCGGCTGCGACAGTAGGGCGAGATTAGGCAGATTAACTCCTCCAAAGGACTTGATTAACTGATCGATCTGCAGCTGTGGATCATTGAGCTGCTGATCCTCAATTGCTCACTGTTTTTAGGCTGCACAGACCGTTTGTCAGTCTCATTTTTCTGGGGTGATCGGCGGCCATTTTGTGTCTTGTGGTGCGCCAGCACAAGCTGCGACCAAGTGCATTTAACCCTCAATGGTGTGGTTGTTTTTTGGCTAAAGCCTACATCAGGGTGAAGCTGTCACACCAAGTGCATTTAACCAGCAATAGTCTGTTCATTTTTTGGCCATATACAAAATCAGGGGCAAGCTGCGCCTGTCACCAAGTGCATTTAACCCTCAATGGTGTGGTTGTTTTTTGGCTAAAGCCTACATCAGGGTGAAGCTGTCACACCAAGTGCATTTAACCAGCAATAGTCTGTTCATTTTTTGGCCATATACAAAATCAGGGGCAAGCTGCGCCTGTCACCAAGTGCATTTAACCCTCAATGGTGTGGTTGTTTTTTGGCTAAAGCCTACATCAGGGTGAAGCTGTCACACCAAGTGCATTTAACCAGCAATAGTCTGTTCATTTTTTGGCCATATACAAAATCAGGGGCAAGCTGCGCCTGTCACCAAGTGCATTTAACCCTCAATGGTGTGGTTGTTTTTTGGCTAAAGCCTACATCAGGGTGAAGCTGTCACACCAAGTGCATTTAACCAGCAATAGTCTGTTCATTTTTTGGCCATATCCCAGTCTAATTCTGTCACTAAATCCATACCGGTCACCCAGCGCCTAAATACTAGGCCTCAAATTTATATCCAGCTAAATCTGTCCCTAGTGCTGTAGCTGGGCGAGTTATTTAGTGTCCGTTCAAGCACATTTCTTGTTCTGGGTTGAAATACAATTCTCAATTTAGCAATTTCATAATTTAGTGGTTCCTGCTATATCAGAGCTCTTTGAAATCTATCCCAAAAAGGGTATATAATATTGAAGGTGCACATAGGGTCATTCAGAGTAACTTCACACACACCCGCTACTGTGTATTTCCAAGTCTAATTCTGTCACTAAATCCATACCGGTGACCCAGCGCCTAAATACTAGGCCTCAAATTTAATTCCCTCTAAATCTCTCGTTACCCACCGCTGTACTGTTGTTGCTGGGCAAGATATTTAGTGTCCGTCAAAGCACATTTTTTGTTCTGGGTTGAAGTACAATTCCCAATTTAGCAATTTCATAATTTAGTGGTTTCTGCTATATCAGAGCTATTTGAAATCTATCCCAAAAAGGGTATATAATATTGAAGGTGCACATAGGGTCATTCAGAATAACTTCACACACACCCGCTACTGTGTATTTCCAAGTCTAATTCTGTCACTAAACCCATACCTGTCACCCAGCGCCTAAATACTAGGCCTCAAATTTAAATCCCTCTAAATCTCTCGTTACCGTTGTCCTGTTGTAGCTGGGAAAGTTATTTAGTGCCCGTCAAAGCACATTTTTTGTTCTGGGTTGAAGTACAATTCCCAATTTAGCAATTTCATAATTTAGTGGTTCCTGCTATATCAGAGCTATTTGAAATCTATCCCAAAAAGGGTATATAATATTGAAGGTGCACATAGGGTCATTCAGAATAACTTCACACACACGCTTCTGTGCATTTCCAAGTCTAATTCTGTCACTAAATCCATACCGGTGACCCAGCGCCTAAATACTAGGCCTCAAATTTAAATCCCTCTAAATCTCTCGTTACCCACCGCTGTACTGTTGTTGCTGGGCAAGATATTTAGTGTCCGTCAAAGCACATTTTTTGTTCTGGGTTGAAGTACAATTCCCAATTTAGCAATTTCATAATTTAGTGGTTTCTGCTATATCAGAGCTATTTGAAATCTATCCCTAAAAGGGTATATAATATTGAAGGTGCACATAGGGTCATTCAGAATAACTTCACACACACGCTTCTGTGCATTTCCAAGTCTAATTCTGTCACTAAATCCATACCGGTGACCCAGCGCCTAAATACTAGGCCTCAAATTTAAATCCCTCTAAATCTCTCGTTACCCACCGCTGTACTGTTGTTGCTGGGCAAGATATTTAGTGTCCGTCAAAGCACATTTTTGTTCTGGGTTGAAGTACAATTCCCAATTTAGCAATTTCATAATTTAGTGGTTTCTGCTATATCAGAGCTATTTGAAATCTATCCCTAAAAGGGTATATAATATTGAAGGTGCACATAGGGTCATTCAGAATAACTTCACACACACGCTTCTGTGCATTTCCAAGTCTAATTCTGTCACTAAATCCATACCGGTGACCCAGCGCCTAAATACTAGGCCTCAAATTTAATTCCCTCTAAATCTCTCGTTACCCACCGCTGTACTGTTGTTGCTGGGCAAGATATTTAGTGTCCGTCAAAGCACATTTTTTGTTCTGGGTTGAAGTACAATTCCCAATTTAGCAATTTCATAATTTAGTGGTTTCTGCTATATCAGAGCTATTTGAAATCTATCCCTAAAAGGGTATATAATATTGAAGGTGCACATAGGGTCATTCAGAATAACTTCACACACACCCGCTACTGTGTATTTCCAAGTCTAATTCTGTCACTAAATCCATACCGGTGACCCAGCGCCTAAATACTAGGCCTCAAATTTAATTCCCTCTAAATCTCTCGTTACCCACCGGTGTACTGTTGTTGCTGGGCAAGATATTTAGTGTCCGTCAAAGCACATTTTTTGTTCTGGGTTGAAGTACAATTCCCAATTTAGCAATTTCATAATTTAGTGGTTTCTGCTATATCAGAGCTATTTGAAATCTATCCCTAAAAGGGTATATAATATTGAAGGTGCACATAGGGTCATTCAGAATAACTTCACACACACGCTTCTGTGCATTTCCAAGTCTAATTCTGTCACTAAATCCATACCGGTGACCCAGCGCCTAAATACTAGGCCTCAAATTTAAATCCCTCTAAATCTCTCGTTACCCACCGCTGTACTGTTGTTGCTGGGCAAGATATTTAGTGTCCGTCAAAGCACATTTTTTGTTCTGGGTTGAAGTACAATTCCCAATTTAGCAATTTCATAATTTAGTGGTTTCTGCTATATCAGAGCTATTTGAAATCTATCCCTAAAAGGGTATATAATATTGAAGGTGCACATAGGGTCATTCAGAATAACTTCACACACACGCTTCTGTGCATTTCCAAGTCTAATTCTGTCACTAAATCCATACCGGTCACCCAGCGCCTAAATACTAGGCCTCAAATTTATATCCCGCTGAATTTGAATACAATACATTGGGCCAAATAATATATTTGTTGTTGTGGTGAACCATAACAATGAGAAAAACATCTAGTAAGGGACGCGGACGTGGACATGGTCGTGGTGGTGTTAGTGGACCCTCTGGTGCTGGGAGAGGACGTGGCCGTTCTGCCACATCCACACGTCCTAGTGTACCAACTACCTCAGGTCCCAGTAGCCGCCAGAATTTACAGCGATATATGGTGGGGCCCAATGCCGTTCTAAGGATGGTAAGGCCTGAGCAGGTACAGGCATTAGTCAATTGGGTGGCCGACAGTGGATCCAGCACGTTCACATTATCTCCCACCCAGTCTTCTGCAGAAAGCGCACAGATGGCGCCTGAAAACCAACCCCATCAGTCTGTCACATCACCCCCATGCATACCAGGGAAACTGTCTCAGCCTCAAGTTATGCAGCAGTCTCTTATGCTGTTTGAAGACTCCGCTGGCAGGGTTTCCCAAGGGCATCCACCTAGCCCTTCCCCAGCGGTGAAAGACATAGAATGCACTGACGCACAACCACTTATGTTTCCTGATGATGAGGACATGGGAATACCACCTCAGCATGTCTCTGATGATGACGAAACACAGGTGCCAACTGCTGCGTCTTTCTGCAGTGTGCAGACTGAACAGGAGGTCAGGGATCAAGACTGGGTGGAAGACGATGCAGGGGACGATGAGGTCCTAGACCCCACATGGAATGAAGGTCGTGCCACTGACTTTCACAGTTCGGAGGAAGAGGCAGTGGTGAGACCGAGCCAACAGCGTAGCAAAAGAGGGAGCAGTGGGCAAAAGCAGAACACCCGCCGCCAAGAGACTCCGCCTGCTACTGACCGCCGCCATCTGGGACCGAGCACCCCAAAGGCAGCTTCAAGGAGTTCCCTGGCATGGCACTTCTTCAAACAATGTGCTGACGACAAGACCCGAGTGGTTTGCACGCTGTGCCATCAGAGCCTGAAGCGAGGCATTAACGTTCTGAACCTGAGCACAACCTGCATGACCAGGCACCTGCATGCAAAGCATGAACTGCAGTGGAGTAAACACCTTAAAACCAAGGAAGTCACTCAGGCTCCCCCTGCTACCTCTTCTGCTGCTGCCGCCTCGGCCTATTCTGCTGCTGCCGCCTCGGCCTCTTCCTCCGCCTCTGGAGGAACGTTGGCACCTGCCGCCCAGCAAACAGGGGATGTACCACCAACACCACCACCACCACCTCCGTCACCAAGCGTCTCAACCATGTCACACGCCAGCGTTCAGCTCTCCATCTCACAAACATTTGATAGAAAGCGTAAATTCCCACCTAGCCACCCTCGATCCCTGGCCCTGAATGCCAGCATTTCTAAACTACTGGCCTATGAAATGCTGTCATTTAGGCTGGTGGACACAGACAGCTTCAAACAGCTCATGTCGCTTGCTGTCCCACAGTATGTTGTTCCCAGCCGGCACTACTTCTCCAAGAGAGCCGTGCCTTCCCTGCACAACCAAGTATCCGATAAAATCAAGTGTGCACTGCGCAACGCCATCTGTAGCAAGGTCCACCTAACCACAGATACGTGGACCAGTAAGCACGGCCAGGGACGCTATATCTCCCTAACTGCACACTGGGTAAATGTAGTGGCAGCTGGGCCCCAGGCGGAGAGCTGTTTGGCGCACGTCCTGCCGCCGCCAAGGATCGCAGGGCAACATTCTTTGCCTCCTGTTGCCACCTCCTCCTTCTCGGCTTCCTCCTCCTCTTCTTCCACCTGCTCATCCAGTCAGCCACACACCTTCACCACCAACTTCAGCACAGCCCGGGGTAAACGTCAGCAGGCCATTCTGAAACTCATATGTTTGGGGGACAGGCCCCACACCGCACAGGAGTTGTGGCGGGGTATTGAACAACAGACCGACGAGTGGTTGCTGCCGGTGAGCCTCAAGCCCGGCCTGGTGGTGTGTGATAATGGGCGAAATCTCGTTGCAGCTCTGGGACTAGCCAATTTGACGCACATCCCTTGCTTGGCGCATGTGCTGAATTTGGTGGTGCAGAAGTTCATTCACAACTACCCCGACATGTCAGAGCTGCTGCATAAAGTGCGGGCCGTCTGTTCGCGCTTCCGGCGTTCACATCCTGCCGCTGCTCGCCTGTCTGCGCTACAGCGTAACTTCGGCCTTCCCGCTCACCGCCTCATATGCGACGTGCCCACCAGGTGGAACTCCACCTTGCACATGCTGGACAGACTGTGCGAGCAGCAGCAGGCCATAGTGGAGTTTCAGCTGCAGCACGCACGGGTCAGTCGCACTACAGAACAGCACCACTTCACCACCAATGACTGGGCCTCCATGCGAGACCTGTGTGCCCTGTTGCGCTGTTTCGAGTACTCCACCAACATGGCCAGTGGCGATGACACCGTTATCAGCGTTACAATACCACTTCTATGTCTCCTTGAGAAAACACTTAGGGCGATGATGGAACAGGAGGTGGCCCAGGAGGAGGAGGAGGAGGATGAGGAAGAGGGGTCATTTTTAGCACTTTCAGGCCAGTCTCTTCGAAGTGACTCAGAGGGAGGTTTTTTGCAACAGCAGAGGCCAGGTACAAATGTGGCCAGCCAGGGCCCACTACTGGAGGACGAGGAGGACGAGGATGAGGAGGAGGTGGAGGAGGATGAGGATGAAGCATGGTCACAGCGGGGTGGCACCCAACGCAGCTCGGGTCCATCACTGGTGCGTGGCTGGGGGGAAAGGCAGGACGATGACGATACGCCTCCCACAGAGGACAGCTTGTCCTTACCCCTGGGCAGCCTGGCACACATGAGCGACTACATGCTGCAGTGCCTGCGCAACGACAGCAGAGTTGCCCACATTTTAACCTGTGCGGACTACTGGGTTGCCACCCTGCTGGATCCACGCTACAAAGACAATGTGCCCACCTTACTTCCTGCACTGGAGCGTGATAGGAAGATGCGCGAGTACAAGCGCACGTTGGTAGACGCGCTACTGAGAGCATTCCCAAATGTCACAGGGGAACAAGTGGAAGCCCAAGGCCAAGGCAGAGGAGGAGCAAGAGGTCGCCAAGGCAGCTGTGTCACGGCCAGCTCCTCTGAGGGCAGGGTTAGCATGGCAGAGATGTGGAAAACTTTTGTCAACACGCCACAGCTAACTGCACCACCACCTGATACGCAACGTGTTAGCAGGAGGCAACATTTCACTAACATGGTGGAACAGTACGTGTGCACACCCCTCCACGTACTGACTGATGGTTCGGCCCCATTCAACTTCTGGGTCTCTAAATTGTCCACGTGGCCAGAGCTAGCCTTTTATGCCTTGGAGGTGCTGGCCTGCCCGGCAGCCAGCGTTTTGTCTGAACGTGTATTCAGCACGGCAGGGGGCGTCATTACAGACAAACGCAGCCGCCTGTCTACAGCCAATGTGGACAAGCTGACGTTCATAAAAATGAACCAGGCATGGATCCCACAGGACCTGTCCGTCCCTTGTCCAGATTAGACATTAACTACCTCCCCATAACCATATATTATTGGACTCCAGGGCACTTCCTCATTCAATCCTATTTTTATTTTCATTTTACCATTATATTGCGATGCTACCCAAAGTTGAATGAACCTCTCCTCTGCCTGTGTGCTAGGCCTAAATATATGCCAATGGACTGTTGCAGTGGTGGCTGACATGAAGCCTGATTCTCTGCTATGACATGCAGACTAATTCTCTGCTGACATGAAGCCAGATTGTCTGTTACGGGACCTCTCTCCTCTGCCTGGGTGCTGGGCCTAAATTTATGACCATGGACTGTTGCAGTGGTGGCTGACGTGAAGCCTGATTCTCTGCTATGACATGCAGACTGATTCTCTGCTGACATGAAGCCAGATCGTCTGTTACGGGACCTCTCTGCTCTGCCTGTGTGCTAGGCCTAAATATATGCCAATGGACTGTTGCAGTGGTGGGTGACGTGAAGCCTCATTCTCTGCTATGACATGCAGACTGATTCTCTGCTGACATGAAGCCAGATTGTCTGTTACGGGACCTCTCTGCTCTGCCTGTGTGCTAGGCCTAAATATATGCCAATGGACTGTTGCAGTGGTGGGTGACGTGAAGCCTCATTCTCTGCTATGACATGCAGACTGATTCTCTGCTGTCATGAAGCCAGATTGTCTGTTACGGGACCTCTCTGCTCTGCCTGTGTGCTAGGCCTAAATATATGCCAATGGACTGTTGCAGTGGTGGGTGACGTGAAGCCTCATTCTCTGCTATGACATGCAGACTGATTCTCTGCTGTCATGAAGCCAGATTGTCTGTTACGGGACCTCTCTGCTCTGCCTGTGTGCTAGGCCTAAATATATGCCAATGGACTGTTGCAGTGGTGGGTGACGTGAAGCCTCATTCTCTGCTATGACATGCAGACTGATTCTCTGCTGACATGAAGCCAGATTGTCTGTTACGGGACCTCTCTGCTCTGCCTGTGTGCTAGGCCTAAATATATGCCAATGGACTGTTGCAGTGGTGGGTGACGTGAAGCCTCATTCTCTGCTATGACATGCAGACTGATTCTCTGCTGTCATGAAGCCAGATTGTCTGTTACGGGACCTCTCTGCTCTGCCTGTGTGCTAGGCCTAAATATATGCCAATGGACTGTTGCAGTGGTGGGTGACGTGAAGCCTCATTCTCTGCTATGACATGCAGACTGATTCTCTGCTGACATGAAGCCAGATTGTCTGTTACGGGACCTCTCTGCTCTGCCTGTGTGCTAGGCCTAAATATATGCCAATGGACTGTTGCAGTGGTGGGTGACGTGAAGCCTCATTCTCTGCTATGACATGCAGACTGATTCTCTGCTGTCATGAAGCCAGATTGTCTGTTACGGGACCTCTCTGCTCTGCCTGTGTGCTAGGCCTAAATATATGCCAATGGACTGTTGCAGTGGTGGGTGACGTGAAGCCTCATTCTCTGCTATGACATGCAGACTGATTCTCTGCTGACATGAAGCCAGATTGTCTGTTACGGGACCTCTCTGCTCTGCCTGTGTGCTAGGCCTAAATATATGCCAATGGACTGTTGCAGTGGTGGGTGACGTGAAGCCTCATTCTCTGCTATGACATGCAGACTGATTCTCTGCTGACATGAAGCCAGATCCTCTGTTACGGGAGCTCTCTCCTCTGCCTGGGTGCTGGGCCTAAATTTATGACAATTGACTGTTGCAGTGGTGGGTGACGTGAAGCCTGATTCTCTGCTATGATATGAAGACTGATTCTCTGCTGACATGAAGCCAGATTGTCTGTTACGGGACCTTTCTCCTCTGCCTGGGTTCTGGGCCTAAATTTATGAAAATTGACTCTTACAGTGGTGGGTGACGTGAAGCCTGATTCTAGGCTATGATATGAAGACTGATTCTCTGCTGACATGAAGCCAGATTGTCTGTTACGGGACCTTTCTCCTCTGCCTGGGTTCTGGGCCTAAATTTATGAAAATTGACTCTTACAGTGGTGGGTGACGTGAAGCCTGATTCTCTGCTATGATATGAAGACTGATTCTCTGCTGACATGAAGCCAGATTCTCTGTTACGGGACCTCTCTCCTCTGCCTGGGTGCTGGGCCTAAATTTATGACAATGGACTGTTGCAGTGGTGGCTGACGTGAAGCCTGATTCTCTGCTATGACATGCAGACTGATTCTCTGCTGTCATGAAGCCAGATTGTCTGTTACGGGACCTCTCTGCTCTGCCTGTGTGCTAGGCCTAAATATATGCCAATGGACTGTTGCAGTGGTGGGTGACGTGAAGCCTGATTCTCTGCTATGACATGCAGACTGATTCTCTGCTGACATGAAGCCAGATTGTCTGTTACGGGACCTCTCTGCTCTGCCTGTGTGCTAGGCCTAAATATATGCCAATGGACTGTTGCAGTGGTGGGTGACGTGAAGCCTCATTCTCTGCTATGACATGCAGACTGATTCTCTGCTGACATGAAGCCAGATTCTCTGTTACGGGACCTCTCTCCTCTGCCTGTGTGTGTGCTGGGCCTAAATATATGCCAATGGACTGTTGCAGTGGTGGCTGACGTGAAGCCTCATTCTCTGCTATGACATGCAGACTAATTCTCTGCTGACATGAAGACAGATTCTCTGTTACGGGACCTCCCTCCTCTGCCTGGGTGCTGGGCCTAAATATATGCCAATGGACTGTTGCAGTGGTGGCTGACGTGAAGCCTCATTCTCTGCTATGACATGCAGACTGATTCTCTGCTGACATGAAGCCAGATTCTCTGTTACGGGACCTCTCTCCTCTGCCTGTGTGTGTGCTGGGCCTAAATATATGCCAATGGACTGTTGCAGTGGTGGCTGACGTGAAGCCTCATTCTCTGCTATGACATGCAGACTGATTCTCTGCTGACATGAAGCCAGATTCTCTGTTACGGGACCTCTCTCCTCTGCCTGTGTGTGTGCTGGGCCTAAATATATGCCAATGGACTGTTGCAGTGGTGGGTGACGTGAAGCCTCATTCTCTGCTATGACATGCAGACTGATTCTCTGCTGACATGAAGCCAGATTCTCTGTTACGGGACCTCTCTCCTCTGCCTGTGTGTGTGCTGGGCCTAAATATATGCCAATGGACTGTTGCAGTGGTGGCTGACGTGAAGCCTCATTCTCTGCTATGACATGCAGACTAATTCTCTGCTGACATGAAGACAGATTCTCTGTTACGGGACCTCCCTCCTCTGCCTGGGTGCTGGGCCTAAATATATGCCAATGGACTGTTGCAGTGGTGGCTGACGTGAAGCCTCATTCTCTGCTATGACATGCAGACTGATTCTCTGCTGACATGAAGCCAGATTCTCTGTTACGGGACCTCTCTCCTCTGCCTGTGTGTGTGCTGGGCCTAAATATATGCCAATGGACTGTTGCAGTGGTGGCTGACGTGAAGCCTCATTCTCTGCTATGACATGCAGACTGATTCTCTGCTGACATGAAGCCAGATTCTCTGTTACGGGACCTCTCTCCTCTGCCTGTGTGTGTGCTGGGCCTAAATATATGCCAATGGACTGTTGCAGTGGTGGCTGACGTGAAGCCTCATTCTCTGCTATGACATGCAGACTAATTCTCTGCTGACATGAAGACAGATTCTCTGTTACGGGACCTCCCTCCTCTGCCTGGGTGCTGGGCCTAAATATATGCCAATGGACTGTTGCAGTGGTGGCTGACGTGAAGCCTCATTCTCTGCTATGACATGCAGACTAATTCTCTGCTGACATGAAGACAGATTCTCTGTTACGGGACCTCTCTCCTCTGCCTGGGTGCCGGGGCCTAAATATCTGAGAATGGACTGTTCCAGTGGTGGGTGACGGGAAGCCAGATTCTCTGCTATGGAACCTCTCTCCAATTGATTTTGGTTAATTTTTATTTATTTAATTTTTATTTTAATTCATTTCCCTATCCACATTTGTTTGCAGGGGATTTACCTACATGTTGCTGCCTTTTGCAGCCCTCTAGCTCTTTCCTGGGCTGTTTTACAGCCTTTTTAGTGCCGAAAAGTTCGGGTCCCCATTGACTTCAATGGGGTTCGGGTTCGGGACGAAGTTCGGATCGGGTTCGGATCCCGAACCCGAACATTTCCGGGATGTTCGGCCGAACTTCTCGAACCCGAACATCCAGGTGTTCGCTCAACTCTAATCCTTTTGCATAACCACTAAAGATGGCAGATGAATTTGCAGTAAGGAGCAGGGATTCCATGTGAAAAAAGTAAATTGCTAATCCATGGAAGACCTCGGCTGGACTTTATTTATGCCAATTGCACCTGTGATTTGTACAGATACTTTACTATCATATGCATATAGTCCCAGAAGAACAAGACAGTACTTTATAATTTAGCAGTGAAAAAAGACAATATACTGTAGATCCCCCATCTACATCATCCTTCTTCTAGACTCCATGAGCAAGGAAACAAAATCAAAGACGTTCATGGTAGAAGAACAGATGCATCAAGCTTCCAGTGGTTAGAAGCCTCCAAAAATGCATCATTTCATCCATCCCAATAATTCAGGATTACTGGGATTTTACTCTATATCTCCCTAAGATTCTGGATTAGATCCCATATAGCATATAGAAAGCAGGCCTAAATAATTTGTCAGAATTTTGGAGGCACACTAAAGGGCTTTTCCCTGCAGTACGCTGACATGGCCACTATAATAGTGATCAGTGCTTTCTGCTTCCAACTTTCTCCACTGTGCTTTTTCAAGCATTGGAGGGCTGCTGGGAACAACTGATCATTGGGGATGCTGGGGGTCAGGATCCCAACCATTTTGATATTGATGACCTATCCTAGGGAGAGGCCATTTAATATCTAGAACCTGGAAAACTCCTATAAGGGCAATATTACTTGGAGAACCTTGGGTTGTGTAGGCTCTGATTGTATAGGGGAGTCTGGCAAAAATTATGCAAGTCAATTTGAGTGGGGTTGCTTGCACTGTGTGACTACTGGGCTGCATGGTGGCTTAGTGGTTAGCACGGGGGTTCTGGCTTTGAATCCAACCAAAGGCAGCATTTATACTCCCCAAAACATGCAGATTAATTTAAGGGTTTTAGTTTTTTTCAGGAGTACAATATTGATGACCTATCATTAATATCTGATCTGATGGGGGTCCAACTTCTGGCACCTCTGCCGATCACCTGTTTGAAAAGGCCACAGCACTGTCATGAGTGCTGCAGCCACCTCACCGGATACTAAGCACAGTGCCGTATAGTGGCTGTACTTGATATTGCACCCTAAGCCCATTTACTTGTGACCAAGGAACATCACATCACTAGCCTAGAAAGAGGACGAAGCAGCACAGCCTCTTTAAATAGTTGATGGGCGGGGGTGCCAGGAATCGGACCCCCACCAACAGATAATAATGACCTGTCCTGAGTATAGGTCATCATTATTTTACTACTGGAAACTAACCCTAGCATTAGTCTTATATATGGAAATTAGATTGTGAGAAGGGATGAGCAACTTCTGTTTTAGAAGTTCGCGTTAGGGTTCAGGTTACCACAGAATTGCCTTATGGATCCCGTGACCACGAATCATAAGTTATGGTCCGTGGTCACGGAATCCATAACGCAATTTTGCGATAACTCGAGCTTCTAAAACAGAAGTTCGCTCGTCCCTAATTGTGAGCTTGGGGACAGGAATTGATGCGAATGCTGTCAATCTCTGTACATCTCTGTGTAATATTTTGGCGCAACCATAAAGTTTTGCAACTGAAACCATTGTCTAACTCAGGTCCTAGAGTCATGACGTATTCCTTCTCGGAAACAAGTCGGCTTAGGGAATATGCAATAAGCTTGAAAACTACAATACTGTAGTCTCAAGCTCTTGCATTTCCCATTTTCCAGGAGTAAACCCTTAAAGGGGTTGTCCCATTTCATTAATTGCTGTTAATCAGTTTCCCCAAGTGTCATTGAATAATCTTCTAAATAACTTCCATTTCCTAACTTGCACGGTTCTCCTGAAAAATGCCTTCATCTGCGCCTCTGTTGTCTACCTGTATCCCATGGATACGGCCGGATACTTGCGGGGCTTGTATGTGCCGCGCCTGCGCACAATGTCCTACCTTCTCCCCAGCCGGCCGCTCGAGAACGCGCACGCATGGCTGTTTTACAAGCTGGGGAGGCGTGTCCTGCATGCTGGAGATAGTGCCGGGGAGAGAGACTGTCTGCCTGCTACGCTGCTGTCCTGCAGATTCTAGAGGAGGGAGGAGGGCCCTGGAAGATCACGGTGGCAGAGGTTAGTGATTGATATGCTCCCCTGGGCCCTATTAGTCACGGGCCGACTCCTTCTGGGCGCCGGAGCACACGGCGTCCTCGGTTGCTATGACGCCGTGCGCTCCCTCATGCCACCGGAATACAGTGATACATCTTACAGATCATAGCAGTGTATTACTGTTTTCCGGCAGCATGAGGGAGCGCACGGCGTCATAGCAACCGAGGACGCCGTGTGCTCCGGCGCCCAGAAGGAGTCCAGGCAGCAATCCACAGATGCCCCCACCCCTTAAGTGCCCTCCACAGATGCCCCCCCCCCACCCCATAAGTGCACTCCACAGATGCCCCCACCCCATAAGTGCCATCCACAGATGCCCCCACCCCATAAATGCACTCCACAGATGCCCCCACCCCATAAGTGCACTCCACAGATGCCCCCCCCCACCCCATAAGTGCCCTCCACAGATGCCCCCCCCACCCCATAAGTGCACTCCACAGATGCCCCCCCCACCCCATAAGTGCCCTCCACAGATGCCCCCCCCACCCCATAAGTGCCCTCCACAGATGCCCCCCCACCCCATAAGTGCCCTCCACAGATGCCCCCCACCCCATAAGTGCCCTCCACAGATGCCCCCCCACCCCATAAGTGTCCTCCACAGATGCCCCCCCACCCGATAAGTGTCCTCCACAGATGCCCCACCCCATAAGTGCCCTCCACAGATGCCCCCCCCCCCCATATAAGCTGGGTAATAGGTCAGTGATAATATCAGAGACCGGGAAAGCTGGGTAATAAGTCTATAAGACTTATTACCCAGCTTTCCGGTATCAGATATTATCACTGACTTATTACCCAGCTTTCCCGGTATCAGATATTATCACTGACTTATTACCCAGCTTTCCCGGTATCAGATATTATCACTGACTTATTACCCAGCTTTCCCGGTGTACAATATTATCACTGACTTATTACCCAGCTTTCCCGGTATCAGATATTATCACTGACTTATTACCCAGCTTTCCCGGTGTACAATATTATCACTGACTTATTACCCAGCTTTCCCGGTGAACAATATTATCACTGACTTATTACCCAGCTTTCCCGGTATCAGATATTATCACTGACTTATTACCCAGCTTTCCCGGTATCAGATATTATCACTGACTTATTACCCAGCTTTCCCGGTATCAGATATTATCACTGACTTATACCCAGCTTTCCCGGTATCAGATATTATCACTGACTTATACCCAGCTTTCCCGGTGTACAATATTATCACTGACTTATTACCCAGCTTCCCGGTATCAGATATTATCACTGACTTATTACCCAGCTTTACCGGGAAAGCTGGGTAATAAGTCAGTGATAATATTGTTCACCGGGAAAGCTGGGTAATAAGTCAGTGATAATATTGTACACCGGGAAAGCTGGGTAATAAGTCAGTGATAATATCTGATACCGGGAAAGCTGGGTAATAAGTCAGTGATAATATCTGATACCGGGAAAGCTGGGTAATAAGTCAGTGATAATATCTGATACCGGGAAAGCAGGGTAATAAGTCAGTGAATATATCTATCTATATCTAGCACAGATCATATGGCTACTAGCTAACATGCATTTGGGCTGTAGTGATTTATTGTTTTTGCTGCACAGAATGGGTTTGTAACACAGGTTTTATGTGTAAGTGTATTAGAATGCAGGACAGCCACAAGTTACTCCATTAGTTCACTAGCATTGGTCAGTGGTCACTGAGTGATTCCCCAGCAGGGGGAGGGGCTTTACATACTCTGCAGGCTCCATGTGGATGACTCATCCACATGAAGGAGCACGGACTGAGCTCTGAGGGTGAGTCATGAGGAGGCGTGGCCTTCACTCAACTGCCTGAGAAGCAGGAAGTTATCAGGACATTTACTGCTGGTAAGATTGAAACAGCAAAGTGGGACAACCCCTTTAAGTCTGTGTTTGAGAGCGGCTCGTATACCACAATGTTATTGATGCTGTCAACTCTGCTCTAAACCGCGCTCATCTGAGAGTATATAATCAATAGTTGTCCCATCTAGGATGCGCCTTGTCATTACAAATGTCTGTCCCATTCTTATCCCAATAAGTCTTGACAACAGTTTGCTGGAGCGTCCAATATTGCAAATGAAAACACAATAAAACAGCCCACAGACTGCAGAATACAAAGCAGAAAGACACAAAAAGCTCCTAATCACTTCTGGCTTCTTCTGACGACTGCAGACATACAACATTTCAAATTACTGCCTATAAAAGGTAAGAGGTTTATGTCACACGGACGATTTTTGGGGCAATTTTTACAAAAGATGAAGTTCAACAAGTCATAGCGATTTCCTGAAGCCTCTTATGTTGTAGCATCAGTTGCTGAAGGCTGCACGTATTATGGTATATCTCATATTTATCTTCATCCACAATGTAATTCGTTGCAACACAGTATCAAACACTCGGTCGGAAGCACTGTTCATCCTAATCCACCTGGTACATGTAAAGAACTGCATCCTACCAGCCTACAGTTCTGCCTTTAGAGCAGGGGTGCACAACCTGCGGCCCGCGGGCCGCATGCGGCCCCCAGAGCCATGGTTTGCGGCCCCCGCCCTGCTAGGCAGAAACACAGCTGATCCTGCAATCAGCTGTGTTTCTGCACAGAGCGCCGCACAGCAGATGGATCGCAGGTTTTGCTCCTCTACTGTAGCAGGAGCAGAAAGGGTCCCCGGCTATTAGTGAGAGCGGGGAAGCTGAGGAGAAGACCGAAGCGCTTTATTAGCGCTTCTGCCTTCTCCTCTATGAGCGCTCTGCAGTGTGGACCCAGCGATTATGTGATCGCTGGGTGTCTCGGGAACAGGGGAGCGCTGCCCTGGTACAAAGCCTCCGCAGCAGGCTGGTTTCCCTGTAACTGGGGCTCCTTTGGATGCTCTAGTTACAGGGGTAATAGTACAAAAAAAAAGTCACTTATTGTCTCCCAAAGGTCTTTCAGTGACCTCTTGGGGACAAATTATGTGGTAAAAATATATTTAAAAAAAAAGTAAAAAATTGATTCAAAAAAATTTGAAAACTAAATAAATTAAAAAAATTTAATAAAAAGGAAAAAGTGCTTAATAAAAGAGTGTTCACTGTCCCACCACAGTCTTTTTTATGAAAAAGTGCAAAATTTAGTGACAGTGTGCCCCAAAGTCTTTTTATGACCTCTTGGGGGACATATTATGTAGCAGAAATATATTAAGTTAAAAAAAAAAAGATACATAAAAGAAAAAACACCCACACCAATTAAAACAGTCACCATTACCGCCCCATTCACGTGAAACTTTTCATATTATATAACAAAATGGCCTACACAAAATAGAGAACTAATTATAATAATTTATTTTGGTGTCAGTTTGCATATTAAAAGAATAAGGAGCTATAGTTTGAAAAAAATATACTTTTTAAAAACGTTTTGTACAGTTTCCCCCAAATAAAAATTGTTGCAAAAATTATTTTGGTAGTCCAACAAATAAGATAGTTACAACCATTTGAACACCACACAAAAAAGTGTTTGGTCCTTAAGGCCTTTTCGGGCCTGGTCATTCAAGCGTTAAACAATAGGCGCCTTCCCCACTAGCAAGGTAATGTGCTTACTGGTTACTGCAGGGCCCCTATTACTGGATTGGCAGGAGATGGTAGTAACCAGTGAGCTCCGTCCTATGCAGTGAAGGAAAACTCTGATTTAGAAATAGGAGGCAGGATGGAAGGAAATGTCGCCACTTTTCTGGTAAAAAATGATTTTTAACAAGTTTCTGCAGCATGGCCTCTGAAATCGAAAATTCATGATTACCTGCTCCACTCCGCTCTGGTCCTCTGCACTGCTCCCGCTGCCTCCATCTTCCGGTTCCTGCTCTGTTTACACCTGTCAGTGCATGGCCATGGTCACTTGCATGGCTCCAGTCAATGACTGGCTTCAGCAGTGACACGCTGCTTGTGGCCACATCACCGCCTAAGCCAGTCATTGTCTGGAGTGGTGTATGACCATGTCCATGCACTGCCAGTTGTAAACAGCGGAGGCAATTCGAAGAACCAGAGAGGCGGGGAGCAAGTAAGTATAACTCTTCGGTTTCAGGGGTTATGCTGCAGCACGATATTTGGGACAATTACTGGGAACAAGTGTTCATAGGAGTGTTCATATCTTATATCTGGCCAGTATAATCCTGCAGCTGATCAGTCGATAAACAAGGAATTGCTCATTTGTCGGCTGATTTGCATTATTTATCAGGATGAAAGATGTCCGATTATCTGCAGCACGACTGTGGCAGCGATCACTTTTCCCCAGTCACTTTGCACTGGCTTGTGTAATAGGCAGATGAGTGCCGATCAACATTTTTTTATTTGCGGCCCCTTGAAATAGAACGATGTGACAATGCGGCCCCCAAACCAAAAAAGGTTGTGCACCCCTGCTTTAGAGGGACTGTCCCAGGAACAGAACCACAAAAGAGGTAGAGTAGTATTTAGACATAGGGGTGTTTTAGGGGTGTTTTTGGGCACAATGTACCACGGATTCTATTAATGGATGATATGACTACCATGAAGTCTGACGTGCACAGGAAGTGATGAGTTGTAACTATTCATAAAAATACATATTTAGGGTTCGTGCATGCAGTAATACCGTATATTGACCCTGTATGTAAGCAATACAGAATACCTTCATTATATGGCATGCAAAGGAATCCATGAGAAAAAGTCTCCATCTACTTGTGTGTGAAAATGGTGACACTCAAAGGTACAGCATGGGCCCATAGCAGGCTATGGGAGACATATAGATGTGTCCTTCCGATATGTGTGGCAAGAGATGACCAGCATTTTAAAACAGCATGAATTTGTGATACTGTGCCACAAGATGTCTATTTAATATCTGTCTCTGTGTGGCCACCTAGTGGTTATGTAATGAATTGCAGTCTGTCAAAGGTTTTGCTAGTATGTCAAAATAAATTGACATCCTTAAAGGGAATCTGTCACCTATTTCGACCATATAAAACCGTTAACATAGCAATGTGCAATAAAGTACCTTCATTCCAGCATGTGTCCGCTTTCTTTTTTTTAACTTTTCATTCAAATGAAAAAGCGATTTTTCTGATATGCAAATGAAGTCTCAAGGTGCCCAGAGGGGCGTTATTACTCTGCTCTACTGCCCAGTAACACCCCCCTGCAGTGCCCAGCCCGCCTTTCTTCCAAGCCCAGCACACCTCCTAAGAAATACATGTACTCCCACATACTTGCCGAACGGCGCCGCCCCCTCTACTATTTAATTTATTCACTGCACCGTCCTTGCTTCCTCCTCTCTTGGCCTCCGAAATCCCGCGCAGGCGCAGTATCGCTGAGTGCCTGCACCTGTATGATACTCCTGCTCCTGAGGGCAACAGCGCTCTGATTACGTCACTGGGCTCGGCGCATGCCCTGTGACACTATTGAGGCTGTTGCCCTCTGGAGCAGGAGTATCGTACAGGCGCAGGCACTCAGCGATATTGCACCTGCGCAGGATTTCGGAGGCCAAGAGAGGAGGAAGCAAGGACGGCGCCGTTCAGCAAGGATGTAGGAGTACATGTATTTCTTAGGAGGCGTGCTGGGCTCGGAAGAAAGGCGGGCTGGGAACTGCGGGGGGCGTTACTGGGCACTAGAGCAGAGTAATAACGCCCCTCTGGGCACCTTGAGACTTAATTTGCATATCAGGACACATGCTGGAATGAAGGTACTTTATTGCACATTGCTATGTTAACGGTTTTATATGGTCAAAATAGGTGACAGATTCCCTATAACTAAATTCAACCTAAACCAAGGGTGGGCACATCTGTGTTTATGTTCTATGTGAGACGGATTCCAAAAATAGTCAATTGCAACTGCTCGTTTGCGACTTTTTAAATGCCACTTGTTGAAAAAATTGTAGGCTATATCAAATCTACCCAGAAGATGCGAGGCCATATTTTAACTCTTTACTGCATTAAAGGGGTTTTCCAAGATTTTTCAACTGATGAACAGAGGTCATCAGCATCTGATCGGTGGAGGTCTGACACCTGAGACCCCTGCAGATCAGTTCTTTGAGAAGGCACCGGCACTTTCAGCCGTCTCTCAGCTTTGCCTAGGCCATGTGATGTCACGTTCATCAATCATATGACCCAGGCACAGTTCACCCCATTGAAGTGAATGGGGCTGAGCTGCGATACCAAGTACTGCCGCTATACAATGTACGGCACTGTGCTTGGTGAGCTGAGAGAACGCTGTGTCAATACTGCAAGAACCGGTGACTTCTCTAACAGATGATCGGCTGGGGTCCTGGGTGTCGATCAGCGGTAATCAAGATAGGTCATCGGTAAAAATAATCTCAGAAAAAACTTTTAAGAGACAAAATTGAATATTTGGCCTGCAAACTCCAGATTTCATGCCCTGTGTAGAAACCGTACACCCAACACTAATTTCATTAATCATTTCTTATTACAGTCTAGTCACAGACACAAAGACCTTTTCAGTGCCGAGAATATCATATTTTAATATTTTAAGACGACAACCACTAGTTATTAGATTAGGATGCCAATTTCTAACGTGCAGGCACCACAGGTCCTCGCTGGCACTTTAGTGTGTCATTTTCTAAGGATGCCTGTTCCGTTATTCATGATAAGTAGTGTTCTTAGCCTTCTACACTTGTTCCATTTAATAAAAGGAATTTCAGGCGTCTCACTCTCGACCTAAGAGATTTCAAATCTTCATTTCTACCTTTTATAATAATCTCATTTCATTAATTATTCATATGGAACACCAATTTCAGACGGTAAAGTCCAGGGTGGGCAAATCAGCTTTCCTTAACCGCAGGTAGAAAACACAGGCTGGAAGACATCAGTGAAAAGCAGCCATTAAAAAATAAGTAGGCCACGCGCTAAAATGACAGGTTTGTTGCAAATGAATTAGTGCCAGGTCACTGACGTCACACTGCCGCCCTGCTCGGTTACCCTCCTGGTGCCTGTTGCTATATCCTTCTTAACTGCTCCTAAATAATGCATGAGGGCACAGTGTTTAGTGAGCAGCCCAAGCAGCAGGCGCCGGGCCAAAACCAAGGTCGCTATGGAGATTTACGTGCACCTTGAGACTTCTTCCTCCTGACTCGGATAAACAAAATGAAGCTGATATGAAAGTAGATCGACCATAGCCATGGCAAACTTAATCAGGCCAGCAACATGTTACATGTAGAGGAGATAGAAGCCATACTGGCCACCTTTAAAGCATCGATTTTACCTTCATCAGCCAACTTAGGAGAAACCTCTTTCTCTCTTTAACTCTGAGGAAGCGCTCCGTCTTGTATTTCCATGCAGCACCACTGTTAATACAATTCCCAACATCCCCCTCCGAGGAGCATGCATGAGGAGGTGGGCTAAGCAGAGGTCTTTCAAGGGCCCGCAATGAAGCTGCTAAAATAAAACATGTAAATGGCATGGTAACATAAAGGTAGAGGTTGGAAAAAGAGGTAGAGGGGGGTAGAGCCATCCAGCGTGGGAAGTCGGCATCAAGGGGCTGACGCACACTTTTAGGCATCTGAACGTTGGTCAAGGCTGGAGTTGATGACCCCTTCTGAGTACAGGGTTCTCTGAAACTTGGGGGGTTGGGGGTGGACATCAGTCAATCACTTGACCCAATGGACAAGAAAACTTGAAATTTACACTGGGAAAGAATATAGATACTAAAGTAATAGAATAACCAATAAGTACAGTGCAAACTCTTTAAAATAACCACCCAAAGTTGCACTGAAAAGTGGTCTTCTAGCAGGTGTTCCTCTTAAAGTAGATGGCTAGTAATAATATAATATTTAGAGGAACTGAAAAGCTCTCACAGAGATTTTACTGTATACTGTATACAGGGTGATCCATGAAAAAGTAGCCCGTCTCCAAAATCTCCAAATCAAAATCTGAGCACTTAGAGTGTTCTCTCTCCACGCTGCAGGACAGAAAGCAAGATGGATTCAATAGAAAGTCTATAGGCCCGTCTTGTGCAGCAAGGAGAGATCGCTTCTCTCCTCGCTCTAGGGATCGTGGGGGTCTGAGTGCTTAGAGTGTTCTCTCTCCTCACTGCGGGACAGGATGGGAGACAAACTCAATAGGAAGTCTATTGGCCCGTCTCGTTCCCACCTCGTGCAACGAGGAGAGAGAGAGTGCTAAGCACACACTTCTCTACTTTTGTTCTAGAGATCGGTGCGGGTCTTAGCGCTCAGATCCTCACTGATCAAAACTTTTGATATCCCCCTATGTAATTTAAAACATTTACTGAAAATACAGTGACACTTTTGAGTCCTCATAAGTCTTCCTCTTCTGGGAAAGCAGGCAAATCCAATATAACCATCATTCAGGTCCCAAAGGGTTACCCATCAGCTTTCTCAAACACCCAAACATCATATCTATGCCTGGTTATGGGAACAAATCATTTTGACAGAAGGGACAACACAGAAAATTATATTTACTGGTAATTTTGAAGAAAATGCTTATGTTTTACCAAACAACAGCCTGAGAGCTGAAATGCTGATTCTGAACCCAGTAAAGCAGAATACTTTGAAGAATTTTACAGGTCAATAAACATGGCTTGTGGTTACCCATGGCCTAGATCCAACCACTAATGACCCAATCTCCAGATGTAAAAGGCACAACAAGCCAGGTCTTTCCCAAACCAAAAATACCATGTGCCTCTATGAATGGGCTTGTCTTCACCTCTACACACCGATCCCTTATTACTGTCTCTATTGACTGCCTGCAGGACTAAGCAGATAAAATCACCTTCACCCATGCTCCATTTCCTGCAGAAATAGTGTCCTGAATATATCATCGAACAAATCAGTTTCTTATGTAAGGAATCAGATAACGCTGAACATTAAATATTGATTCCCTATCCTGAGTTGCGCGCGTTGTGGGACGTTGCATGATTACATTATGGAGCAGAAGGAATATGAATTGATTGCAGAAGACCATCAATGTTACTGCACTCCATAAAACGGCGGCAAAATGCTAAAGGTTAAACAACTGTTAGGAAGACTAAATGAATGAGCATTTAATGCTGTGGGTAATGGCTTTTATTCCATATTATGTTTAGCTTGTGAACAAATATCTAGGAAATGCTTAAACAAGAGGAGAATAAACGAACAAAAATGACTTGCTCTTATCTTCACCAAGACTTCTTAAAGGGAGTGTGATGCCAGGAAATTCACTGAGAAACCAGGCACAATGCCTTCTGGGACTAGCTCAGCTAAATAGAATGATACCTTTCAATTAGTGATCAGTTGCTTAATTCTGGAGAAAACATACTTTAAATCCATAAGCAAATGAGCAGTTAAGTGCACAGAGGGCGGGCCCAAGGCTTTGTGCACCTTTTCTCCTCCTGCTTCCTCTGCCAGATCCTCTCTCGCCTTCTTAACAGGACAGATTCCTGCATAGTACTCTCTTCTGACCCTGTCAATCAAGCAGAGGGGCTGGCAGGGGAAGTAAGAGGAACAAGGGTGCACAGAGTGTCCTGGGCCCACCTTTGGTGCAGCAGTGGATCACTAAATGAAAAGTATCATGACATTAAGCCGAGTTAGTCCTACAAGGCATTGAGCCTGGTTTAATGGTGAATTTCCTGGTGATAGACTCCATTTAAAGAATCATTAGAACGAAAGTAAAAACCTTCTAGTGCCAAATATTGGTCAGAGGTGTAGATCTGATCAACAATGGCTTCACTGAAGTGAATGGGGCTGAGCGCAATACCAAGCACAGCCACTATACAATGTACGGCGCTGTGCTTGGTAAGCTGTGAGGAGACTGCAGCGCTAACAGGAGCACAGATGCCTTCACAAACAGCTGATCCGCCGGGTCCCGGGTGTCGGACCCCCACCGATCAGATACTGATGACCCATCCTGAGGATAAGCCATCAGTATTGAAATCCCGGAAAACCCCTTTAATGTAATGGGCCTTTTCCTGGTGCATAGGAAAAAAAACTGTGTGATAAATCCCTTACAGAACCAAAAGTGGACAGAAGTACACATTGTAACCTCCAGGTCAGTTCTGAAGGAACTGTTTCTTCTTAGGGTTTGAGGATCCTGCCATACATCATCCCAGATCCCAGCTTCCTGGTGACATATGACAATGATTTGAGGAAGGACTTGGATATTCTCATAAACTGGCTTTAGACCTTTAGAGTAGGCCAGTCTTATCGGGAAGTGTTGGGATTTGGCTGTTGAGATTTTCGATAAATGGAGGTATTAACAAAATACCACATTTCACCGAGGGCATGATAGAATAAATAGGGTCATGTAGAAAAGGATGACTAGGAAACAAAATTTATAGATCTCCCTTCACCCTTTAACCTCCTATTGATTTACTATATACTGTGTCATGATTCATATGCCGATTTTTAAGCACAAGGAGCATATCAAGCATGACTTGTCTATGACTGCTTAAGTGTCAAGACGAAGATGCCGCAGCGGTGACAACATCTTGTGAGTCTGCAGAAGCGTTGAGTGAATGACCCCATTGCACTTTGAAGTAATATTCGATTAGGGACCATAGCAATTATGGAGAGCATTTCTAGTATAAGTATGCTCTAAAATGGAGTAATCAGTCCTAATATGTGCTGCACTCAGTGTCTAGAATGAATGCTGGTTACCGGGGGACTGTAAACCATGGAGCAGTGATAGAATACCGCTTCAGATTTCTATGCCACCCTGTGGAAAACCATGTCTGGTAATGAGGCCAAGCAGAAAGCTCATCACCATAAATATCTCATTGTTTCCTTCTCTGGGATAAATTCTTAGATGATTATCTTCTACGTGCGGCATTAGTATCATTGAAAAAACAGCTCATTACAATTTAATGTTAAATACTGTAAAGTAATCATTGCCTGCGACCAGCCATGTTTTAGGAGAATCCAAACCATTGCATTAAACTTTCATTGTACAGAAAAATGAGGTTTGTGCATCACGTAAATGTGGATCCATCACCTTGACAGAAGGGTGGCAGATCCATGGCTTGTTCTCCCAAAACGCACCTCAGAATTCAGAATGTAGATTTAGACTTAAAGGAGGGGGAGAGAGAGTCACAAGGAGAGAAGAGAGTCACAAGGGAGGGGGGAAGAAGAGAGTTACGGCTATCTACACCTTCGGAGTCAATTCTTTTTATGATTGCATTTTTTCATTTTAGGCTAAAAATAATTTTTTCAATTAGTCCTTTATTAAAAATATTGAGCCGCTCTGTCACAAAGAGTTACCGTAACCATTTGTCTAGCTGTGTGAATCGTACTTTTTACTTTCACTTTGTTCCAATCATCTAATTGTTCCTTATCTCTAATTTACTAAGAGGTCATAAACACTTATTTGAGGGCTATCTTACACCAACAGATTATCTAACCATTCATTGGTCAGATCGGCAACTACACAAACAGATCTTTTGTTATACCGCACACCATCTATTGGTTTAATTGGACAGATATTGGTCAGATAAGGCTTTGTTCACACGTCAGTTTATTTGATCAGTTATGTCCGTCAGTTTTTGTGAGCCAAAACCAGGTACGGGTCAAAGACACAGAACAGGTGCAGATCTTTTCATTATACCATAATCTCTGTGTAGCCTCCACTCCTGGTTTTGGCTCACAAAAACTGTTGGAAATAACTAATCAAATAACTGACTTGTGAACAAGGCCTAATCGGTTGGTGTAATACAGGTCTAAACCACATTGTTATCAGTAAGATAAGAAATGAGCTACAATGAGTGTTTATAAGGTCAGAGATCACAGATAAGGAGCCATCAGGTGAACTCACCTGATGGAGCAGAGAGAAAATTCATATCTTCCTACTAGAGCATCTCAGCCCTGTAGAGAAAAAAGAGCTCCATATTTTTAATAAAGACCAATTATTTTAAGCTCAAAATTAGTACAATAAAATCTTTTTTATTTTATTTACCCCAATGGTGTATTTAACCTTTAAATGGCAAAGTAATTATCAAGTAATTAAAAATCGCTACATGATAAAACAAATTAGTCACAAAGTTTCTCAAAATGCTATGTCCACTTTAACCATAAGGTTTTCCTTCCTTAGTTGCACAAGACTAGGTCATAATTATACAAAGTATTGTATATATAGACATCAGTTAAAAGTATGGATATATTTTTAGTACATAGCAATACATAAAAGAAGAATAATGAAGAAAAATAATTGTTAATAATAACGAAAATAATCAGAGTGTGTAAGAAAACTTCAGTAAAAGCCAAAAGTTCCAGGACTGAAGGTACCTGTGAGTGTTACACTACTGTGCAAACCTGACCATTGTATGATCTAAGCTTTTGATGCAGAGCTTGCTACACCTAGCCATACACATCCAATGTACATCGGGTATTGGGTGAGCTGTTTAGTCAATAGGTACTTATGTGTATGGCTAATATTACTGGTATATCTGGAGACAATCACTAACAATGGTGGGTTGTCCTGCCATCTCTGAATCACCGTAAGCCACCAGTGTTACCAGGATGATAGTTTCCTGTGCTGCCTAAGCTACATTTGCTTGGTAGAACTCATATTTGCCCATAATTAATACAACCCAACTCCAAAAAAGTTTGAACGCCGTGTAAAATGTAAATAAAAATGCACTACTGCAACTCCATACCATCAGAGATGCATGCTTTTGAACTATCTGCTGATAATAAACTGGATGGTCCCTCTCCTCTTGAGTTCAAAAACACAACATACATGGTTTTCAAAAAGAATCAAATTTTTCGATACATCTGACCACAGAACAGATTTCCATTTTGACTCAGTCCATTTTAAATGAGCTTTGGCCCAGGGAAGATGGCATTGGACAGTGAATTATGTACATATCAATGATTTCTGGAAGGGTTCCTGAGCTCATGCGGTAATTGCAGTGCTGCCTGAGGGCCTGTACAAGCATCCAATACTGTCCATTGCACATTTTACTTTCTCCAGATTCTCAGAATCTTTTGATGAAGTTATGTACTGTAGATGGTGGGATATTCAAAGTCTTTGTAATTTTATGTTGAGGAACTAGATAAATAGATACACTCCTAAACACTAAATTGTAACACCCAAGAAGGAAAAGTTCAGGAATGATGGAAATCACAGGATCGATAGATATGTTAATGACATGCAAATGATAAAAAATGGAAACAAAATATTCAAAATGTCTCAATTTATTCGGTGTCGAGTGCCAAATGCAGAATTACACACACTTACACACCTTGAAGTGCTATCAATGAGGTTATTAATGGTTGTCTGAGGAATGTTCTGCCACGCTGAATGCACTTGGGCACGCAAATCAAGATCCGCTGCTTGCAGCTCCCTTTGCAATTGTCGACCAATGATATCCCAGCTGTGCTTGACGGGAGACAAGTCCAGAGAGGCTGTAGGCCATGGTTGTAGTTTTAGGCCACGTAGACTGCTTACAGTAGCACAAGCAACATGTGGCCTGGAGCTGTCCTGGTCATAAAAGGCTCCTAGGAAACTATGGCAAAATGGCTGTACCACTGGTTCCACAACCAAATCAATGTAACACCAAGCATTAGTGTAATTGAAACAAAGACTAGAGAGGTGTGGCTACCGCACATTATGATGATAAACCGAGGACTCAGTTTAGGCTGGGTTCACACTTGAGCGTTGCGCAAACGCGCGTTTTACGCGCGTTTTTGACGCGCATTTTTATGCGCGTTTTTGTAATAGTAAACGCGCGTTTGACGCGCGTTTGTGTGATTCACTACAGTGTCCTATGGCCACAAACGCCCCAAAAGTCGCTCATGTACTTTTTGGAGCGTCGGGCGTTTTACAGCGCGATCGTACGCGCTGTAAAACGCCCAAGTGTGAACCATTCCCATAGGGAATCATTGGTTTCTCCTTGTTGAGCGTTTTACAGCGCGTAGGAACGCGCTGTAAAACGCTCAGGTGTGAACCCAGCCTTAAGGAGTCTGTCCTTCTCAGTTTGTGACAAGTGGCAATAACTTGCATGTTGAGAAACAGGAGGCATTTCATAATAATCCCACATGACAATTTGAGTTTTGAGGTTTCATATGGCGGTGTTATTTAAGTCTGGCTTTTTTGCCCCTCCCACATGACACAGATTGGAGCTAGGTGCTTAAAAATGTAATCATCTGCAGATCTTAGTGACACCTGCTACTTTCCTGATTTGCATAATCTTATGGCTTGTCCTTCTTGGTGTTGCAATTTCAATGTTGAGGAGTGTAGATAGATAGATAGATAGATAGATAGATAGATATACGTATATCATATTACATTATGATAAAAATGTATGGCTCCACAATACACGTGTAAATCTTACATATATAAACTAAATGTTTGCCCATTTAATAATAAAAAAAAGACAATCCACTCTAAGAAATGAATGCTTTCTTCTATGACCTCTTCCATTTTGAAGGGTATGTTTAATTTTAATTCACTGGAGCCAATATTTATCCCATTGTGTTGATTCACTGGAGTGGAGAAAGGGTGTATCTGTCAATTTTATTATGCCTTGGTGACAACCCGGTCTATTTCACAACACACTTTACTGCCCCAGTGTACTGGGACTGAATACTGATTGGATAACTCGCTAAAGTGGAACATGAAGAACCTGTTCTTTATGTATGTATGTGTATATATATATATATATATATATATATCATATATATATATAAAAATGAGTTTCTGTCTGTCTGTCCCGATGTCTGTCTGTCTGTCTGTTCTTTATGCGCGACCAAACGACTGGACCGATCTTCACCAAATTTGGCACACAGGTATATCAGGTGTCCGGGAAGGTCTCAGCTCTCAAGGACGTACCGTTCCTGAGATATTCCCAAAAAATGACCTGCATTAGCCAATATAAGCCTGCAAGTCTTTCTCTTCATATCCCAAATGCCATACACATGGTCACATGTCCCTTATCAGCCAATAGAAGCTCGCAGACCCTTAGTCTCCACATGCACACAGTTTTATTCCAGGTTTCCATAACAACCCAGCCATTTTTCTTCACTGCTGTAGGTCAGCTTTAGGCTAGGGCTACACGACAACATGTGTCGCCCGACAATAAGTCGCACGACACATAGGGCACAACTACACTGCTACATGCATCCATCTTGTATGGATTTTTTGCGACTGTCGTGTTGCAGTCGCAGCATGTCTTAATGCGACACCATAGCCTATCATTATAAAAATTGTTGCGCGACATTGGTATGACAAAATGTCACGTGACACATTTCGTCAAGTAGCCTAGTCTTAAAGGGGCAGGGCGCTGTGGAGGTCACTGTTAAGGGGTCAGGGGCCACTATTAAAGGGGCAGCTGCTGTGGAGGTCACTGTTAAAGGGGCGAGCACTGTGAAGGTCACTTTTAAAGGGGCAGGGGCCACTATTAAAGGGGCAGCTGCTGTGGAGGTCACTGTTAAGGCAGCAGAGTACTGTGAGGTCACTGTTAAGGGAGTGGGGTACTGTGGAGGTCACTGTTAAAGGGACAGGTGCTGTGGTGGTCTCTGTTAAGGGGGCAGGGAACAGTGGAGGTCACAGATAAGGGGACGGTCCCCTATGGAGGTCAGTGTTAAGAGGCGGGGTGCTGTATAGGTCACTGTAAAGGGAGCAGGCCCCTGAGGAGGTCAATGTCAAAGGAGTGGGGTGCTGTGAAACTCACTGTTAAAGGGGTAGGCTGCTGTGAAGGTCAAAGTTAAGAGGATGGTCTGCTGTGGAGGTCCCATTTTAAGGAGGCGGGGCACTATCGGGGGGGGGCAGTGTTGAGAGGTGAGGGGCTGTGGAGTTGACTGTTAAGGGGGTGGGGTACTGTAGAGGTCACCGTTATGGGTGATACTGTCGATATCTTTTAACGACACACAGAAACATTAGATGAAATATACCCGTGCGAAGCCAGGTCCTTCTGCTAGTATATATATATATACACACACAGTTGAAACCAGAAGTTTACATACACTATATAAAAAGACACATATGCATGTTTTTCTTAAATCAGAAAATAAACATTTCCTGTTCTGTTTTTGGTCAATTAGGATTACCATAATTATTATTATTTGCCAAATGCCAGAATAATGAGAGAGAGAGAATGTTTTAAGGCATTTTTATAACTTTCTGCAAAGTCAAATGTTTACATTAGGGCTGAAACGATTACTCGATTGAATCGAGTAATTCGACACAAAAAATCTTCGATGCAAATTTTTTGCATCGAAGATTCATTTGTGTCATGTGACCACGGAGCAGGAGTGAAGCGCTTGCTATTACTTACTGCTCCGTGGTCACCCGCCGGCCCGCACCACGCTGCACTTTCTTCCTGACACATCGTCAGGTCATAGTGCATGTAAGCGCGCACTATGACCCAACGCTGTGTGACGTCAGGACGACAGTGCAGCACGAAGAGAAGAAGATGGGGGAACTTTGGAGCAGAACTCCTACAGGAAAGGTAAGTACTGTCGCTGGGGTCATGGCTAGGAGGGGGAGATGGTGGCACTGGGGGGCAGCTGAAGGCACTGGGTGACAGCTGTTGGCACTAGGGGGCAACTGGTGGCACTGGCGGTGCAAGCTGGTGGCACTGGGGGCCAGTTGGTGTAACTATGGGGGCAAGATGGTGGCACTGGGGGGCAAGCTGATGGCACTGGGGGGGCAAGCTGGTGGTACTGGGTGGAATCTAATGGCACTGGGGTCGCATCTGATGGCACTGGGTGGCAGCTGTTGGCACTAGGGGCAACTGGTGGCACTGATGGGGCAGTTAATGGCAGTGGGGGGCAAGCTGGTTGCACTGGGGGGGCAAGCTGGTGCCACAGGGGGGGGCAAGCTGGTGGCACTGGGGGCAAGCTGGTGGCACTGAGGGGGCAGCTGATGGCACTGAGGGGGCAGCTGGTGGCAGCTGGTGGCACTGGGGTGGCAGCTGATGGCACTGGGGCAAGCCGGTAGTACTTGGGGGCAAGCTGGTGGCACTGAGGGGGGCAGCTGATAGCACTGAGGGGCAGCTGGTGGCACTGGGGGACAGCTGGTGGCACTGGGGGGCAAGCTGGTGGCACTGAGGGGGCAAGCTGGTGGCACTGAGGGGGCAAGCTGGTGGCACTGAGGGGGCAAGCTGGTGGCACTGAGGGGGCAGCTGATGGCACTGAGGAGGCAGCTGGTGGCAATGGGGAGCCGCTGGTGGCACTGGGGGGAAAACTGGTGGCACTGTGGTGGGGGAGAGCTGAAGGCACTGGGGGAACGGAGCTGATGGCACTGGGGGGAACTGATGCACTTGAGCTGATTGCACAGGGGGGAATAAAAGGGTGTTGGGGACTGATGGCAGGGTATCTGATGAGTTTTTATAAAGGTAAATGGTCTATTAATTAATTTTTTCTTATTAGATTACTCGATTAATCTGAAAAATAAAATCGATAGAATACTCAATTTCTAAAATAATCGTTCACTGCAGCCCTAGTTTACATATATTTCATTAATATTTGGTACCATTTCCCTTAAACTGTATGACTTGGGTCAAACGTTTTGGATATCCTTTCACAAGCTTCTCACAATAGTTGGTCGGAATTTGGTCCCATTCCTCCTGACAAAACTGGTGTAACTGAGCCATGTTTGTTGGTCGCCTTGCTCGCACTTGCCTTTTCAGCTTTGCCCATAAATTTTCAATAGGATTGAGATCAGGGCTTTTGTGATGGCCACTCAAAAACATTGACTTTGTCATCATTAAGCCACTTTGTAACCAGTTTGGCAGTATGCTTCGGGTCATTGTCCATTTGAAAGGCCCATTTCCGCCCAAGCTTTAACTTCCTGGCTGATGTCTTGAGATGTTGCTTCAGTATTTCCACATAATCTTCTTTCCTCATGATGCCATCTATTTTGTGAAGTTCACCAGTCCCTCCTGCAGCCAAACAACCCCATAACATGAGTTGGGATGTGTTCTTAGGCTTCCAAGCTTCTCCCTTTTTCCTCCAAACGTAACGATGGCCATTAAGGCCAAAAAGTTAAATTCGTTTCGTCAGACCACAGAACATGTCTCCAGAAATGTAGGTCTTTGTTCCTTTGTGCATTTGCAAACATTAATCTGGCTTTTTTATGTTTCTTTTGGAGTAATGGCTTCTTCCTGGCAGAGTGGCCTTTCAGCACATGTTAATACGGTACTCGTTTAACTGTGGCTATTGACACAATCTTAACAGCTTCCACCATCATCTTCACAATTCACATCTTTTGCTTTTGGGTTGATATGCACATGTCGGACAAAAGCACGTTCATCTCTGGGACACAGAACCCGTCTCCTTCCTGAGCGGTATGACGCCTGGACATTTGTACAGATGAACGAGGCACCTTCAGGTATCTTGAAATTGCACCCAAGATTGAGCCAGACTTGTGCAAGTCCACAATTCTCTTCCTGATATCTTGGCTAATTTCTTTAGACTTTCCCATGATGCTAAACAAAGAAGCATGTGTTTCAGGTGTGCATTTAAATACATCCACAGGTGTGTCTCTAATTAACTCAGAAGCTCCCAAACACATGACATCATCATATGGGCAAAAAGTAATAAAAAAAAAACATAAAACTTAAAACATTCTCTCTCTCTCTCTCATTATTCTGGCATTTGGCAAATAATAATAATTATGGTAATCCTAATTCACCAAAAACAGGAAAAGTTTATTCTGATTTTATGTCAGATATTGAGGGCGAGGAATATGGATTATTATTTAATGTCAGTCATGATTCTCACACCAGCCATCTGCTGTCAGATAGCCGAGAAATGAAATCAAACTTCACAGGGGGGCCCTGCTTCAAAGCCGAGCCAAATGGCAGAGAACTTCTAGCAGGCCACCTTTGTTTACATCTTACACCTCCATTCAGACAGCCCGAATCCTGCAGAAAAACTTCTCTGCAGGGGGTCTAAGTCAGTCCTCGGAACAAAGGCAGTTATCTGACATATTGGAACTGGCGATTCATAAGGAATTATGAATCGCCCGTCCATTACAGACATAAACCAGATACATATTTGTGTCCCTGTGGCCACAATAAAAAGGCCCATGGTCATAGTTTGGTGGTGGGATGCCAGGGAGGGGAGATCTACATATCTCCCCACAGAAACCAAATAACGGTACCATGCTTGGACTCTACTGGTAGTCGGAACCCAGGCGGATCCATTGGTCCCAGAACCACCTCCATGCGACATTCTGGTCTGGAGCTATGAGCCCTAATCGGTTTTGTGGCTCATTTGCTGCCAGCACCGGAAGAGGGGGAGTGGACTCCTCCCAGAGGCCAGGAGGGGAGGGGCCGGCTACAGGTCAAAAGGCTCATGCCAGCAAGCGGGCGTGTCTTTTCTCTGAAGGGGGTCACATCGTGCCATGTGTTTAGAGGGACCTGCAAACTGCTGACACCACTACCTCCCATGTGACTACAGCCAAGAACTTATGACAACCCAAAGGACGCATCCATCTGGTAAACTGACTTTTTGCTCTGTTTAATCCTGTTTGTACCATACTACCTGTATTTGCAACCTCAGATCACTGTATATATTCTTTGTGTGTATAGTGTTATTTCTAGTGAGCCCTTATATATAATTTAATCTTGTGCTGTCTTGTATCTCAATCACGAATCCCCACATCCGTGTTTCGGCCTAGTTATACGCTACTGCGGGTTGGTTTCTCACCCTATATAATCCTGTTAGCGGATCGGGCTTATATCAAACGAGGAACTGGTCGCAGTAGGAGGAGTCTGTGAACACTACCAAGCTGACCTTACCTGTTCCTCAGGGACGGCGTAACGTCACGCCTTGGTAACCAGTGACTATACCGTATCTCGCTGGCTCTACGTATTTGACGTCTGGCGACAGCGAGGTGCGATATTCATCACATTGAGGAAAAAGTGTATGTAAACTTCTGGTTTTTAACTGTATATAGAAAGATGTGTTTGAGGCAACCTCCCATAATTGCTTTAAAAGCAGTCTTTGTACAGTCCATCAAAATTCCTGTGATTTTCTAATTACAGATAAGAGTAGACTTGGCATTTCCCCCAGCAAAAGCAGAAATTATGCAGTTCTATAGTAATCATACGATCTAATACCATCACTCGAGCTAGATTCACCAATTTATAGTAATAAAATCACATAAAAAAGGGGCTGCTCCTATCATAGGAACCGTGAGATGAACAGCACACTGCACAAGCGCAGCTTTCTACATTTACTGTTATGGGACTTCCAAAAATAGCTAAGGGTACTTTCACACTTGCGTTGCTGGATTCCGGTAGGCAGTTCCGTCGCCTGAACTGCCTGCCGGATGCGACAATCTGTATGCAAACGGACACCATTTATAGACAAATGTATTGCAATACGGGATCCATCTCTCCGGTTGTCATCCGGAAAAACCACCATTAATGCATTTCAATGTAAAATAATGCCGTATCCAGCTTTCCTGCAAGTGTTCCGGAATTGTGGATGGAGAAAATACAGCAGCATGCTACGGTATTTTCTCCATCCAAAAACCGTACAGTGACTGAACTGAAGACATCCTAATGCATACTGAATGGATTGCTCTCTATTCAGAATGCATTAGGATAAAACTGATCAGTTTTTTTCCGGTATTGAGCCCCTAGGACGGAACTAAATACCGGAAAAGTTTAACGCAAGTGTGAAAGTACCCTAAGCCAGCTCGCTCAGCTACTTTTGAAAGCCTCATAGCTGTGAATGGAGAGGGTGCCCTATCTGGGACATGTTCTCTAATAACGGCGGGGCCTGTTCTTGAGACAAGAGAGGGTCTCAGAGGTGGTTCCTGCACCTATCAGACAGTTGTGGCATATCCTATCAATAGGTGGTAAATGTCCTAGATGCAGGGCACATTCGGATACTTATGATTGAAATTAAAGGGGTTGTATGAGAGTATAATAAATAAAAGTACCTGCAGGAAATGTATAATTCTAACCAACCATCACTCATCTGATGCTCTGGATGTCTGCACGTACGGCATGTGACCACTGAGATCTGTGATTGGCTACAGTGGTCTATGACATCTAGGACCTCATCACTACAGGAACCACCAGAGAAATGGAATTGGATCTCACAGGTGATCATTTGGTTTGTCATATTTCTAGCAGGCAACTCCATTTATACAGTAGAGATAAGAAAATCGATTCTGAAATTTGGAAATTTACCCCAAATTTTTATTTTTTGGGATTAGGCCTCATGCACACGACCATTGTTGTGTTCCGTTCCGCAAAATGGGGTTCCGTTGTTCCGTGATCCGTTTCCTTTATGTCTGGTGGTTCTCCAAAAATAAAGGAAGACACACGGAAACGGAAAGTAAAAAAAAGTTTAAGACAGGTTTGCCATGCAAATGATAGGAAAAAAAAACGGACGCGGATGACAATCTTGTGTGCCTCTGCGTTTTTATGTGGTCCCATTGACTTGAATGGGTCCGCGAACCGTTTCCTGCAAAAATAATAGGACCGGATATATTTTTTTGACGGACTGGAACCACGGATCACGGACACGGATGGCAAACGGTGCATTTGCAGAGTTTTCAACGGACCAATTGAAAATCAATGGTTCCGCAGAAAATCACAAAAAACGGCGCAACGGACACAAAATAAAACAATGGTCGTGTGCATGAGGCCTTAGGCTACTTTCACATCTGGTTTTTCCTTTCCAGTTTTGAGATCCGGCAGTGGATCTCATAACCGGAGGAAAAAGCTTCAGTTTTGTCCCCATTCATTGTCACTGGGGACAAAACTGAACAAACCGGAAAGGAGTGGCCATAATGCGTTTCATTCCGGTTTCTTGAATTCCCACACCGGATACAAAACCGCTGCAAGCTGCATTTTTCTGTGCGGCATGGGAACTGGATCCGGCCCCTAAAATCATGTAAGTCCATGGAGCCAGATCCGTTTTTTGGCCAAAAAAATGGATCTGGCGCCCATTGACTTACAATAGTTTTAGTACTGGATCCGGCATGTTCATGTTCTGAACGGATGAAGCCGGTTGTATTATTCAAACGGATGCATTTTGCTGTGGTTTTGAGATGCTCTGCTGGCAAAAACATAAAATGTGAGAGTAGCCTTAGAATGCTTATTAGGGTCTATTCACACGTCCGTGGTGTGTTGCGGACCCGCAAATTGCGGATCCGCAACACACCCGGCCGGCACCCGCTATAGAAATTCTTATTCTTGTCCGCAGCTGCAGACAAGAATATGACAAGTTCTGTCTTTTGCGGAGCTGCGGACCGAAAGTTCGGGGCCGAAACCTAGAAGTTCGGGGCCGCGCTCCGCAAATGTGGAAGCGGAGAGCATATAGTGTGCTCTCCGCTTCACGTCCGGGCACATAGAGAGTGAATGGGTCCGCACCCGTTCCGCAAAATTCCAAAACGGGTGCGGACCCTTTTGCGGACATGTGAATGGACCCTTAGGCTACTTTTTACGCCAGTGTTTTTGCTGGATCCGTCACGGATCAGCAGAAAATGCTTCCGTCACGATAATACAATCGTCTGCATCCATTATGCATAATTATTTAATAGTTGCATAATTATTTAAAATAGCCATGACGGATCCATCATGAACACCACTGAAAGTCAATGGGGGACAGATACGTTTTCTATTTTGTCTGAGAAAACGGATCCGTCCCCATTGACTTACATTGCAGCGTTATTCTGTCCGCGATGGAGACGCAACCAAGCGGAACGGAATGCATTCGGTGCATTCCGCTTCGTTCAGTTCAGTTTTGGCCCCATTGACAATGAATGGGGACAAAACTGAAGCGTTTTCCCCTCTATAGAGATCCTATGATGGATCTCAATAGCGGAAAGGAAAAGCGCAGATGTGACAGTAGCCTAAGAATCAGACCTGAATCTAATTTTTTAAGTTCTCTTATCTCTATTCATTGATTTCACGCTAGGACAACCCTTTCCATATTACACACACCTCTTTAGAGAACATACAAACACCCAGAAGCTCAATGGACCACAAATGTTGCCCATTGGGGCCATCACCTTGGAAGCATTAACCCTATGTTTGGTCGGTCTTGGGATTTCTTTGTGTATTGTCCCTTTAAGAGTGCAATCTGTAACGCTGCCTGTCTGGTGGCGATCTGTGTGCCGAGGCGTATTTGTGTTGAGTTACTGAACCTTTTCCCCGCTTGGCATCTGACACTCAGATCACTCTTGAAGGGAACATTAAACTGACTGCTGAAGCTGGCTGCCTTTTTCTTTCCCCTAACCGCGAGGATCATAGTGGCTGATCTCCTAACATCTTTCTGTCGTCGCTCAGCTATCAAGTGGAAATGAAATAACGGCACAGCTGCGTCTCTTCCTTACGAGGGACCATTGTGTTCACTAGATTTATTAGGAGAAGAGAAGAGTGCGGCCGGTAAAAGTCTGAGCCGCGTGTCAGTGCGACCAATGTCACGCCATTTTCGTACATTGAAAAAATAAGTACGATTCGTACTCCGCGAGGTTTTACTCCAGACTCTCGGGCTCTCAGAAAACATATAGTACATGACAATACCTTTCTAACAAAGCTAGAACCAGCCCCGTACCTCACATGGATCCAGAGATCTCCACATTCATTGCTCCAATTGCTCTGCCTGGCAGATTAGGGGTTGTGTCCTTTCAGATCCCTCCCTGTAACTGCCACAGCTTGTAACAGCACATATGGCTGGTGGCAGCGGCAGATTTAAACTGAGCACGTGCGACCAGCTCAGTAAGGCCTCATGCACACGACAGTATTTTTTCACGGTCCGCAAAACGGGGTTCCGTGATCCGTGTTAGTTTTTTTCTTCCGTGATTTTTGGAGGATCACCAGACATGAAGGATGGTATATTTTAACTTGAAGCGTCCCCATCACCATGGGAGCGCCTCTATGTTAGAATATACCATCGGATTTGAGTTACATCGTGAAAACTCAGATCCGACAGTATATTCTAACACAGAGGCGTTCCCATGGTGATGGGGGACGCTTCAAGTTAGAATATACTAAGAACTGTGGACATAACTGCCCCCTGCTGCCTGGCAGCACCCGATCTCTTACAGGGGGCTGTGATCCGCACAATTAACCCCTCAGGTGCGGCACCTGAGGGGTTAATTGTGCATATCATATCCCCCTGTAAGAGATCAGGTGCAGACCCTTCCTCCCTCCCCAGTTTTAAATTCATTGGTGGCCAGTGCGGCCCCTCCCTCCCCCCCCCCCCCCGATCATTGGTGGCAGCGGAGAGTTCCGATCGGAGTCACAGTTTAATCGCTGGGGCTCCGAATGGCAACCAGGACGCTAATTTTAGAAGCATTATACTTACCTGCGCTGTCTGTGACCGGCCGGGCGCTCCTCCTACTGGTAAGTGACAGGTCTGTGCGGCGCATTGCTTATAGCACAGACCGGTCACTTACCAGTAGGAGGAGCGCCCGGCCGATCACAGACAGCGCAGGTAAGTATAATGCTTCTAAAATTGCTAAGTAACCATGGCAGCTAGGACTGCAGTAGCATTCTGGTTGCCATGGTTACCGATCGGAGCCCCAGCGATTAAACTGGGACTCCGATCGGAACTCTCCGCTGCCACTAATGATCAGGGGGGGAGGGGGGGCTGCACTGGCCACTAATGAATTTAATACAGGGGAGGGTGGGAGGGGGGGGGCCGCACTGGCCACCAATAAATTTAAAACTGGGGAGGGAGGGGGGCCGCACTGGCCACCAATTAATTTAATACAGGGGAGGGAGAAGAGGCCACACTGGCCACCAATGAATTTAAAACTGGGGAGGGAGGGAGGTCTGGCCCCCTGCTGCCTGGCAGCACCTGATCTCTTACAGGGGGCTATGATACGCACAATTTACCTCTCAGGTGCGGCACCTGAGGGGTTAATTGTGCGGATCACAGCCCCCTGTAAGAGATCGGATGCTGCCAGGCAGCAGGGGGCAGTCATGTACACAGTTCTTAGTATATTTTAACTTGAAGCATCCCCAACACTATGGGAACGCCTCTGTGTTAGAATATACTGTCGGATCTGAGTTTTTCAAAAAGCTGTATGCAGACATGCAGCCGTCTGTGCTAAAACAGCCTACGGACATGGATCACGGACGCGGATGGCAATCTTGTGTGCCTCCGTGTTTTTTCACGGACCCATTGACTTAAATGGGTCCGTGAACCGTTGTCCGTCAAAAAAATAGGACAGGTCTTATTTTTTGGACGGACAGGAAACACGGATCACGGACGCGGATGACAAACGGTGCATTTTCCGAGTTTTCAACGGACCCGATGAAAGTCAATGGGTCCACAGAAAATCACAGAAAATGGAACAACGGACACGGATACACACAACGGTCGTGTGCATGAGGCATAAGACGGACAAAAATTAAGGAAAAGAACAAACAGCAGGTGGCGCTATACAGATATGTTTTATTGAGCAGCTCAATAACTATAAAACATTTTTTATTACATACAATTAAAAGTATTCAGATGCAGGTGCTGGTTAAAAAAAAGGTAGAATATGTTCTGTGATGCAACCTCTTTAATAAAATAGTGAGAATGTATTTATATAGAATATATTGTATTGTATCGGTTAGAATGTATTGTAATCTTACGATTAATCTGTATATGTATGCAGGGGGGACAGCAAATTTCGGTAAACTAGAAAGCTAAAAGGAAGCCACACAAAATACACGGCCGCCACCAGTCCTAATGCCCACATAACTCAACTATGCCAAACACGCATGCTACTTCAATAAAGCAGGACACATAAGAATAAGCCACACTTTTCTGGCGCTATGTATCTCCAAGAGTAAAAAATATTAGCAGCCTGTTAATAAATCCTGGATAATCCAGGAATTACAGTATTTTTTGCTTTATAAAACGCATCCCCCCCACAAAGTGGGAGGAGCGGGGGAGAGTGACTGCGTCTTATAAAGCGAATCTGTCGGTAGTTACGCTCAATGCCGCCAGCCCGCACGCCCTTAATACGCAGCTGCCGCCTCGGTCCGCTTCATAGGAGAGGAGGGGAGCAGTTCTCCATCTCTGCTGCGCTGCCGCCCGCACGTACTGCTGATTGGTGGTGAGCGCCGGCGGGAACTGACGCCTCCACCAATAAGCTTACCGCCTCCCTCCAGTCCGCCCATGAGCGCCGTTGCCACTAGCGCCGTTGCTACAGACCACCGATGGAACTGCTATGAGATAGGAGGAGGGAAGGCGTTTTAGTGGCCTCCATCGCCCTGTTCTATCCTAAAAGCCCTGGTAAGTGACAGCTCAGGGGCTGACCTAGAAATGAACTGTGTGTTAAATAGGACTATAACCCCCCTCATCCATAAGAATGCATCCATGTACTACAGCATATAGGTGCAATCTTAAGGATGAGGGGGGTTATAGTCACATTTAATACAAACACATGCCAATTCCATTACAGTCTCTGGACAGTGTTAGTATTAAATGTGACTATAACCCCCCTCATTCTTAAGAATATACCCATGTACTGCAGTATATAAGTGCATTCTTATGAATGAGGATGAGGAGGGTTATAGTCAAACACAGGCCAATTACAGTACTGTATAGTCCCTGGACAGTGTAGATGTTAAATGTGACTATAACCCCCTATCATCTTTAGGAATACACTAATGTACTGCAGTACATGGGTGTATTCTTTAGGATGAGAGGGGTTATAGTCACATAACAGTGCGTCATCCACGATCTCCCAGATATGCTCATAACAGTGTGTCATCCGTAGATCCCCCATAACAGTGTAAAATATTATCTTATTAAATATTTTCGCACACCTTTTGGTTCAAAATATTTTTTTCCTATTTTCCTCTTCTAAAACCTAGGGTGCGTCTTATCATCAGGTGCGTCTTATAAAGTGAAAAATACGGTAAAGAAGGCTGACCTGTTACAAGTGAATGGAATTGAACTGCAATACCAATTACAGCCACTATCCAAAGTACGGCGCTGTGCAGAGGTCGCAGCTCTCATCCAAACAGCTGATCGGCAAGGCTGCAGGGAGTAGAGCCGCCAGTGATCTGAACATAGGTCATCAATATTTAATTTCCAGAAAACCTCTTTAGCCTATTGTACATGTCTGCTAGGACCCTCAGATATGGACATAGGTCATATTAATACTGGACATTGCTTCTTCTTTAAAGGGGTTGTCTCATCATGGACAATGGGGGCAAATTGCTAGGATATGCCGCCATTGTCTTATAGGTGCGGGTCCCACCACTGGGACCCGCACCTACAGACGTGGACAAAATTGTTGGTACCCTTTGGTCAATGAAAGAAAAAGTCACAATGGTCACAGAAATAACTTTAATCTGACAAAAGTAATAATAAATTAAAATTCTATAAATGTTAACCAATGAAAGTCAGACATTGTTTTTCAACCATGCTTCAACAGAATTATGTAAAAAAATAAACTCATGAAACAGGCATGGACAAAAATGATGGTACCCCTAGAAAACACAGAACATAATGTGACCAAAGGGACATGTTAATTCAAGGTGTGTCCACTAATTAGCATCACAGGTGTCTACAACCTTGTAATCAGCCATTGGGCCTATATATATGGCTCCAGGTAATCACTGTGTTGTTTGGTGATATGGTGTGTACCACACTCGACATGGACCAGAGGAAGCAAAGGAAAGAGCTGTCTCAAGAGATCAGAAAGAAAATTATAGACAAGCATGTTAAAGGTAAAGGCTATAAGACCATCTCCAAGCAACTAGATGTTCCTGTGAGTACAGTTGCACATATTATTCATAAGTTTAAGATCCATGGGACTGTAGCCAACCTCCCTGGACGTGGCCGCAGGAGGAAAATTGATGACAAATCTAAGAGACGGATAATCCGAATGGTAACAAAAGAGCCTAGAAAGACTTCTAAAGAGATTCAAGGTGAACTTCATGCTCAAGGAACATCAGTGTCAGATCGCACCATCCGTCGTTGTTTGAGCCAAAGTGGACTACATGGGAGACGACCAAGGAGGACACCATTGTTGAAAACGAATCATAAAAAAGCAAGACTGGAATATGCCAAACTACATGTTGACAAGCCACAAAGCTTCTGGGAGAATGTCCTGTGGACAGATGAGACAAAAATCGAAGTTTTTGCCAAGGCACATCAGCTGTATGTTCACAGACGAAAAAATGAAGCATATCAAGAAAAGAACACTGTCCCTACTGTGAAACATGGAGGAGGCTCTGTTATGTTCTGGGGCTGCTTTGCTGCGTCTGGCACAGGGTGTCTTGAATCTGTGCAGGGTACAATGAAATCTCAAGACTATCAAGGAATTCTAGAGAGAAATGTACTAGCCAGTGTCAGAAAGCTTGGTCTCAGTCGCAGGTCATGGGTCTTGCAACAGGACAATGACCCAAAACACACCGCTAAAAACACCCAAGAATGGCTAAGAGGAAAAAATTGGACTATTCTAAAGTGGCCTTCTATGAGCCCTGACCTCAATCCTATTGAGCATCTTTGGAAGGAGCTGAAACATGCAGTCTGGAAAAGGCACCCTTCAAACCGGACACAACTGGAGCAGTTTGCTCATGAGGAGTGGGCCAAAATACCTGCTGAGAGGTGCAGATGTCTCATTGACAGTTACAGGAAGCGTTTGATTGCAGTGATTGCCTCAAAAGGTTGCGCAACAAAATATTAAGTTAGGGGTACCATCATTTTTGTCCATGCCTGTTTCATGAGTTTATTTTTTTACATAATTCTGTTGAAGCATGGTTGAAAAACAATGTCTGACTTTCATTGGTTAACATTTATAGAATTTTAATTTATTATTACTTTTGTCAGATTAAAGTTATTTCTGTGACCATTGTGACTTTTTCTTTCATTGACCAAAGGGTACCAACAATTTTGTCCACGTCTGTATATCGGGAACAGAGCCCCACAAGTGAAGGAGGGCGCACTGCGCATGCGCAGCCGCCCCCTCCATTCATTTTCTATGGGGCCGGCGAAAATAGCCAAGTGCTGGCTCGGCTATTTCCATCAGCCCCATAGAAATGAATAGAAGCGGGGGCCGTGCATGCGTGGTACGCACCCATTCACTTCTATGGGGAGCCGGCTTGGTGCTGGCCGGACCAGAGTCCTCCAGACACCACCTTGCGGGGCTCCGTTCTCGATATAGATCCGGGTCCCAGGGGTGGAACCCGCACCTATAAAATAATGGGGGCATATCCTAGCGATATGCTCCCATTGACCATGATGAAACAACCCCTTTAATGTTACTATTAGGGTAAATGCACACATTCAGGATTTATGTGCAGAGAATCCGCACTGAAATCCGCAGGTGTTCGCAGGGAAATCGGTGCGGACAATGCACATCAATTGGCGCGATTTGGTGCAGGTTTTCTGCATACGGATTTTACTCTCCACATTGAAGTGAATGGAGAAAATCCGGTCAGGAAAAATAAGAGAAATTGACATGTATTCTATTCTCATAGAATACAATGTACATGATCTACGGTGCGGATTATTCACATGAAAATCCACAGGCAATCCTGATCGTGTGCATTTAGCCTTAGAGATGTAGCAGAGCTGAATATGTTTCCTATGTGTAGTATGAAAAGTCTCCTTGTTAGTATAATAAGGCAGTAGGTTTACAAACTGTCTTATGGAGAACTAGATCACAAGTGTTGATAACACAAGGAATCGTGCCAAATGTTAAACTCAGCCCTGCTTTACTCATTCCACCACAAGGAATAGAATATTCCAGCCTCCATCTCATGTTCCGCACGGCGGTATACTTCTCCCGTCTAATTAGTATTACAAAGACTCATCCCATGTCTTGAGAGTCTGCGGACATATGGCGAATTTTACCATCTTGGGTTACAAACCTCTTTGTCTCCTGTAATTAGCAGTGGGGTATTATAATGGAACGGCAAGGTGAGCTTCCACGAGGCAGAAAATATTACACAAGATCACACACAATATAAATTGGAGAACAATATTTTAGTTTTAACTATTCCCTGTCGTAAATAGCTTAAAGGAGTTGTCCCACTAACAAGATATTCTGCAGTTTTGAAACCAGCAGCCAGATCTGAATACGTTTGTAATTGCATGTAATTAAAAATTTTGCACAGCTACTGAGTTATTAAATAAAATTTATCTGTATAGCGCCACCTGCTGTTTGCTGTTTTCTTATTTCTTTTTCCAGCTCACTGAGAAGGTCGCACATGCTCAGTTTCATCCTTTAGCTGCCTATTGAGCTGTGATAGGGAGAGCATCCACACGCCCCCTTAGCTGTGATAGGGAGAGCATGGACACACCTCCTGAGCTGTGATAGGGGGACTATGGACACGCCCCCTTAACTGCAGCAGAAAAGACACTCCCCTTGAGCTGTGAGCTTGATATAAATCTAGCAGAGCAATGAATAAGGAGATCTCTGGATCCATGTGAGGTACAGGGCTGGTCAAAGAGGTTCTCATGTCCTGTATGATGTCTGATTTGAATTTTTTACATTTCAAGCGATTTTCCAACACCAGGTCATTGTGAAGTTTAGCATGTATATCTTTATAGCGGTCAGAGCTCAGTTTTTCTGAGGCTGAACTCCAAATTCCCGGGATTTAAAGTGTACCTCAACTTTCAAATATTTTTTTTGTTAAGTGTTAGAAATACCCTTAAAATCATTTTCATAATATACTTTATTTCCTTTCTAATTTTAACGGCCAAAGAGGCCCCTGAAGCTCAGACCTCCTGAAGCTCTATCCAATACAGCATATGCAGAATCCATACACTGCGGCAATAAGTGTAGTGAGCACTGCCCTGACAGAAGTACATGTCCCTTAGGCCTCATGCACACAACCGTATTTTGGTTCCGTGTCCGTTCAGTTTTTTTTGCGGATAGGATGAGGGCCCATTCATTTCAATAGGTCCGCAAAAAATGCAGACAGCACACCGTGTGCTGTCCGCATCAGTATGTCCATTCCGTAGCTCCGCAAAAAAAATAGTGCATGTCCTAATTTTTTCTAGTTTGCGGACAAGGATAGGCATTATCGGATCCATACGGAACGTCATCAGTTTTTTTTGCGGATTCGCAATTTGCGGACTGCAAAACACATACGGTCGTGTGCATGTAGCCTTATCTGTATTTTTTGTGGATCTGTTTTTTTGCGGACCATTCACACGTCCGCAATTTTGTTCTGCATTTTGCGGAACGGAATTGCGGACCCATTCATTCCTATGGGGCAGCATGATGTGCTGCCCGGACACGGAATTGCGGATCCGCACTTCCGGGTCCGCACTTCCATTCCGCAAAAAAAATAGAACATGTCCTATTCTTGTCCGCAATTGCAGACAAGAACAGGCATATTCTATTAGTGCCGGCAATGTGCGGTCCGCAAAATGCAAAATTGCCGATTTCCGTGTTTTGCGGATCCGCAAAACACGTTGCAGACGTGTGAATGGAGCCTTAAGGCTCACTTTTTTCTCCCCAAAAGTCAAGGAAAAATGACAGTGCATCTTATGTGGTGAATACTAATGAACGCTTCCTAGCAGTACAGTGCTGGCAGATTTCACAACAGGGACACACCTCTTGCTTCTGAGTGAAATGCATCTAGCTGTGCAGATGAAACAGGGAGTAATATTACAATAGGGGTCATTAGGGAAGCCCAAAAAAGACCTGTTCCTTCACAGTTATGACTGTACAAAAAAGCACAGCCATTATGCAAACTTCTTTTGAAAACTTATGTACCCTTTAAGGTCATCCAACTTACAGACTACAAACAGTTCAAATAAATGCTCCTACAAAACTTCACAAATGTCATTATCCCCAGTAGACATTTTTGACCACATTTGCATTCTGCAATGTTGCAAATCCACGGGTATCTTCTGTCTGCGCATTTTTCAGCGATGAGGGTTTTTTCGGTCAGGCTGCTGAGCTTGCACAATGGTAGAATCTTGCATTTGTCAAGCAGCAGGCAGTCTGCAATTCATCCAGAATGTTCCACTCAAAAAATAAAGCAGATACTATTCTGAAGGTTACAGAGAGCACAAACACCTTGTTTTGGCTTTTCGAGCAGCTCAGTAGGATACTTCACTTTCCATAGCCGTCTTCTCTCAGCACCTCTTCCTTCCACTGTTCTCACTCATCGCCTGCTATCTGTGCTGCACCTCCCGCTGAATAGATATCAGATAAGCCGTATCACTTACTAGCTGGGCTAAAAGCTTCGGTGAGAAATAAAGATTAGTCGTCTACCGGACCACTAAGATACCCTGGACTCACATGAAAGAGGTACACGAGGCCCTGTGGTTACATTCAAAAGACTCCATTCAAAGGGGTTTTTATACAATCTTTATAAGCACCATAACATTAAAGGGGTTGGCCCATCCGAGTATTTTTGGTATCATCATATTAGTCTCCGTTATCTCATTAAAAATATAGTAGTTTTACCCCCACCTGTCGTTTCATTTTTGATAAAAATAGGTTTTATGTATATGGCAAATTGCCTTCTTAACGCGCCCAAGGGGCTGTCCCCTCCGGCCGTTTGTGCCCAGCCGCGCCCCTGATCTCTGAGCCCAGCGCCACTCCGCTGTTAATTTATTCACTCCTCTCCAGCCTTTTTATTTTCTCAGTGCGCGGTGTCCTGGCAGCAGCCTCATTGAGTGTGATCGGCGCATGCACAGGATTACAGCGCTGGGCTCAGAGATCAGGGGCACGGCTGGGCACAAACGGCAGAGGGGACAGCCCCTTGGGCGCGTTAAGAAGGTAATTACCATATGCATAAAACCTATTTTTTGGAGGTAAAACTAGTAAATTTTTAATGAGATAATGGAGACTAATATGATGATACCAAAATCTCAGTATCGGAAATCGGTCTGACAGAATCCCTTAAAAAAAGGCATATCGCTAGGCATATCACTAGTCCGATGGCTGCAGGTCCCACCTCTGAGACCTGCACCTAGGGGTGGGCGATATGGCCTAAAATCTATATTGCGATATAATTTTAAGCATGTGCGATATGCGATATATATCGCAATATATTGTTTTCTATATTTGGAGGGGGGTTTAAACTTTTTTTTTTTTTTTTACTTTTTATTTAATAACTATTAGCCCCCTTAAGGGCTAGAACCCTTGTCATATTCACCCTAATATAGCTCTATTAGGGCGAATAGGACTTTACACTCTCCCTGCTGCCCTGTGCATAGTACACACAGCAGCAGGGAGCTGACTATGGCAGCCAGCCTCTCATTTACCCCCCAGCCTCTGATGTGCCCCCCAGTCTCTGATCAACCCCCCAGCCTCTGATGTGCCCCCCAGTCTCTGATCAGCCCCCCAGCCTCTCATGTGCCCCCCAGCCTCTGATCCGCCCTCCAGCCTCTGATGTGCCCCCCAGTCTCTGATGTGCCCCCCAGTCTCTGATCAGCCCCCCAGCCTCTCATGTGCCCCCCAGCCTCTCCCTTTATCAGCCCCCTCTGGTAACTCAAATTCACCCCCCCTCCCTCCCCAGTATTAATCATTGGTGGCAGTGGCCACAGGGTCCTCTCCCCCCCATCATTGGTGGCAGTGGGCAGTGCGCCCCCCCTCCCTCCCCAGTATTGCTCATTGGTGGCAGGGGCCTCCTTCCCCCCCCCCCCCACATCATTGGTGGCAGCAGCAGTTCCGATCGGAGTCCGAGCAGTGTAATGCTGGGGCTCCGATCGGTTACCATGGCAGCCAGGAGTCACGCTACTGAAGTCCTGGCTGCCATGGTATGTTAGTGAGCAGCATTATACTCACGCGCGCCGTGGCCGCCAGGCGCTTCTTTTTCTGTCTGTGTGGCGCATTGCTAATCCTTATAGCAATAGCAATGCGCCGCACAGACCTATGAAAAGAAGGAGCGCCTGGCGGCCACGGCGCACGTGAGTATAATGCTGCTCACTAACATCTGCGCACAGATTCAAGTGAACGGGTCCGCATCCCTGACACAGTACACACACAAGTGGTGCCCATATGTTGCGGACCCCCTGTTTGCGGGCCACTATACGGGCACAGGTCCGTCTACGGTTATGTGCATGAGGCTGTAGACTGCTATAACCGGCGCGACTAAGCTAGGCTCATCCAAAAATTACGTTTTGCGCCCCTCCCCCACATAATAATTCCCTTTATGCCAATGTGCATACATGGACTGGAAGTCCTTGTGTGGCTGGTGTCGGGGGGGGGTCCCATGGTACACAGTGTACTGTAGTATAGTGCAATGTATATTCCTGTGATTATGAATGAAGTCTTGCTGGCATGGCCCTGGAGTACACGCCCCCTAAACTGACATGTGACTTCTCACGTGCCAACTATGCCAGCTGCGCCCACAAGCTTTGTGCATCCTGTTGTGCTCTTCCTATTCATCCTGTATAATATGATAATAATAACTTACGGCTAATTAATAATACGCTTCTGCATCGCAACCCCGGTAATAATCCACGACTACTTAGCGATGGCACACCTTTGCCTGCGCTTTGGGCAGTGTGCCCTGTCTGCTGCCACCTTACCCTGTACTGCAGGCAGCTGTAACTGAGAGCCGTTACGCAAAGGGCATTAACGTGAAGTGAACGGATCGGGTTCCTTTCGATAAATTATGTATTTCTGCCTCATATTTAGAAGTCATTGTGACACAAACGAAAACCACCTGATACAAAGAAAGCTCCGCCGTGTCTCCGAGAATTCCCTCATCTGGCGAAAGGGGATTATTCACACAGCGTTCCTGTTTTCTGACGGAATTTTGTGCAAAAACACAGCAAATACCATAATCTGACCGCACCACGGGAATGCGCCCCCAAAGCTATCCATACCCAATCGATTATCTCAATGGAAACAGAGAACATGCAGCCGCCACACTCAACCAGCAAAGCTTTCCCTCGGAAACAAAGGATTATTCACGTCAGTCCACTGCTGCCCCCGCACACATCAGCCCATTGGCTGGTCTCCCGGAAATCGACAGGTTCAGCCAAAGGCCTCATGCACACGACCGTTGTGTGCATCCGTCTGCATTAAAGATTTTTCAGAGCTGAGTTTTCACTTTGTGAAAACTCAGATCCGACAGTATATTCTAACACAGAGGCGTTCCCATAGTGATGGGGACGCTTCAAGTTATAATATACTACGAACTGTGTACATGACTGCCCCCTGCTGCCTGGCAGCACCCGATCTCTTACAGGGGGCTGTGATCCGCACAATTAACCCCTCAGGTGCCGCCAGTGCGGCCCCCCTCCCTCCCTCTACTGTATTAATTTCATTGGTGGCCAGTGCGGCCTTAGCAATATTAGAAGCATTATACTTACCTGCTGCGCTGTCTGTGACCGGCCGGGCGCTCCTCCTACTGGTAAGTGACAGGTCTGTGCTATAAGCAATGCGCCGCACACACCTGTCACTTACCAGTAGGAGGAGCGCCCGGCCGGTCACAGACAGCGCAGCAGGTAAGTATAATGCTTCTAATATTACTAAGTAACCATGGCAACCAGGACTGCAGTAGCGTCCTGGTTGCCATGGTTACCGATCGGAGCCCCAGGGATTAAACTGGGTCTCCGATCGGAACTCTCCGCTGCCACCAATGATGGGGGGGAGAGGGGAGGCCGCACTGGCCACCAATGAAATTAATATAGTAGAGGGAGGGAGGGGGGGGCCGCACTGGCCACCAATGAATTTAAAACTGGGGAGAGAGGGGGGTCTGCCCCCTGCTGCCTGGCAGCCCCTGATCTCTTACAGGGGGCTATCGGGTGCTGCCAGGCAGCAGGGGGCAGTCATGTACACAGTTCTTAGTATATTCTAACTTGAAGCATCCCCATCACCATGGGAACGCCTCTGTGTTAGAATATACTGTCGGATCTGAGTTTTCACAATGTAACTCAAATCCGATGGTATATTCTAACATAGAGGCGTTCCTATGGTGATGGGGACGCTTCAAGTTAAAATATACCATCGCATTGGAGAAAACTCCGATAGGGACTCCTGACTTTACATTGAAAGTCAATGGGGGACGGATGCGTTTGCAATTGCACCATATTGTGTCAACGTCAAACGGATCCGTCTCCATTGACTTGCATTGTAAGTCAGGACGGATCCGTTTGGCTCCGCGCGGCCAGGCGGACACCAAAACAACTTTTTTTTTAACTTTTCTTCATGTCTGGTCATCCTCCAAAAATCACGGAAGACACACGGAAGAAAAAACGGACACGGATCACGGAACAACGGAACCCCGTTTGGCGGACCGTGAAAAAATACTGTCGTGTGCATGAGGCCAAAATGTGATCTTTTGTCAACATTCTGTGACTATAAGGTTTTTTTTTGTTGTTTTTTCTTTTTTTTTTTTCCCCCCATAACTTTTTCTTGCTGGACAAGTTGTATTTTTTAATGGTACCAGTTTATTCTTCATATTTTCCAAATCTTGTATTGAAGAACGGGAGAAAAATAATTCTTTGTAGAGTGAAATCCGAATCGTGGCGTCCCCAAAAAAAAATCCAGGATTTTGTTTTTACAGAGTTTACTCTGCACTAAACAAACTGCCCTTATTGTGCAGGTAGTACAAGCACAGCGACACCACATTTATATTGTTTGTCTATATATTCCTTTCTTCCTTTTTGCAGGATGAGCAATTTTTATTGATACCATTTTGGGGTACATACTGTACAACTTTTATCACATTTTATTCAATTTTGGGGATTTTTTTTTTCCCATTCAGGATAAATACTTATATTTTAATAGTTTGGACTTTTTCAGACATACCAATTTTGGGGATTTTTTTATTTTTGTTTATATGTGAAACTTTTGTTTCTTATATTTTTTATAAAACTTTTTTTTTTAGTCCCCCTAGGGGACCAGATCAATAGATCAGAAGGCAGAGGGAGACATCCCTCCCTCTATTACCACAGTTGCTATTAACCACATCTGAGGTGTTAATTGTGGGTAAGAGTCAGCTGCAAAACACAGCTGGTACCTGCCACGTCTGGACCTCAGCCTGCTCCGTACACATCCTGCGTGCATATGATGTACATGTACATCACATTGTGTTAAAGGGGCTATGCGATGATTGATGCAAAAATCAGACATAATACATGACAATACCTTTCTAACAAAGCTAGAACCAGCCCTGTACCTCACATGGATCCAGAGATCTCCCCATTCATTGCTCTGCTAGATTTATATCAAGCTGACAGCTCAGGGGGCGTGTCCTTTTTAAGAGGGCTTGTCCTTTCTCAGGAGGCGTGTCCTTTCTCGGGGGCATGTCCTTTCTCGGGGGCATGTCCTTTCTCGGGGGCTCTTTTTTTGTAGCCGTCACAACTTCTGACGGAACATATGACTGTTGAAGGTTTAGGGCTCTTTCAGAATACTATATCCATTTTTTTCGGTCTGCAAATTGTGGATCGGCAAAACACGGATACCGGCCACATGCGTTCCACATTTTGCGGAATGGAACGGCCAGCCCTTTGAAAGAAATGCCTATTCTTGACCGCAATTGCAGACAAGAATAGGACATGTTCTATCTTTTTTGTGGGGCCAAGGAATGGAAGTACGGATGCGGACAGAACACGGTGTGCTGTTCGCATCTTTTGCCGCCTCATTGTAATTAATTTTGTAATTTTGCGGAACGGATGCAGACTCAAATATACGGTCGTGTGAATGGGCCCTTAAACTGAGCGTGTGCGACCACCACAATGAGGTGGACAAGAAATAAGAGAAAGCACCAACAGCAGGTGGCGCTATACAATTATATTTTATTAAATATCTCAGTGGCTATGCTAAAATTATAATTACATGCAATTACAAAAATATTCAGATTCAGGCGCTGGTTTGAAAAAGGTATAAAAAAAATTGGCGCAACCCTTTTAAGGGGTTACAGGAGTATTGCAAGTCTTGTTGCTACAGTCAAATTAATAATCAGCTACCAGCTGCATCCATACATTATATATTGAAAGCTTATATAGCCGGCTCATCAGATAAATAAAGATTACTTGAATTAGGATTTATGACATGCTAGGCATGATTACATTCCTCGGGTCATCTGTTTTGACAGCTATTTCTCAGCCCTGACAGCGTTTAAATCCCCGTATTTCAATGTAGTTGTAAAACACTTTAAGGGCCTTGCTAATTACAGGCCTGTCACGTGTGGGTGCCCTATACATGTATACCAGGGGAAAAGCCGAGTGACAAAAATGAAGAACCGCCGAGCAATGCCACGTTGCAAAATGACTAAGACTGGATCCACAAATTCAGTTCTGGCGCAGTTTTGACACAGTTTTTTTTTATTTATTTATTTTTTCAACGAAAGCCATATGTGGATCTAACAATTGTTAAATTTTAACAAAAATAAATATATGTCTGTCTTTTGACTCTACTCCTGACTTTGACTTGAAGAACATTAAAAACTGCATTTAAAAGGGTTGTCGGGGTTCAGAGCTGAACCCGGACATCCCTCCATTTACACCCAGGCAGCCCCCCTGACATGAGCTTAGGAGCAGTTCATGCTCCGATGCTCTCCTTTGCCCTGTGCTAAATCGCGCAGGGCAAAGGCATTTTCAGAAGTTCCAGTGACAAACCGGGCTATCCATGGGGCTGCCAAGAAGCCCGGTGACGTCACCGGCACTGATGGGTGGGCTTCAGCGCTGCCCTAGCCTATAAAAACGGCTAGGGCAGCGCTAAAGCACACCTATCAGAGACGGTGACGTCACCGAACACACCGCTGGGCGGATCTAGCGCAGGGCAAGGGAGCGCATCGGAGCACGAGATGCTCCGATGCTAACATGAGGTGGGCTGCCTGGGTGAAAATATGGGTATGGGTAACCCCTTTAAACTGAATGTGTGAATCTAGGCTAAAACACAGGTAAGTTTTGGGGTTCCTTGCCAATGCCTGCCGATACCAGTACTGCTGGTGTGTCAGAAGGGGAACTATAGAGAAAACAGGGCTACTGGAGCTCGAAAGGTCCAAGTAAGGGCTTATTCAGACGGCTGTAGTGTTTTGGCGTCTGCAAATTGTGGATCCACAAAACACGGATACCGGCGACATGCATTCCGCATTTTGTGGACCACAAATGGCCGGCACTATGACAGAAAACGCCTATTCTTGTCCGTGAATGCGGACAAGAATAGGACATGTTCTATCTTTCTCACGGAAGTTCAGCGTAACTGAACAACGGAGATGTACTGTCCACATCTTTTGCAGTCATTGAAGTAAATGGGTCCGCAGCCGTTCCACAAAATTTGCCGCACGGATGCAGACCCATTCACACGGTCGTCTGAATGAGCCCTAATGCATATGAGAAGACCAGTATTAGAAATTAAGAGTGATAGAGGGAGGGGGAGGCTGTAACATATTTTTCACTGGGGCCAAGTTACTCTTGTGTAGTGTTGTATTTTCTACAGTTTTAAAGATCTCTGCTTGCTGCCACTCTACGGGAAGTGGATAAAAGTCTATCCTGGCCATGTGCAGTCACACAGCGCCAGGACCGCAGAACAGTAGCAGTCGCACTTCCTATTAGTTTGGATCTTTAATGGCGTCGTAGAAGATTATTAGTATTCCGTACATTTATCACAAGTGCTGCCACATTTAACGCTGGCGGTAAGGACCTGAAAATATATTAAAAGCATTGATTTTATCCATATGGCAAACAGGAGTCCTTTCCTGACATAAATTCTGAGCTGCAGATTTTAATCTCGTCAGCCATGCAGTAAAAAAAATATGGCCTGGGATTATTGCAGTAAAACTTTGTATTAAACCATTATTCTTCATCTTTGGTGAGAAGTCCAGGGCCAGGTACATTTATGAGAACAATATTAGAAATGGAGAACATTTGTTTTGAAACATCCCAGTCTCCGTCCTGCAAGTCAGGGGTATATAAATCTGAGAAGTATGTCACTTAAAGCGGCAGCCAAACCTATGTCAAAGTAAGAGGGGGCACACTGTGGGCGACTTAAAGGGAATCGGTCACCACATGCCTCCATAGTAATCCAAATGCCTTGTTCAGATGTGCGCCTGCCTAAAGTTTTCCTCATCCCAATCAGTGACCCTATTCCAGAGAAATGCGTGCTTTTATTATAAGCAAACAAGTTGCTCGGTGCAACAAGGGCATCTTCGTTGCACTTTGTTGCACCAAGGATAGGTCATCTCATTAGTAAAATCCATGAAAACCCCTTTAAGGTAACCCTTAAATTCGCTGTGTAATGCATCAAATGTTTTTAGGTGTCTAAGCTAGTTGCCTAGCAACCAGTTAACTTGCCTTCCAAGTGACCACCTAGTACATGAGCACTATGCTCACCATCAGTAGTCAAAGAGACAGACTGCAGGCTTCCCCAAAAGGAACAACATACTTTAGGCATGTATAGTCCATCTTGGATGAGAAGCTCCGTAAGCTGCATGTCTACATTTCCAACCAATAACTAGCTAAAACTTCCTGCGGCTTTTTGTCTATAGTTCCTCTGCAGATCTCCATGGTATCAGACTACAAACAAACGCCTGTGTAGTCAGATTATCGGCTTATACTCCCTTTCATCTGCCCCTAACGGTTTATTAGCAAGAAGCAGGGACAGACAGAAAGCCGCATGACTGCAAACGATTTGTTTGTAGTCTGTCTAACCATGGAGACACATAATCCTGCATAGGCATTAGGCCTCATGCACACGACAGTTTTTTTTCACGGCCCGCAAAAACGGGGTCCGTGGGTCCGTGATCCGTGACCGTTTTTCCGTCCGTGGGTCTTCCTTGATTTTTGGAGGATCCACGGACATGAAAAAAAAGTCATTTTGGTGTCCGCCTGGCCGTGCGGAGCCAAACGGATCCGTCCTGAATTACAATGCAAGTCAATGGGGACGGATCCGTTTGATGTTGACACAATATGGTGCCATTTCAAACGGATCCGTCCCCATTGACTTTCAATGTAAAGTCTGGAGTTCTGTTATACCATCGGATTGGAGTTTTCTCCAATCCGATGGTATATTTTAACTTGTAGCGTCCCCATCACCATGGGAACGCCTCTATGTTAGAATATACTGTCGGATATGAGCTACATCGTGAAACTCATTTCCGACAGTATATTCTAACACAGAGGCGTTCCCATGGTGATGGAGACGCTTCAGGTTAGAATATACAAAAAAACTGTGTACATGACTGTCCCCTGCTGCCTGGCAGGTGCTGCCAGGCAGCAGGGGGCAGACCCCCCCCCCTGTTTTTAACTCATTGGTGGCCAGTGGGCCCCCCCTCCCCTGTTGTTAACTCGTTGGTGGCCAGTGTGCGCACCCCCCTCCCTCCCTCCCTCTATTGTAATAATAGCATTGGGGCCAGTGTGCGCGCCCCCCCAACCCCACCCCCCCCCCTCCCTCCCTCTATTGTAATAATAGCATTGGGGCCAGTGTGCGCGCCCCCCCAACCCCCCCCTCCCTCCCTCTATTGTAATAATAGCATTGGGGCCAGTGTGCGCCAACCCCCCCCCCCCCCCCCCCGATCATCGGTGGCAGCGGAGTAGAAGATTCATACTTACCTGGCTGCTGGCTGCTGCGATCTCTGTGTCCGGTCGGGAGCTCCTCCTACTGGTAAGTGACAGGTCTGTGCGGCGCATTGCTGTCACTTACCAGTAGGAGGAGCTCCCGGCCGGACGCAGACATCGCAGCAGCCAGGTAAGTATGAAAATCTTCTACTCCGCTGCCACCGATGATCGGGGGGGGGGGTGCGCACACTGGCCCCAATGCTATTATTACAATAGAGGGAGGGAGGGGGGGTTGGGGGGGTGCGCACACTGGCCCCAATGTATTAAAACAATAGAGGGAGGGAGGGGGGGTTGGGGGGGGCGCGCACACTGGCCCCAATGTATTAAAACAATAGAGGGAGGGAGGGGGGTGCGCACACTGGCCACCAACGAGTTAACAACAGGGGAGGGGGGGGCCGCACAATGATATTCAAACTGGGGAGGGGGGGGGGGGTCTGCCCCCTGCTGCCTGGCAGCCCTGATCTCTTACAGGGGGATATGATAGTACAATTAACCCCTTCAGGTGCCGCACCTGATGGGGTTAATTGTACTATCATATCCCCCTGTAAGAGATCGGGTGCTGCCAGGCAGCAGGGGGCAGTCTTGTACACAGTTTGTAGTGTATTCTAACTAGAAGCGTCCCATCACCATGGGAACGCCTCTGTGTTAGAATATACTGTCGGATCAGAGTTTTCACGAAGTGAAAACTCAGCTCTGAAAAAGCTTTTATGCAGACGGATCTTCGGATCCGTCTGTATGAAACTAAAACCTACGGCCACGGATCACGGACACGGATGCCAATCTTGTGTGCATCCGTGTTCTTTCACGGACCCATTGACTTGAATGGGCCCGTAAACCGTTGGCCGTGAAAAAAATAGGACAGGTCATATTTTTTTCACGGCCAGGAAACACGGCTCACGGATGCGGCTGCCAAACGGTGCATTTTCCGATTTTTCCACGGACCCATTGAAAGTCAATGGGTCCGTGAAAAAAAACGGAAAGCGGCACAACGGCCACGGATGCACACAACGGTCGTGTGCATGAGGCCTTATGTAAACAAAAGGGTAGGATATTTTTAAGAGTAGCTACATAGCTGCTTCCTTTTTTTCTTAAAGGGGTATTCCCAACTGAGACAATGGGGGCATATCGCACCTACACCGAGAACAGAGCGGGGAAGGTGGTGGCCGGAGGACCGTGGGTTTTCCGGGATCCGGCCACCACCAAGCACTCTCCCCGTAGTGGTGAATGGGAGTGCACCGTGCTTGAGCGGCCACCGCTCCCATTCATTTCTTTGGGGCCAACGGAAACAGCCGAGCCAGCATCGGGGCTCCGTTCTCAGTGTAGGTGCAGGTCCCACCTCTGGGACCTAGCGATAAGCCCCCATTGTCTGAGATGGGAAAAAGGGAAATAATAATTGCAAAGGTGAACATAGAGGGTCATTTACTATACAGAAATACGCCTATATTTGGCGTATTTCTGGTGCAGATTGCAGCACAAAGGTTATTTGTGCCGCAATCTGTGACTTTTCCCCACTCACGCCAGGTCTAAAAAAGTGTGCGTGGCAGGAAAGGGTACAAGCCGGCAGGTCTGTCTCATTTATCATTTTCTACACCTGTTTAAGGGTCCATTCGCACGTCCGCAAAATGGGTCCGCATACATTCCGCAATTTTGCGGAACAAGTGCAGACCCATTCATTTTCAATGGAGCCGCAAAATATGCAGACAGCACACCGTGTGCTGTCCGCATCCGCACTTCTGTGTCCACATCCATGGACAAGAAAAGGCATTACTATTATAGTGCCGTATCTGTGTTTTGCGGATCCGCAATTTGCGGACTGCAAAACAGTTGCGGACATGTGACTGGACCCTTAGGCGTAGAAAATGGTCTAAATGTAAACCTGCAAGGAAGCTGGCTTACATTTAGACTGGTGCTGGATATGGCAGGCGCCTCTTCATAACTTCGGCGGATCCACCGCCGGCTATAGGTGTTATTAAGACCGGTGTTTCTAAAACGCTGGTCTTAATAAATGATCTCCTTCGTTTTTACAGTTATTAAACCAACTACAAGAAACTATGGGGGAGATTTATCAAGACTGGCGTTCACACATGCACCAATCTTGATCCCCCTGCACTGGAGGAAAAAATGCTTTTAAATACATTAGGCACATCGCTGGCCGTCCGTGCACCAGGAACCCAGGTCTACGCCAGGCGGGAGCAAGTTATAGTAAATCAGACAAATTATGGAGATCATCATAATTTGTGACTTTCTTTTACACCACCATAGTGGCGTAAGAGCTTTAATGTCCCCCATTGATTTCATTTTTTAACACGAAGACTTGGAGTTGCAAATCGAATAATTTAGCAATAGTAGCCATGTTATATTTCATTGAACATTAAAGAAAACCTGTCATCATGATTTTGCGCATAGAGCTGGGGACATGGGCTGCTAGATGGCCACTAGCACATCTGCAGTACCCAGGTCCCATAGCTCTGTGTGCTTTTATTGTGTTAAAAAACAGTTTTGAGTGATATGCAAATTACCTGATATGAGTCCTGTAGCCGGAGATGAGTCAAGCGGAAAGGAGCCCAGCACCGCCCCGCGTCCTCCGAATCTCCTCCTTGCCGGCTGACGTCACAGAGCTGGAGCGCCGAAATCTCGCGATGCGCGAGCTAGCGCATGCGTAGTTCGTTCCCTGTGATGATGCCAGTACAGGGAATGAACATGATGCCGACACTGCGCATGCACTAGCTCGCGCATCGCGAGATTTCGGCGCTCTAGCTCTGTGACGTCAGCCGGCAAGGAGGAGATTTGGAGGACGCGGGGCGGTGCTGGGCTCCTTTCCGCTTGACTCATCTCCGGCTACAGGACTCATATCAGGTAATTTGCATATCACTCAAAACTGTTTTTTAACACAATAAAAGCGCAGAGAGCTATGGGACCTGGGTACTGCAGATGTGCTAGTGGCCATCTAGCAGCCCATGTCCCCAGCTCTATGCGCAAAATCATGGTGACAGGTTTCCTTTAAAGTCACCCTCCACAGAAGTCCCTATACATTTTACAAAAATATTTTAAAAAAATACGAATTCCTAAATGTTTCCCAGCTTTTGGACCCCCAGCGATGATATATTTATCACCTATCCCCTTAAACGAAATAATAGGATATAATAGGAAACTACGTAATATATTTTATTTTAATCTATGAAGGCTCTTTAAAGGTAACAAATGCTAAAAAAAAATGTATTATATTACGATTTGTATTTACAAGCACCTCATTTACAGCCTGGATAATTTGAAAATATTCACAAATAAGTGGCAAGCCATGAGAGGACAATTCCTCCAACCCAGTTGTCATCACGCGAACCATATACTTTTCTAAAACGGATCCTTCTGTTATACCTTGCTATCTATATTCAGAAGGCATGCAGCCTCTTCCATGACCAGATTCACCTTGCTTCACTGCTTTGTCACCTGCCAGCAGACGATGTAGCTCAGAAATAACATACTGAATAAGTCTGTGAAGTGGCAGACGCAACAAGGGGCCAGAAATATTAGATTGGCACTTTGGCAGCAATAATTCAGTCAAGATATTCTATAAAAGTAGTACTGTAAAAATAAAAGTAGCAAGGAAAGAGGCAGGGGAAATTTCACCTGAGAAAAGATGGAGACCAGGATGGACAAGGTAAAGTTGAGTATTTTTAGGTGGCTCCATCAGCAATGACTAGGTAAGGTTAGGGTTGAGAATGTTGGAAAACCGGTCACATGGTATGAATTTCTCAAAGATGTCTTCTCTTCTTTATAGAAGGAAATATTGCACTATTGTCAGCTATAGTGATTTCCAGTGTCCAAAGCAAGGACGTGCATTCCATGGACGGAGACCATGCAGTTGAGATAAGTGCCTTCCTCGTTGCTTCTGGATTGCAAGAACCTGTCCAGTTCCTTTTGAAAGAGTTGTGTCATCTCAGACTTTGATGGCATAGCCTATGCGCCTGGGACAGCGGCGGCCATGAACCGCCATTGTAACCTCTTAGACGTAAAAACAAAGCCAAGCTACTATGCAAGAAAACAGGCCCTAGATTGTTGAGTCCAAATTTGAAATATTTGGCTGTAACAGAAGGCAGTTTATTTGCCGAAGAGCTGTAAAGTGGTACAATAATGAGTGTCTGCAGGCAACAGTGAAGCGTGGTGGAGGTTCCTTGCAAGTTTGGGGCTGCATTTTTTAGCAAATGGAGTTGGAGATTTGGTCAGAATTAATAGTGTCCACAATGTTGAGAAATAAAGGCAAATACTTCTCCATCATGCAGTATCAAGGAAGCTTCTGCTTGGCTCCAAATTTATTCTGCAGAAGGATAATGACCCCAAACATACAGCCAATGTCATTAAGAACTAGCTTCAATGTAAAGAAGAACAAAGAATCCTTGAAATGATGATATGGCCCTCATAGAGCCCTGCTCTCAACATCATTGAGTCTGTCTAGGATTACATGAAAAGACAAAAGGATTTGAGCAAGCCTATAGCTAGAGAAGATCCTTGTTTCGCTCTACAAGATGTCTGGAACAACCTTCCTGCTGAGTTCCTTCAAAAACTGTGTTCAAGTGTACCTAGAAGAAATTATGCTGTTTTGAAGGTGAAGGGTGGTCACTCCAAATACTGTATTGTTTGGATTTAGATTTTTCTTTTGGTGATTCACTTTCATTCTGTTAATCGATAGAAACAAACTATTAACACATCTATTTTTGAAAGTATTTTTACTTTGCAAAATTTTGGCCACACCTGCCCGAAACTTTTGCACAGGAAGTTGTGCGCTAGGAGGCCTCCTAATGCCAACCCTCTGTCCTGGTCCAAGCTTCAGATAACACAATGACTTTTATTCTACCTTATGATGATTCATGAAGCTGTTCATTGAAGCATGATTGTAGGATTTGACTAGTTACATAGAAAATAGGACTATTTGATAAAAGAACTGTCACAGAAAAAATATTTCCTACTTTTCTCCTGTCATCATTTTCTTCTAGTGCTGTTTTGCAGTATCCACGTGTCCAAAGGCTCTGTTTATTCAAAATCAGTCATAGTATATAATAGTAACATAGTATATAAGGCCACAAAAAGACATTTGTCCATCCAGTTCGGCCTGTTATCCTGCAAGTTGATCCAGAGGAAGGCAACAAAAAAATATGTGAGGTAGAAGTCAATTTTCCCCACTTAAGGGGAAAAAAATTCCTTCTCGACTCCATTCAGGCAATCGGATAACTCCCTGGATCAACGACCCCTCTCTAGTAGCTATAGCCTGTAATATTATTACACTCCAGAAATACATCCAGGCCCCTCTTGAACTCTTTTAGTGAATTCACCATCACCACCTCCTCAGTCATCTATGCCAGAACTTCACCACCATTCATACAAAAACAGAGCAGTCTTCGGATAAAGAGACGACCCTGCGCCTAAAGCCTTATTAAAGTGTTTTCTAAGGCCTCTTTCACACGGGCGTCATGTTTTTTGCCCGGATAAGAGGCGGGTGCGTTGCGGGAAAATGCGCGATTTTTCCGCGCGAGTGCAAAACATTGTCATGCGTTTTGCACTTGCGTGAGAAAAATCGCGCATGTTTGGTACCCAGACCCGAACTTCTTCACAGAAGTTCGGGCTTGGGATTGATGTTCTGAAGATTGTATTATTTTCCCTTATAACATGGTTATAAGGGAAAATAATAGCATTCTGACTACAGAATGCTTTGTATAATAGTGCTGGAAGGGTTAACAATAATAAAAAAGTTAACTCACCTTCTCCTCTTGTTCGCGCAGATTCCACTCTGTTCTTTAGCTGTGGACTGAATGACCTGAGGTGACGTCAGATCACATGCTCCAATCACATGGTCCATCACCATGGTGATGGAGCATGTGATCTGACGTCATCAAAGGTCCTTTAGCCCACAGATAAAGAACAGACCGGCATCTGCGCTAACAAGAGGAGAAGGTGAGTTAACTTTTTTATTATTTTTAACCCTCCCAGCACTATTATACAAAGCATTCTGTATTCAGAATGCTATTATTTTCCCTTATAACCATGTTATAAGGGAAAATAATACAGTGAATAGACTGTCACCTAGAACCCATGCGTGAAAATCACACCGCATCCGCACTTGCTTGCGGATGCATGCGATTTTCACGCAACCCCATTCATTTCTATAGGGCCTGCGTTACGTGAAAAACGCACAAAGAGGAGCATGCTGCGATTTTCACGCAACGCACAAGTGATGCGTGAAAATCACCGCTCGTGTGCACAGCCCCATAGAAATGAATGGGTCAGGATTCAGTGCGGGTGCAATGCGTTCACCGCACGCATCGCACCCGCACGGAAAACTCGCCCGTGTGAAAGGGGCCTAAGAGTTAAAAAAAAATTAATGGCAAGTAATGAGCTGCTGATAATACATGAAAGACCTCCCTACTATGAGGCATATAGTCATTTTTCCCATGGGTAATCACTGATGGATTCCTATGGTTGAAAATTATAGGTTCCGACCATAGGTGATCCGTTACATATATTGGGGTGGACAACTGCAGATAATACATGTGTGTCTTGTCAACACTGAACATGATGTCAGAGGGAAGAACATTACCTGGCTAGAATCTACTTTCCTAGCCTCCATTAACTTTTATGGTGAAATACAGGCTGAAATGGAACACAAAGCACTGAAAACATACAAAAAAATCTTAGCACTAGCATAAAAAATCCTAGCGTCAAGTACTTTTCCTTTGAACCTATTTTGTCTCATATTACAATTAAAACTTAGAAATATATACCAAAATCTTTAAAGGCTATGTACACCTTCGGGGCAATTTTTTTTTTTATGATTGCATTTTACTTATTTTGGTCTAAAAATATTCAGCCATTCTGTCACAAAAGGTTAACTGTTTTTCTAGCTATGTGCATATTACTTTCACTTTCACTTTGTGCCATCATTTAATAAACCTTATCTTTAAATTAATAAAATGTCATAAACACTTATCTAAGCCACATTCTTATCAGTAACATAAAAATTGAGCTATAGTGAGTGTTTATAAGGTCAGAGATAAGGAGCCATCAGCTGAGCTGCCTGATGGAACAGAGTGAAAATTCATATCCTGCTACTGGAGAATCTCAAGGCTGCACAGAGACAGTGGCTCAGAATTTTTAATGAAAAAATTATTTTTGCTTAAAAATGAGTACAATGCAATAATAATTTTAAAAAATTGTCTCCTAAGGTTTATATATCCTTTAAGTGTCCCAGGAGATTATTCAGGAATCCTCCACACTATATGTATCTGGTTGTAAGACACATTACTGATAGGGGTGGGCGATATTGGCGATATGATATGTGCCACGATATGGATTTTATTGTATATCGCCTATATTGCCGCCCCGCGATATGACCACGGAGCGGTAGTAGATGATTGCGCAGAAGCTTCTGGCCCACCGCTCCTTGGCCTCCCGACTCCGCACCGCTCTCTACTGGCCAGGGCCGGTGTGCACACAGCGTCAGCCCGGTCCCGCCCAGTGCTTGAAGAAGACGCCACATCTGCGGACTCCATTAGCCGGCCGCTGCCAAGCAACCTGCAGGAAAGGTAAGTATAATAACAGCGACTCTTGTGGGGGGACGGGGACTCTTGCTGGATGATCGGGGATGGGGGGGAGTGGATAAGGAAAGGGGGACATGTGTCCCCCAGCAGTGAGCCAGTGCCATCAGATCAGCGCCCCATGGCATTTGCCATCATCAGACAGTCTGATAGATGATGGCAAATGCCATGGGGCTGATGGCACTGGCTCTGGGGGACATGTCTGATGATGGCAATTGGCAAATGCCATGGGGCTGATGCTGACTGATGGCAAATGGCATGGGGCTGATGAAATTTCTTGCAAAGGTCATTAATTTGTATTTTATGTATACATACAGAAGAAAATAATATATCGCATATCGCACATGCTTCAAATTATATCGCAATATAGATTTTTAGGCCATATCGCCCACCCCTAATTACTGATGCAGCTGCCCTGTGACCTGTAGGATAAGCTTCAAATATAAAAAAATCACTTATGTAAAACTAGCCTCCCTGTCGATGATAAAATTTGCTCTTGTGAAGAGAGTTTAATAAATAATAAAGGAGATGGGGCTATTGAGAAAATAGATAGCACTCCGCACCATTCTGTAACCTACATTTTACCTATGCTCTAGTGTATGATTCTTACATTGATTGAGCGCGAGTCTACAGCTGGAGAAGGCAGAGCACTCGTCATAAGAGTTTAGAAGACTAACCATGTATTTCTGAGCCGCGGTAAATTACAGGTCTTCCCATCCAGTTGAAATCACTCTCTATAAAACAAAGGAGAATTAACGCTAGCACTACTTTTATAGTGGTTGGACTGTGTCTGGTGTTGCCTCTTTTACTTGAATGGATAAGAAATGCAATACCAGCTATTGCCTAAGGATAGAGGTGGTGCTGGAAAATTATTGACAACCCTTAATAATCTATTTTTTTTTCAAAGGCAATTCAGATGGGGAACTTGCACCATGTAATGCAAAGAATGTCTATGCTCTGCTCAGTTCACCCCTCATCATGCTAACAGGATCGGACAGTCCTACTAAAGCAGGGATCAGCAACCTTCAGAAACTACAACTCCCAGCATGCAACATTACTTGGGTGTTCTTGTAACTTCCACAGAAGTGAAAGGAGGATTCTGGGTTGTAGTTTCAGAACATCTGGAGTGCCGGAAGTTGCTGATCCCTGCACTAGAGTATGGGAGGATCCTCCGACGTGTCCAGATACTGACACAGTAACTAACTAACAACTATGACGCAGGGCCACAAGGCTCCAACAGAAGATAATTTGTTTGAAGTTGACCCTGAGGGCCAGTTCACACCAAATGTTTTTGGCGCCTCAAAATCAACTCCAAAAAAAGCTCCAAAACAGCCTCCCATTCATTTAAAAAGGAAGCAGCATGCTCTATCTTGGAGTATCTGCGCTGAATCTTCCTTTGAAATGAATGGAAAGCATTTTAAGAAAGTTCCATACGTGTCTGAGTGTTTTCTGCACATTTTTAGCACACATCCACCTAAAATCCATGAGCTAAAGTGTTGAAAAACCACGTCAAAAACCACATGAAAAACACGCTCTGGAAAAAAAAAATAACCACATAGGGATTCCACGCAGAATTTTGTAGGTGGATTTTCAAAATTGACCATGCCACTAAGTTTGAGTTAATATAAGATGATTTGCAAATAACTTATTAGACTTGACTGATGTACCCTGTCCTATGTGAAGGGTGCATATACACTCACCTAAAGAATTATTAGGAACACCATACTAATACGGTGTTGGACCCCCTTTTGCCTTCAGAACTGCCTTAATTCTACGTGGCATTGATTCAACAAGGTGCTGATAGCATTCTTTAGAAATGTTGGCCCATATTGATAGGATAGCATCTTGCAGTTGATGGAGATTTGAGGGATGCACATCCAGGGCACGAAGCTCCCGTTCCACCACATCCCAAAGATGCTCTATTGGGGTGAGATCTGGTGACTGTGGGGGCCATTTTAGTACAGTGAACTCATTGTCATGTTCAAGAAACCAATTTGAAATGATTCGAGCTTTGTGACATGGTGCATTATCCTGCTGGAAGTAGCCATCAGAGGATGGGTACATGGTGGTCATGAAGGGACGGACATGGTCAGAAACAATGCTCAGGTAGCCCGTGGCATTTAAATGATGGCCAATTAGCACTAAGGGGCCTAAAGTGTGCCCAGAAAACATCCCCCACACCATTACACCACCACCACCAGCCTGCAGAGTGGGAACAAGGCATGATGGATACATGTTCTTATTCTGTTTACGCCAAATTCGGACTCTACCATTTGAATGTCTCAACAGAAATCGAGACTCATCAGACCAGGCAACATTTTTCCAGTCTTCAACAGTCCAATTTTGGTGAGCTCGTGCAAATTGTAGCCTCTTTTTCCTATTTGTAGTGGAGATGAGTGGTACCCGTTGGGGTCTTCTGCTGTTGTAACCCATCCGCCTCAAGGTTGTGCGTGTTGTGGCTTCACAAATGCTTTGCTGCATACCTCGGTTGTAACGAGTGGTTATTTCAGCTCTTCTATCAGCTTGAATCAGTCGGCCCATTCTCCTCTGACCTCTAGCATCAACAAGGCAATTTTTCGTCTACAGGACTGCCGCATACTGGATGTTTTTCCCTTTTCACGCCATTCTTTGTAAACCCTAGAAATGGTTGTGCGTGAAAATCCCAGTAACTGAGCAGATTGTGAAATACTCAGATCGGCCCGTCTGGCACCAACAACCATGCCACACTCAAAATTGCTTAAATCACCTTTCTTTCCCATTCTGACATTCAGTTTGGAGTTCAGGAGATTGTCTTGACCAGGACCACAACCCTAAATGCATTGAAGCAACTGCCATGTGATTGGTTGACTAGATAATCGCATTAATGAGAAATAGAACAGGTGTTCCTAATAATTCTTTAGGTGAGTGTATTTTGCAGTCCATGTGACACCGTGTTGCGTTTTTTTTTTTTTTTGCTGACCCATTGTAAAAATGCCTATTCTTGTTGCAACTGACATACGGAGACGGATGACACACGGTGCGCTGTCCGCATTTTCTCCAATGAATGGGTCTACATACAATCCGCAAAAAATACAGATCATTTGCGGGCCAAAAATATGGTTGTGTCAATAGAGCCTTAAAGGAGGGTGAGTCGAAAGACGCCAGACACTATTAATGGAAGCAATGTTCCTTGGCTGATATCTAGTTGCATTAAAAGGGTTTTCCGTGATCTTTATACTGATGACTTATCCTCAGGATAGGTCATCAGTATCTGATCGGTGGGGGTCCAACACTCCACCGATTAGCTGTTCTGAGAAGACACCAGAGCTCCTGTGATCGCTACAACCTTCTCTGTGCTCACCAAGCACAGCGCCGTACATTGTATAGCGGCTATACCTGTTCCCGTGCTCAGTCCCATTCACTTCAAGCCTAGGCCATGAGACCAATGAACATGTCATCACTCAGCCTAGGGAAAGCTACTGCAATCGCTGATGCCTTCTCACACGGCTGATCGTCTGGTGTCCTGGGTGTTGGACCCCCACCAATCAGATACTGATGACCTAAAATCTTGGAAAAACCCTTTAATGCTGATCATACAAGGGTCATTTCTCTTTTCCAAAGCACCTATTAGGAAATACACCAGGTATGGAGAAGATAACGAGTCCTTCAGACAGTTGGGCCACTCATTGTTACACAAATAAATATTCCATCATGGTGGAAGAAGCATCCTTTTATTTTCTATGGTGTTCATTTCATTCACATAAATATTCATCATGGCAGATGAACCCTCCTTCTCTTTTACATGGTGTTGGCCACTTATGTGATGCTAGTGACACACACATGGGATTCACCCTGGCTACCTCTGTTGGTGACACATCTACCTGTCTACTCCAAAGGCTTAACTTCTTCTTGGATAGTAAATTGACTCGACTGCTAAAACGTATCTATTAGACAGGGTAAGGACTCATGCACATGAACGTATTCTTTGTCCTTGTCCGTTCCGTTTTTTCTGCGGCCTGTATGCGGAACCATTCATTTCAATGGGGACGCGAAAAACCCTGAAATGACTGCGTGCATTCCATGTTGTTCTGCAAAAAAATAGAACATGTCCTAAGCACAGGCATTGTTGCAATGGATCCAAAACAAAACGTCACACGTATTTCATCCGTTTTTTTGGCGGATCCGTGTTTTGCCGACTGCAAAATACATACAGTCATGTGCATGAGCCTTTAGGCTGACATCAGGGGTATAGCTAAAATCTTATGGACCCTGGTCTAAACGTTCAGTTTGCCTTCCACTCCCACCTCTCACAGCTTCTCTTCATGCTCACCAGCTTCAGCCCATATTCATGTAGCAGCATCGCTAGGTTTAATACTGATGACCTAGGTCATCCATACCTTATCAGAGGGTGTCTGATCAGCCTCCATGCAGCTCACCAAGCACAGCCCTGACTATTAAATAGTGCCTTTGAAGAAGTCGTGGCGCTCATGGACTGTGACGACCTCTTCAAACAGCTAATCGGAGGGTGTATCGGGAGTCGGGCCCCCACCAATCAGATAACCAAAGAATAGGTGATCGATATTAAACCCCTGGACAACCCCTTTCAGTGACTCATCGTTACAGAATTGGCTTAAAGGTTCAGCACTAGGATCTTAAATGATCAGTGGCACAAGCCTCTAACCCGCCCTCCAAAAAAAAATGTTTTTATATATTACTCTCTAAGATCTACAATATGTATAATGGTATAGGTTACCATAATGCAGTCACCAAATAATGGTCAGATAACAGTTACAGTGCTGTAACATCTTCTCTGATTGGAGTCATCCGCTTCCCAATAGTGACCGCAGAACCTAAGGCGCCTGACAGACGGAGGGACCTTTACACCACATTGTGCTTTTTGCATAGCTCTATGCCTAAATTTGCTTTCTGATGTCAGCCAGTTCAACGAACAAGGAACGTTCATCTACTTGGGCTGTAGGTCCTGATGTTGACCTCCCATTAGTTAGTGGATATACCTACACTACTTTGAGTTGTGGTAGGGTACAGGAGTCTCTTCTAGACAGCCATGTGCTATGAGGACACTGTAACCCTTGCAGCTGTCTGTCTGCACTTTTCACCACAGCTTCCCTTCAATGACTACTTTTGACAGTAAAAGTTAATGATTGTCTTTGTCCATCATGATGTCCATCCATGAATCTTCTTCCCCTGCCTCCTTCGCTCCAGCATCTCAGTGTCCAGATGATTTATAATAGGCGATCAGAAAGGTGATTAAAGGGAACCTGTCACCGGGATTTTGTGTATAGAACTGAGGACATGGGTTTCTAGATGGCCGCTAGCACATCCGCAATACCCAGTCCCCATAGCTCTGTGTGCTTTTATTGTCTAAAAAAACAAAAACAAATTGATACATATGCAAATTAACCAGAGATAAGTCCTGTCCCTGAGATGAGTCAGGGACAGGACTCATCTCAGGTTAATTTGCATATATATCAAATGTTTGTTTTTTTTTGTAATAAAAGCACACAGAGCTATGGGGACTGGGTATTGCAGATGTGCTAGCGGCCATCAAGCAACCCATGTCCTCAGCTCTATACACAAAATCCCGGTGACAGGTTCCCTTTAAAGAAGTACTATCAGCCTTATAGTACGATGAGGGGAACCTATGAGCCCACCTGGCTTTTGTGACTCCTAGCTATGCCTGCCGATCATGCCTTACACATGCACGAGCTTGGCTGAGTGTGCTTAATAGCCAGGGGGGGTATGCTGCTAACAGACAACTCTGGAAGAAGAGGAAGAAGATTGGGAATGTTGAGATCCAGCTGCAAAATCTTTGTTTTCCCCCATCTGCCATCAGGGCAAAATAATCAAGATACCCCTATACACATTACATGGGCGACCAGTCATACTGATATCAGAAGTTTTACTGAAATCCATCTAATGTTTATGGCCATCTTATGAGAAATTGCTGGAGTTCTAGTGGACATCTGCATTCTTGATAATTACATATCACCTTCTCTAAGTAAATCAGATTTCCTTTGGTCTCTGCTAGTAACATTCACTGCACATGTCTACTTCCCTCCAGCTTGCAGCAAACAAGGAGGCTTCTTTACCCTGCATACCTAACCTTATCATTTCTAACTAGTAAATCTGTCGCCATTTTTGGCAGTTCTCCAGGCTGCATTCTTTCCTAAATATATGTTTTCCTGCTTAAATAAACATCCAATCAAAAATAAATACAGTCTTAGAGAGTCCAAATTTCGAAGTCTCCAAGCCAACGCACTTCTGAACCCCCCGGGGAATGACTGCAAGACGAAGAGAGAATCAGCTTCATTCAGACGTCAGCATGAAACCACTAAGGGCCTGTAACCTCTAACAAAAGAGCATTTAGGTCTCCATTAAATGGCCAGACTGTCAGCTACTTAACGGCGACTGAAACAGTAGTCAATATCTAGCCTTAATCCGTAAAATGTCCAAACGGCAGTAAAATATTATATGGCGAGTAAGGTGGAAAGAATATCATAGGTTCCTTATGGGCTGAAGTATAACATAAATGAATTGGACACATGTGCAGTCAGGATTCATGAAGAAACTGAACCTCGGGGCGTCTAACTGGAATAAAACTCTGACCACAATAACATCTTTCATGACTGGGTACTTCATAACCATGATGCATTGCATAAGGGCACCACGTTCAAACTTCTGCTCTTTCCAGACGACCTGTCGAGTGGGACTTTTATAATGAAGACTGGTTGCTTCATTTTTCATCTGAGATGCCTTGGAGGAAAAAAAAATATTGGTTGCACAGGTGGACACAGCCTTTACAGTCATATTTTGTGGCTTTGTCATGTACCTTGGTTTTATACCGCTGCAGCCATGAAAAGAATGGTCCGAATTCAAGGAAACATCAACCTCGGTATTAGAGAGGAACGTCTTGCAGATCTGTTTATCCTCCTCAAGGCACAATGAAACTGCAAACAGCAGCTGCTGGGAAATGAGACGGAGCGTTCTCTCCCCTGCAGCCAGTTGTCCTTTTATACTGTTCCCTACGAGACCGCGTACAGACAATGCCTGCACCTTGACAAAACAAAACCTCTAGAGAACAGAACGGAACATGGGTTATAAGGGGAGAGGTCACTGAGCGAGTAGATACATCATTCATGAATACCGGTAAACATGCTTGTAGAGCTTCCCTTTTGGGGAAGGATTTATTAGAATAAATGCTTAAAGGGTTCCTACCACCAGATTTTGAGATTTTTCGCTGACTGACACTAGCGATCTGCTAGTGTCTGCACTACCTAACAGTGCTCTTGTATCACCTTTGTCTGCTGCCATTAGGCTTAAAAACATACTTTTATTGATATGCAAATGAGCCTCTAGGTGCTATGGGGGCGTCTTTTCAGCACCTAGAGGCTCCATCTACTCACTATTTCTGCCGCCCACCGCGTCCCTCCAGCCCGCCCCTCTCCTCTTGATTGACAGCCAACCTCGCTCCATCTCGAATTCCAGCACCTGCGCTTCTGTATTCGGCGCAGGCGCAGTGACTGTCGGACCGCAGTGAAGATGCCTGCGCAGGGAGAGGTCCAAATATCGTGCATTCATAATTCATGGTCATTATATAATCCATGGTCCATCAGACTGAGAGGTCCTCTTTGTTAGTAGCTGTCTGATTTGGCTAATTAAAGGACTTCTCGATGTCCTATCCTCAAGACAGGTCATTAGCATTATATTGGTGAGGGTTCAACTCTCGGCACCCCTGCCGTTCAGCTGCCAAGTAAGCCAAAGCACTCAATAGAGCACCTGTGAGTGCCACAGCCTCCTCACAGCTTATCTTGCATGGTATTGTCCTTTGGATAGCGGTTGTGTTTGACGTCATATGACCTAAGTGTTCATGCTTCATACAGCTGGTCGGCGATGGGGCTGGGACCCCGCTGTGAGGAAAATTGATTATTATTTACTGGCAGCCCTGATTGTCATTTGATTCACCTTTTGGCATGTACATCAGTGTACATGCAAAATAAGTTCCCACCCCCCAGCCATCTGATTGTCAGCTAGCAAGGAAGAAAGCCCCAGGGGTCTAGGCTTCAAGGAGGCCCCAGGTGGAGATTGTCACACCTCAATCAGCCAGTTTGGAGGCAAGCTAAATCCTGCAGGAAAACCCCCCCAGCAGGAGGTATCAACCCTTGCCAGGATCAATGCAACCTCTGAGACATGTTGGCACCTACATTTCATAAGGAATTATGAATCGCCCGGCCATCGCAGGCGCAAACCGGATACATATTTGTGTCCCGGGGGCCACGATGTACGTGCCCATGGTCTTCGTTTGATGGGGAGATGTCAGGGAAGGGAGATATTCATATCTCCACACAGAAACCAAATAACGGTACCATGTTTGGACTCTAGTTGTAGCCGGAACCCAGGCGGATCAATTGGGCCCAGAACTATCTTCCTGCGACATTCTGGTCTGGGGCTATGAGCCCTTTGGGTCATTTGCTCCCAGCACCAGAGAAGGAGGGGTGGACCCTACCCATAGGCGGGGAGGGGGAGGGTAGCGGCCGGCTACAGGTCATAAGCCCATGCAAGCCAGAGGGCGGTGTCTTTCTCTGAAGAAGGGTCACATCATGCAATGTGTTTAGAGGGACCCAGGAACTAGCTGAGATCACGGCCCTTCATGTGACTACAGCAAAGAACACCTCACAACCCAAAGGAACTTTCATCTTACCCAGTAATGACTTTTACTCTGCCTAACCCTGTTGTACCCATATCACCTGTATCTGTAACCTCGGACCACTGTATATATTCTCTGTGTATATTGTGTTATATCTAGTGTGCCCTTACGGCAATTAAATATATAATTTAATCTTGTGCTGTCTTGTATCTCGATCACGAATCCCCACGTACGTGTTTTGACCTAGTTATAAGCTACCGCGGGTTGGTTTCTCACCCTATATAATCCTGTTAGCGGACCGGGCTTATATCAAACGAGAAGCTGGTGGCAGATACCCAAGCTGAGACAGCGCTGTTTTCACTGCGGCAGTGAAAAGGCTCTCTCAGCTTGTTGCTTCTCTGTGCCTGCGTGGACAGGAGGTGTCTGTGTGTAAACTGTACCAAGCTGACCTTACCTGCTCCTCTGGAGGGTGTAACGTCACGTTTTTGGTAACCCGTGACCATACCGCGTCTCGTGAGCTCGACGTAGGCGACGTCAAGCGGGCACAAGGTGTGGTATTCGTCACACCCGCCAATATTATATTGATAACCTATATCCTGAGGATAAGCCATCAAAATCCTGGAGAACCCCTCTAACTAATATTCTGTTTAAATAAGCGGTGTGAAGGCCCTTCTCACAAAAGCTTACAATCAATGAGAACATAGGGGTTAAATAAGTGGTAAAACTGCTTGTTTGTACAATTGTCCATCCATCTTTCATACTAAATATGGTACTACATAAAGAGAAATAAAGCTGCATGAGCCAGTCCCCTGCCAGTATCTGGTGTCCACTAATAAAGTGTATTAGGGTAAAAAAGAGCTTGGGGGAACTGTTGAAAGAAGGGATGAGTTTCTGAGGAATCATGATAATAAAAGGAAAAAAGGAAATTTATGAAATATGATAGGGCATACTAAAAACTGTGGATTTGGGGAATGAATTGAGTTGTCTGGAAAGCCCATTCTAGAGAACTGGAGCAGCAGGAGAAAAGTCTTGGAGATGGAGGTGTGGATTATGGAGGTAGTTAATCTTACATCATTGGCAGAACAGAGAGAACGGGTAGGGTGGTAGACAGAGATGGGGAAGAATGTAAGAGGTACAGCATTGTGGAGAGCTCTCTGACTCAATGAGTCAAACATAACCCCAAGACAACGGACATGTTGCCTAGGATTTATGGTAGTATATGGAGGAAACACAAAAAGCTCAGGTTTTGAAAGAATCTATTTCAGAGAGAGAACATGATGCAAGGGTCAGATATACAATCACTGGTGTTTATAATAGTGTAGGGGTGATGTCACAGTATGTAGTATATAATTGAGTGCCATAAGCGTACAGATGGTACATAAAGCCACATCTGCTAATAGTTTATCCAATAAGGGCTATGAAGAGTGGAAGGAGGAGAGGACATAGGGCTAAACTCTGTGAAAGAAGATGAAGAAGTAGAGGCAGCAAATGAAACATGTTTCAAGAAAAGGTACTGTACCAATATCTTCTCTCACAAGGTCTACTGTATCACCGCACAACCTTGGACTACTACTCCATACCACTGTGAGATAGAACATGGCAAACTCTTTGAGCAGATTTTTGGTTCGGAGCTGTATTTTTCCAACACATATAGCAAAACCCTAAATGGACACTCTCTTCCAGGTGGGTCTAAAAACCCATGCCCACTTCTGTTAACATAGGCTCTTAAATTTGTTTGGCTCCTGAATTATACATCATTTTGTCCATGTACAGTTTCTGATCTGCTGAGTGGAAGAAATGCTATTTTCTCTCTATATTTATGAGCTCGGAGTGCAGCCTCCTGCTGGGTTATTGGAGATAATAAAAGAAACGTTACATAACGTCTGTCACATTATAAATCTGCTTTTTTACCTGGGGAGTATTCGCTAGTGAGAGTTGTAGAGAGGTTACCGTATCAGAGTCACAGGCTCCACTTCTGCGGAGGATTACCGGTAAACTGTTGTGACACGTCTTCACCACATAGGGTAATGTCACGTTAAGCTCACTCTTCTCAGCTCACTCATGCAGCAGCCTTTTTCTGCATTCTATTCTTTAAGAAAGCTGAAAAACTATCTCAAGGAGCTGGAACAAAAATACTCAAGTGACTCTTTTTCACCTGAGCCACAAAACACTAAAAAAAGGGGGAGAATTCTAACAGAAATACTTTCAAATGTGCATCACAAGCCATATGCCAAATTTATTATGTGCTTTAGGCTGTTTTTGCACCTTAGGCACTTTTTGCTCCTTTGCAGTTCTGAAAAGTGTCTAGAAAACAGGGATGTTGCTGAGAGGAATCGTAACTTGTGCCAAATTTATTCACAGAGCGTGTTAATCATTGACACAAAACACGTCAGCCATAAGTCGGTGTATGTGAGAGATAGCCGTCTACTATGTCTAGTGAATTGTGCCAAAATTATCATTGTGATAAATCTGATAAAATGTGGCATTCGCACCTTCAATTAAAATGATGCATTTCACCACACAAATGGAAATTCCCATTGTTATTCTGTGATATATATTCTGTGTAACGTTTATACATAGGGGTTGATCATCCTCCTACGCCACTTTTACTTCATAAAAAAGTCACAAACCCTGGGTTTGCAACTTTTTAAATGTCAATGTGCCTAAATACAGAAAGCCAGTGGTGTTTCTACACTGTCCTTTCACTTTCTGGAAAGGTGGTGTGGTGGGACAGAGTGTAGGCAGGGCCATCGGCCATCATCACTGCTTTTATGGCGCAAATGATGGATAAAATCTATGCTAGCTATGAGTTGCCGCAGATTTCAATCTGGGTACACAGACTGCTGGCAAATGTGCTTGTAACAGCGGCTGCTGTGCACCGCTGTTCTCCTGCTTACCGCCGCTGTCCAGGGCACCGTGTTCAGCGGTGATCTGCTGCCAGTGCTTCCTATTCATTGTTGCAGTCCTGGGCTCTGTCTGTGTAGATACTGTTGTTCTGGGATCTGCTCCACAGTTTCCTCTCAGCCCTGGCCACAACATGCTTGCTGTTTGTTTCCTGCAGCACTTCCTTAAGATCTGGCGCGCGTCACTTCCTGTGTGTTATGGGTTAGGTCATGTGACCTCGCTGACCAATCCTAGCCCTCCTGCACATATATAAGTGGCTCAACCCCCTTCCCAGATGCCTCAGTGTACAAGGTCCTTGTGTCCTGCTAAGGTTCCTGATATCCACCTGTGTTCCTGACTCGTACTTGTATTCCTGAACTCTGCTACCTGTTTGATCCCTGCCTGCTTCCCTTGACTCTCCTGTTGCCGATCCGGATTGTCTGACCTCTACCTGTGCCGCCTACTCTGATCTATTGCCTGTCTGACTTCGCCTCTGCCTCATCCTTCAGTCCTGCACTGTTGCTCCTGGTTACGACTCGGCCTGCTGACAACGCCTGTACCTCTGGTACCTTTCTCAGGTACCTCCTGGACCATCTGCCTCGTGTGCCTATCCTCCTCAAGAGGTAGCGACCTGGTGTTCCCCTCGGGAAAGTCTATCCCCACCATCAGGGGTAATGTGAAGATCGAGGGGTTCACTTAGACAACGCCCTTAGAGGAGGTAGGACACGTGGCACAGTGGGTTTACACCTGCTGGTACGTGACAGCGCTTAATGTATGGTGAGGCATGAGCCTCATCATAAATTAAATGCATCCTATGAGGGTGCAAGGGGATATCAAAACCGGCATACAAAAGCTGGTCTTGATAAATGACCCCCATGGTAGATATATAAATGTATGAGCCATTATATGGCAATAGTCCATACATGCATTGGGTGACAACAGTAATCATTGTACTGTATCTATTCTGCAGTTGTCACTAAGGGATCCTCGAGGCTGCTTTTTGTCCACTGCAGATGATCTGTCCCCCTCCCTTTACCGCATCAAAGATGTGGCTAGTTTCCAAGAAATAATGCTGTTTCCTGCCTTAAGAAGTCTAATGCTGCTTCCTGCCTTAAGAGTGATATCTACAAGCAATATGGCGGTAAGGACCAAAGTTGAGAGCCTAACAGTGCACTGCTAGTTACTGTGAAACTGATAAGTATGTTCTTTAAGATAGGGGTAGGCACAAGTCAAAATGCCACCTTTATTAAAGTGCCATCTTGATAATGTGTCCTACAGTTAATCATGGCGGGTAGACAGGGCAGGAGACACAAATGCTATGTGAGCTACACAAACAAAAGCTGTTCACAGCTCAGTAATATTCCAGTCTTGCCTCACTGCCTTCGCTGCATCTATCCGCTGCATCTATCCGCTGTACCCATCTTTATTGTGGCTGCTGATTAACTTCAAACTCATCCACAACCTTTGTTGCTTCTATCCACATCAGTCTCTCTCTCCTTCTCTTACCAATGTACAATACACATATTCTTTTTACTTTCCTACATCACCTTGACCCATCTTTCTCCATGGTGCAGCAAAAAATAAAATAATTGCACACCAATCACTAACATCTGCTGTCCATTTCTATTCTCTTGATGCTGGCAGCAGGCAACATCTCACCAAACCCTAGTCCGCCTTCTTCTGCTAATCTCAGCTTCTCCCCTGCCACACAGAGAAACCATGGAAATATGATTAATATTTGATTTAGGGGTGGGCGATATGGCCCAAAATCTATATTGCGATATAATTTGAAGCATGTGCGATATGAGATATATGTCGCAATATAGTATTTTCTTCTGTATGTATACAAAAAATACAAATTACAAAACTGCCATAAGACATGTCCCCCAGAGCCAGTGGCATTAGCCCCAAGCCCCATGGCATTTGCCATCATCTGCCATCAGACATGTCCTTGTCCCCCAGAGCCAGTGCCATCAGCCCCAAGCCCATCTGCCATCCAACATGTCCCCCAGAGCCAGTGTCATCAGCCCCAAGCCCCATGGCATTTGCCATCATCTGCCATCAAACATGTCCCCCAGAGCCAGTGCCATCAGCCCCAAGCCCCAAGGCATTTGCCATATGTCCCCCAGAGCCAGTGCCATCAGCCCCATGTGGCATTTACCATCATCTGCCTGCCATATCCCCCAGAAGAGCTAGTGCCATCAGCCCCATGGCCATCCTTTGCAAATAGATCCCTCCCCGATCCTCCAGCCCCCCTTCACCCCCCCAGAAGAATCGCTATACTTACCTTTCCTGCAGGGTGCTCGGCGAGTCGGCAGTCTGCAGGTGTTGTTGCGTCTTCTTCCCAGCATGCATTGCAGGACCTGATGTCACACACAGCGTCAGCCAGCGGGCTGACGCTGTGTGCACGCCAGGCCCTGGCAACTACAGTACAGTGCGGTGCGAAGTCAGGAGCCAGAGCCACGGTGGTGAGAAGGTTTGGGTTCGTCTATTCACTACCGCTCCTGGTCATATCGCGGTCCGCGGTCCTTGCACAGATTCATATCGTCCATATCGTATATATCGCCCACCCCTAATTTGATGTAGGTTTTCTGCTGTTCTTTCTGGAACTTTTTGTCGGTGTGCAACAATCTCCCCGTCATTCATGACTTCTTCCTTTCAAAATCTCTCAGCTCGCTGGTCCTCACAGAAACTTGGCTGCAACATTCTGACACCCATATTCCCAGACCTGACAACAAGCATGGTGGAGGAAAAGACATACCACGTTATCCACAGTGTATATTTCAGGTTATTCATCCTGTACCCTCACCCATAATCCCCTCTTTTGAGGTCCACCCTATCAGACACTTTTTCCCATTCCCTGTGAGTTGCTGCTGTCTATCATCCCTCAGTTCCTGGATCACTTTGCTGCTTGTCTTCCTTATTGTCTATCATGTGAATTACCAACTCTTATTATGGGGGATTTTAACATCCCTGTTAACAATCCAATCTCCTCATCATCCCCTCACTTTCTTTCTATAACCTCCTCTCCTATAACAGAAGTCTCCAGGGTCCTCTCTTCTGAACCATCCATCCATCCTTTTTTAAACATTATTACCCCACTACTAAAAAAAACATCTGTAGACCCAACCTGTGCTGCTAACTACCGACGTGTCTCTAATCTCCCCTTCATGTCTAAACTCCTGGAACGTCTAGTCAACTCTTGCCTCTGGTAACTCTCTTCTTGACCCCTTAGAACCTAACTTTCATACTCAACAGAAACAGTCTAATGATCTCCTGACAGCAAAATGGAATAGCAACTACTTTCTACTGATTCTTCGGGATCTCTCTGCAGTACTTAACACTGTAGACCACAAATATGTCCTTAGTAAGCTCCACTCTATTGGCCTCAAGGACACTGCTCTCTCTTTCTCAAGATTCTGTGCTAGGTCCTCTCCTTTTTTTTTCTCTCTACACAGCCCCTACTGGACAGACCATCAGCACATTTGATTTTCAGTACCATCTCTATGCTGACACCCAACTATATACCTCATCTCATGACATCACTCCAGCAATACTACAAAACACCAGTGATTGGCAGCTGTCTCTAAAATCATGTATTTTGTCTATCTGAAATTGAATCGCTCAAAAACTGAACTTCTTGTCTTTCCCCCATCTACTAACCTACCTAACCTTGATCTTTCAGTTCCTGTCTGTGGCTCTATCATAACTGCTGGGCAGCATGGCTGCTGCCTTGGAGCTATGTTTGACTCAGATTTTTCCTTTGCTTTCCATATTCAATCTCTGGCATGCTCTTGTCATCTCCACCTCAAAAACATCTCCAGAATTGTCCTTTTTCTCACAGTAGAAACGGGCAAACTCTTGTTGCTTTGATTCATTTTGATCTGAACTACTATAACTCATTGCTAATCGGTCTTCCCCTCACTAGCCTTTCCCCCTTCACTGTCCTAAGTGCTTGAGCCAGGTTCATCTTTTTGTCCAATGACTACACTGATGCCTCTAGCCTGTGCCCATTCACCATAGAATACAGTTCAAACTTCTCTGCCTTACTCGCAAAGTTCTCCACAGTGCTGCTCCTCCCTACATATCCTCTAATTTCTGTCCACCATCCTACTTACTCTCTCAGTTCTTCCAATGATCTAAGATTAACATCTTCCATAATTCGAACCTTTCCCTCCCGTCTCGAGCTTCACTAGTTCTCTGGAATGTACTGCCATGGATAATCAGGATAATTTCCAACCTCCACAGCTTTAAACGTGCCTAAAGCTAGTTTCACACTAGCAGCAAGGAGCTCGGTCAGGCAGGCATGCCCCCAGACTAAAGCTCCGGCCCCATTGACTATAATGGGGGCGGGATGAAATTCTGGCGGCAGCACGGCAAACATGCCGAGAGGCAGACGGAATAAAACTACGCCATTATAGTCAATGGGGCCGGAGCGGTAGTCGGGGGGCACGCGTCCACTAGCGGCAGCACGGATCTGACAGGCTGTTCACCCGCCGGAACAGCCTGCCGGAGTTCCTTGCCGCTAGTGTGAAAGTACCCTTAAAACACATCTTTTTAGGCAGGCTTATCATGTTCCCTAAACTGACTCTTCCACATTTACCCCCACCCCACCACCACTAATTCCTCAGAACCAAACACCATCATTCCACACTAATCCCCACACTCAATACACTAGCTGCTGCAGTTCCATCTGAACTATACTAAGTACAGAGAGGGTTGGACCACTTTAGAAAATCAATTGTACCTTTTGTGTCACCCCCAGTTCATCAGATTGTAAGCTCTTGCGAGCAAGGCCTTCACTCCTAGTGTTTCTGCCTGTAATTCTGTCTACTTTGATATGTAAATTTACCTGTGAATTGTAAAACAATACGGAATATGGTGGCGCTATATAAATAAAACATTCTATTTATTATTATTATAATAAATAAATATGTCAATAATCAAACTCTGGCCATTTTTCTTTTTCATTTGTGTAAATGTCTTTATATTCACGCCAAGCCCCATACAGTCCATTTTCCTCTATCTCCTTAAGAAATTTGAAGTGCCTCTGTCATTGTATTACTGATGTCTAAATGCTGGGTAGTCTTGCACTGGGCCCAAGACAACATGATCTGGATAATATATGCACGGTTGTCATTATGTGAACTCGTACATACTGTATATTTATAATACACTGAAACATTATTGTTTTTTGGCATCAAGATCATTGGTCTAAAATGTCATGTATCAGTGTGAATATTCAATGATATTCACACTTGAAGTTGTCCATATAATACAGATTCTTCAGTGACATCATAAGAAGTGTCATTATTGCTCTGTGACATCATGTCATGGTGGTATTGTATAGCAGAGTCTCATTGTTGGATGACGCTATGTATCAGACAGATGGCACTATGTATTACTGACGTCATGTGTCAATGTACAAACTGTGACATCATGTGTGATGTATCACCTTGTCATTGTGACATACAGTGAGAAACAGAAGTATTTGAACATCTTGTGATTTTGCAAGTTCTCCCACTTAGAAATCATGGAGGGGTCTGAAATTCACATTGTAGGTGCATTCCCACTCTGAGAGACAGAATAAAATAAAATAAAATCAGGAAATCACATATGTATGATTTTGAAAGGATTTATTTGTCTTCCACTGCTGAAGATAAGTATTTGAACACCTGAGAAAGAGCAAGAATTCTGGCTCTCAAACACCTGTTACTGTGCCACATCTACTCCACTCATTAATCTAACTTAGTAGCACCTGTCTGAGCTCTTTAAAGGCCCATGTCCACCTCACAGTCAGTCAGGCACCAACTACTACCATATGCAAGACTAAAGAGCTGTCAAAAGACACCAGAGACAAAATTGTGGACCTCCACAAGGCTGGAAAGGGCTACGGGGCAATTGTCAAGCAACTTGGTGAAAATAAATCAACTGTTGGAGCAATTGTTAGAAAATGGAAGAGGCTAAAGACGACTGTCAGTCTCCCTCAGACTGGGGCTCCATGCAAGATCTCACCTCGTGGGGTATCACTGATGATAAGAAAGGTGAGGAATCAGCCCAGAACTACAAGGGAGGAGCTGGTCAATGACATGAACAGTGCTAGGACCACAGTTTCAAAGGTCAGTCGGTAGAACACTATGCCCTAATGGTTTCAAATTATGCATTGCGCGGAAGGTTCAAGTCATCACATGTACAGGCCTGTCTGAAGTTTGCCAATGACCATCTGGACGATCCAGAGGAGTTATTGGAGAAAGTCATGTGGTCAGATGAGACCAAAGTAGAACTTTTTGGTCTAAACTTCACGTCGTGTTTGGAGGAAAAAGAAGGATGAGTTGCATCCCAAGAACACCATCCCTACTGTCAAACATGGGGTGGTAACATCATGCTTTGGGGGTGATTTTCGCAAAGGGGACAGGACGACTGCACTGTATTAAGGAGAGGATGAATGGGGCCATTTATTGTGAGATTTTGAGCAACAGTCAGAGCATTAAAGATGGGTCGTGGCTGGGTCTTTCAACATGACAACGACCCAAAATACACAGCCAGGTAACCAAGGAGTGGCTCCGTAAGAAGCATATCAAGGTTCTGGAGTAGCCTAGCCAGTCTCTAGACCTAAATCCAATAGAACATCTTTGGAGGGAGCTGAAACTGTGTATTGCTCAGCGACAGCCCTGAAATCTGACAGAGGGTGTTCAAATACATCTGTTCCTCACTGTATCTCCATCTTTGATTGTTCAGCATGTGTCATCTTCTGAAAGGTTCTGAGTGCTAAGCCTAAAAAAATAAAACTTCTGATCCCCATACCAATTTTTCTACTCAGTTGGGCTGTGTTGGTCATGTCATGTCACTATGAGGAAACTTTACTGGGAGGGTCTGCGCTGGCGTACTTTATGCCACATTTATCAAATGTCACATTTTTGATAAATTTATTTTGTCCTTAAAGGGGTTGTCCCGGCTCAGGGGTTGTCCTCAGGTCATCAATATTAGATTGGCGGGGGTTTGACACCCGGCACCCCTGCCGCTCAGCTGTACAAGGAGACGTGCATGCAATGTCCTCTGATGCTAAGTCTATGGCAAAGCAGCAGCAGAGCAGGAAGAGAGACGAGAGACAGCACGGGCATGTGCACGCTCTCTCTCCTCGTCCAGCTGATCGGCAGGGGTGCTGGATGTCGGACCCCCGCTGATCTGATATTGATGACCTCTCCTGAAGATAGGTCATTAATAGTAAAAGCCCAGACAACCACTTTAAACCTAACACTTTTATCTAGAAAGGCTACTCCAGTTTTTCTACTCCACCCTCCTACTGGAGTGAGGCAAATTTTTTAAAAAAAGTCTCAATGATAAATCTGAAGTGAAACTCATTTACATAACTAAAAATGCCCAGTTTCCCACCCACATTACAAAACTGGAGTGATTGGTGTTAAAATGCAAAAATATTGCAAAATTTTCTGCAAAGCAAGTGCAAAAAGTCACACCATATTTTGCAACTTTTTGACTACAGAATTCTGGAATGAAGGACTGATAAATCCGGGCGTATGTGCTTATCACATGGCCAGGGCATACTCTCATCCTGTGGTATGAAATAATGAATGTTCCTGTTCAACTGCTACAAGCAACAATCTTAGAATACTTTCACACTAGCGTTAAAGCAATCCAGCAGGCTGTTCTTTATTAGTATTATTACTATTTTTAAATTAAATTATATTTAAAATAATTTATTTTAAATTAATTATTTATTCTTGCCAGCGTTCTGCAAATCTAGCCTAGCAGGAGACTGCCGTTCACTGACGGGGCTCACAGACTATAATGGGAACCAGTAGGGAACCAAGTGCAAACTACTGTCTGGCCGAATCCCAACATAAATGCCATGGCGCATACGAATTCCTGTTACAGTCTATGGGGTCTGGCGGGCACGCAGCACTATAGGGCTATGCCAGATCCGGAGAACTAGCCTGTGAAAGTAGATTTTAAAAAACCATGAGGAATACCTACAGAACGTGTATTATGAAACTATGCATGTTTTTATATTAAATTTTTTTAAATACTGGAATGTCCCTTAAATTTTTATTTTTTTTTTCTGACGACTTAAGAAAGAGAATGTAGGTTTAACAGTAGTTCTTATTTCTTTAGTTTTGCTGTTTTTAGCTTAAAATTCAGCCTCTTTTGAATCTGCTATATTTCACCAAAGGTCGGTTGTTTGTAATTGTGCCGCCATGTGGTCATTATATGTCATGCAGTTCCTTCTAGACTTCATGGCACAAATAAGCATTACTGCTACACACTCTCCATGCAGTATGTAGAGCGGCTGTATAATCCTTCACATTATTCCACAGCCTCGCAGTTGTCTCTGTCTGCTCTGGTCACTGGCTCCAGGCCAGCACTGAGGTGAAACAGTTGTCATTTCCTGATGGAAAAGCAACAGGATACATAAATCTCTCCTGTGAACGGTATATTCTTATATTTCCGAATATATGTTGTTTGGAGGAACTAGGAAAGCACATTTTTGTGTCATATGCAGTGACCTACAGGTGAGCTTAAAGGGTTTTCCAGCAATTAAATATTGGCATCCTTATCCTCAGGATTGGTCATCACTATCTGGTCCAAAACCTGGCACCAACACCAGTCAACTGTTTGAAGGGCTCAGATGTTCTTCACTCTCTTCCCATGCAATGTATAGTGGCTGTGCTTGGTTTTGTAGTTCAATCCTATTCAGTTAAATGAGAACGAGCTTCAGGAAGCCCACGTGAGCGATGGACTTGACACCAGAGGCCGTAGGGCTCACCCATCAGATGGTGCTCTTCCATCAGATGACTGGCATGCTTTCAGGGTATATGGATGGGAGGTCATTCCATCTTCTCTCACTTCTCTTCACGCTTCAAGATCTCCAACAGCTGTGACCCACCTCCACCAGTGATTGTCTGAGCAGTCACTTCTTGTGTGTCAAGAGGAACCTGGATGCAGAGACTTGCGGGAACCCATGAAGCTTCAGGACAGGAGCAGCTGAGGATCAGTAAGGGGAGTATGAAGGAGACTTTTCTCAAAGGTGTTCTGACCCTCATATCAAACACATAGGGGCACATTTATTAAGACCGGCGTTTTAGATGCCGGTCTTAATCCCTATAGCTGGTGGTAGATCCCTGGAGTCATGTAGAGGCGCCGGCCTGTACATAACTTCGGCGGATCCACCACCTCTTCAAAATGTAAGATAGCTTCCGAGCTGTCCTACATTTAGACCATTTTCATTTAGAAAATGATGAATGAAACGAGGCTGGCGCTCCGTCCCCTTCCCCGTTCACACCAGGTCTAAAAACATGTGCGTGGCATGTGACAGAATCTGCGCCAGATATACGCCACAAAATTGACCCTCATAGAGGCCCATATATGAAATCTAGTGAATATTAAAAAACTGGGAGTATTGCCCATAGCAACCATTCAGGTCATTACCTTTGTATCACAACCAAAAAGGTGGGATCAAGGGTAACACCGCACTTTGTGTGCACCTTCTATAGACTGACTTCAGGCTCAAACAAATGTGGGTGGGATCAGTAAATTCTGGATGGTTTTGATAAAAGTTAAATGAGGTAACCCTTTTAGTAGGACCACTTCATAAATAAAATAGAATGAAAATAGGAGCAGCACTTCCATGGTTAGTGCTCCCATAGGCAAAGGACGAGATGGACGAGAAACTAACGGCAGGAGATGTTGGCCTTCTTGATTCCTCAGTGTACACATGAGCTCCTGCCATACTCACCGTTCAGCACTAGTCAAGCTGAGAATCTACAGCAACAAGACAGATCTGTGATGCGCGGCGACGAGCCGTATATTCAATATAACATACCACTTGTCTCCTATAGGCTATACTGCAGAACAGGCTCCAGATATTGATCTTCTCCTTGCTCATTTCTCCTCTTAATCACATTATCAACAATGTTTCTTTCCAAGAGGTTTTTAAGTCGTTTCAAACCCGTCCAAATGTTCTAGATACAATCTCCTTATTTTCTAATTTTCACATATACCTGGTTGTGCAACCACATCCCTCCACCTGTAAAATGAAGCCTGCTGGATGGGTATAACCATGGGTAGATACACTATAGAAATATCCAATTCAGCTACTATCGGACCCTAGGAGAAAACGGGCCAAGCCCTATTTGGATGCCAACCCTGTACCGTACAGTTAGCAAACAAAGGAGTGGGGACCTGGCGCAACGGTCAAGGAACGTGCATGGAGGGGAACAAACATCAGATGCTTGTTTTAGGTTGCAAAATCTAGCACCACAATGGGGGTCCAGTTTGATTTTTTGATGTGGGGTCCATGAGCAACCTTTGTCAAAAATGTGAAGCATAAAAACATAATTCTAGGGACAGTGGTGCGGAGGGGGTTAACACTGGATGTTACCAGGTGTTGAAACTTTTTGTGTCTTCCACTACTTTCCATAGAAGAGGGCAGGGCTCAGCAGAAAGGACCTCCCACTGCCTAATAGATTTACGTAATAGATGGCATACGTTAGCTCATAGGTGGCAAAGATTTGCTTTTCGATGCCAAAGGCACCTCTTTAAACCTTTTAGTGGGTTTAGTGGTGTGGTGGCAGCTGCATGGGAATTTGGGGTCCTTTTTTATTATTTTATTTATTTTTTAGAAAATCCCTATACGGCAGATTTATTACTCCTATAGATGGCGTAAGTTTAGACCGGCTGTCTAGACACGCACTACATTTATCCTAGGGGCTCAGGATTTACGATAAATGTCACACACGGATAGACACTTTTGTCTAACTCTATACCGACTATTGATTGGATTAATTTGAGTCAGAAATTTAAATCAGAATTGTTCTGCAATTTTGGCACATTATGCTACATATTAAGACGCACCCATTTCCCCCGCAAAGTCACACCCATATTAAGCCACTCCCCCTATTTGGCTAGGCACAAACAATTTCTCTAAACTTACATGTGACAGCTGCATTCAATTTTAGTGCAATTTAGGCCAAAATCTGCCTGGGCTCACATATGCCCCCTTTCCTGCAAAGCGACACCCCTTTTGAGTTAATCCACACCCCTTGTTAGGCTAGGTGAGTCAAACTGCACCATATTCTGTACACTAGTAAATGTGGATTACTCACTTAAAGGGGTTGTCCAGTTTCAGAGCTGAACACGGACATATCCCCTTCTTCCCCCACTCAGTCCCTATGACATGAGCATTTCATGCTCCAAGGCTCTCCTTTGACCTGCGCTGAATCGAGTTGGACAAGGACTTTTTCTGGCGTTCCGGTCATGTACCGGGCTCTCCATGGGTAAGCCAGACAGAGGCTTCCGCCTAGAGGTGAGCCCGGTGATGTCACCGGCACTAATGGGCGGGCTTTAGCGCTGCCCTAGCCTGTAAAACTTCACCAGGAACACTGCTAGGTGGGAGCCTCCACCTAGCACTAAAAAATGTAAACAAAAAGCCCTTGCCTTGCAAGATACAGCGCAGGACAAGGGAGAGCATCGGAGCATGAAATTCTCATGTCAGAGGGGCTGCCCAGTTGAAAACGGGGATATGTCCGGGTTCAGAGCCCCTTTAACCACTTCACATCCGCCCATAGGATATAAACGTCCTATGGGTGGATGTTTATCTCTCAATGGGCGTTCAGCTGGGCAACTCAGATAAAAGGCAGGGACAGTTCCCTGTCTTCTAGATCGCTGTATACACAGTAGGGTTGTTTCGGGTATCGAATTTTTGATACCCAGTCAATACTTTTGTCTGGTATCGACTTCAATACCGGGATTTGCCTTTTTCGATACTAGGCTTCGCTATTGCGCAGTCTAGTATCATAACAAGGAGTGCGCTGCTCTGAGCGCGCTTCGTGTTCTCCTCAGCAGCACAGGGGAGAAGGAAGCAGTCTCTCCCCCCTGTGCCACTGCTGCCACCAATGAGGAGAGGGGCGGGCGCACTGCCCCACAAATAAAAGTAAAAGTTTAATACAAATCCTGCGATCGGCGGCAGTTAATCCCTCAGGTGCCGAACCCGCCTCCTGTATAAAATGTTAATTATCATTGGTGGCGCAGTGCACCCTCCCCCTTTCTCCCCAGTATTAAAATAATTGGTAGCCAGTAAAACGGCTAGGGCAGTGCTAAAGCCCGCCCATCAGAGCCGGTGACGTCACCGAACACACTGGCGGGCGAAAGTTTCCGACCGACAGTGTGTTATTATAAACAAAAGAGCCCGTACCCTGGGCGATCTAGCGCAGGGCAAGGGAGCGCATCGGAGCATGAGATGTTCCGATGCTAGCCTCAGGGGGGCTGCCTAGGTGAAAATAAGGGTATGTCCGGGTTCAGCTCTGAACCTGGACCACCCCTTTAACTTAAGTATAAATCACCCCCTTTCCCAATTTTACATATAAAATATATAAACAATAAATAAAAAAACAAATTACATATTGCCATGTCCCAAAAAGTCCAAACTATTAAAATATTTTAAAAAAATGTCCTATGCGGTGAGCGCCATAATAGAAAGAAAATAAATAAAAACTGCGCGTTTTGCCATTTTTTTTGTCACCTTGTCCTCCCAAAAAATAGGATAGGGCTGTTCTATTATAGGCCGGACGTTCCATAAAATGTGCAATGCACGCAGCTTTTTTTGGTGTTTTATTTTTTTCGCGTGGTTTCAAATGGTATAGAGTATCGCAATACTTTTTATGGTATCGAAACCTAATCAAAATTTTGGTATCGAAACAACCCTATACAGATGAGTAAGCGCTATCCGCTTCCAGTCCCGGCCCGGTGGTCATGTGACTGCCGAGGCCGGGAGAGTGCAGGAGCTGTCGGGTCTTCCATAGACCAGAATCAGCTCTGCACTACAGCGCTGTATTCTGCTGTACAGCCTCTCTGGGGGGTGTATTTTCCCAATTAAGTAATAAATAAAAAAAATGTAAATAGAAAAAATAAAATAAAATAGACATATTTGGTATTGCCGCGTTTGTAACGATCGGATCTATAAATATATCACATGATCCACCCCGTCCGATAAACACCATAAAAAATTAAAATAAAAACTGTGTAAAAAAAAGCCACTTTAGTCACCTTACTTTACAAAAAGTTCAACTCCAAAAGGGTTAACAAAGTTTGTAAAATCAGTTTTGAGTAACTTGAGGGGTGTAGTTTCATTAATGGGGGTTTCCACTATGTAAGCCCCACAAAGTGACTTCAGACCTTTGTATATTTTCTTAAAAATTTTAAGAATTGCTTCTAAAATTCTAAGCCTTCTAACGTCCCAAAAAAATAATATGTCATTTACAAAATGATGCCAACATAAAGTAGACATACAGGGAATGTTAAGTACTGTAATAAATATTTTAATAGGTGCGCATTCATACTTGAAGGTGCCACTCAGTCGGCGCCTGCGCTCCTGAACATAGAAGCCCAATAGCTTAGGTAGGTTTAGCGTAGGACCCGCCTGACCTGAGACCACCTTGGCGCTTGCTAGACGGGCACAGATGTGTTTTGATCTAAATATATTGGCTAAGTGTCTCAGATATTATCATATCAGAGTGAGGGCTTGGTCCATATATAGTGCTTGCATCTACTTTACTAAGTGCAGTATTATCTTATTTCTGTGATTTTCTTGATATAACTTAGCCTTAAAGGGGTTGTCCAACCCTTTACACCTTCAGGACAGGTTATCACTACCTGATCAGCGGGGTCAGATACCCTGCATTCCCACCATTCTGTTCTGAGGTAGCTCCGATGCCAGAATTTGGAGCCGACTTCTGATCTGTAGGGGTCCAAGAAGTAGGACCCCACCTCCCCCAACCAGGTAGAGATGGCTTACCCTAAAGATAGGCCATCATATGTGAAGGCTTGGACAACCCTTTACATTTTCAGGACAGGTTATCACTACCTGATCAGCGGGGTCAGATACCCTGCATTCCCACCATTCTGTTCTGAGGTAGCTCCGATGCCAGAATTTGGAGCCGACTTCTGATCTGTAGGGGTCCAAGAAGTAGGACTTCACCTCCCCCAACCAGGTAGAGATGGCTTACCCTAAAGATAGGCCATCATATGTGAAGGCTTGGACAACCCTTTTAAATGATATTGTGTTCTACAGCTACCTGTTCTGATATAAATAACTAGGCACATAACTGACTGAAATGAACATCAACGTTCTCCTGAACAGCTCGAGCGAGCAGGTTAGAGAAGTCTGTGCCATCTGAAACACAAGTGGACGTCAGCCTGGTAAGATCAGTTCTAGCAGAGGGGACTAATAAAGTACTTACTGCAGAATAGACATAGCTAAGGGACCCTGCCCGGCACCTCAAAACCACCAACACCAAGGGCACCACAACCGACATCAGGCAGAAGATCCCAAGAACCAGGGAGTGCCCTGAAGGGAAGAACAGGTGCACCCGTCTCATCACTGCATGGCCCAGGGTGCGTCAGAACATTGAGTACTATTACTCCCATCCTACATCTCCGCCCCTGTGGCTCGCTGCACTTATTTCAGAAGCCTCTTGATAATAAACTTATCACAAAGCGTCCTCCCTGTGCTGGTACCCTCAGCAAATCAGCTGCACTCTGTGGGGAGCCTTGGAAGTAAGTGTTATCTTTCCCTGCAGCACCTCCACAGGAGAAATTAAGCATTACATGGTGTCCATTCAAACCAATGGGTTGTCTGTGTAACATAGGGTAGGACAGGTCCTCCAGAGAGAGTGAGGCTCTTTGTAACTGCTCTCCCCCTGTCCTCCGAAGCCATTAAATCAATTACTATGGAGTGACATTATTAGAAATTCTATATTCCTGAGAGGAATTGGGGGCATGGCAGCTAGCCTAGGTGAGATCCTGAGCCTGATAAAACAACTGCTTCTACACATCACAGGAGCCTCCTGCTTTTCTGTAAGTGTCACTTATCCCTTCTTATCAGCTTTCTGAGCTCGAAGAAAATAAAACATAGTGGGAAGTGAGGTCACTGCATACAGTACTGGCAGAAGAGAGACGCCCTCTGCTTCTGAGAGAAATGCATCTAGCTGTGTAGATGAAACAGGGAATAATATGGCTAAAAGAGACTTTAGGGAAGCCCAAGAATAACTGTTCCTTCACAGTCATGATCATAAGAAGCACAGCCATTATGTAAACTTTTTTTGAAAACTCATTTTCACGGAAAATAATTTTGTAAAAGATTGGGTGCAGCAATATGGGGGCACAAAGAGTCCCCCAGAGAGTCCCCCAGAGACAGACGCATCAGAGCTCCAGATACTGGGAAAGAGTGAAAAGTGTTAAAAAACGTCCTTCCCGTCCTGACAGTAAAAAAGCCCAGGTAACCCCCACAATGAAGCGCCGCTCCACAGCGTCTACGGAAAGCAATGTCTGCAGCACAAGATGAATACATTTCAAAAAATATTTCCACTCTGTTATTTTCCTTTTTTTCTGCTGCGATACAGCTGGCGGCCCACGAAACAGATGTGCGGCGGTTTTATACGGCGAGTGTATCAGATATATTTACACCTATAATATCCATTTATAATACCGCCTCCTCCTCGGGGGATCACAGATGACAGCTTCCCTCTGCTGCCACTGACAGCGCGGGCAAATAAGAGGAGGGAGGCGCAGTCATCGAGGGGGGGGGGGGGGGGCGGAAGTAACTTATAGGGGGGACGTCAGGGAATCCACACAGCTACTGTAAGTCGTCCTACCAACAGTACCAACCCAGAACTGGGCACACCAGCATCCTCTGCCCTAGCCCACCCAATGGCTATGATGGGAGTAGTTGTTTTTATGTTACACTGCAATAGATAGATAGATAGATAGATAGATAGATAGATATGGAATAATTAGATAGATAGATAGATGATAGTTTGATAGATAGATAGATAATAGATATAATAAATAGATAGATAATAGATAGATAATTAGAAGGATAGAGATATATACAGTAGATAGATATAGATAATAGATAATTGGTATATAGATAAATAGATATATACAGTAGATAGATATGGGATAATTAGATGATAGACAGATAGGATATATACCGTAGATAGATATGGGATAATATATAGATAATTAGAAGGATAGAGATATATACAGTAGATAGATATAGATAGCTATAGATACAGTAGATAACAGATAGATAATTAGATAGATAGATAGATAGGATATATACCGTAGATAGATATGGGATAATAGATAGATAATTAGAAGGATAGAGATATATACAGTAGATAGATATAGATAGCTATAGATACAGTAGATAACAGATAGATAATTAGATAGATAGAAGGATATATACCGTAGATAGAGATAATAGATAGATAATTAGAAGGATAGAGATATATACAGTAGATAGATATAGATAGCTATAGATACAGTAGATAACAGATAGATAATTAGATAGATAGATAGATAGGATATATACCGTAGATAGATATGGGATAATAGATAGATAATTAGAAGGATAGAGATATATACAGTAGATAGATATAGATAGCTATAGATACAGTAGATAACAGATAGATAATTAGATAGATAGAAGGATATATACCGTAGATAGAGATAATAGATAGATAATTAGAAGGATAGAGATATATACAGTAGATAGATATAGATAGCTATAGATACAGTAGATAACAGATAGATAATTAGATAGATAGATAGATAGATAGATAGATAGGATATATACCGTAGATAGATATGGGATAATAGATAGATAATTAGAAGGATAGAGATATATACAGTAGATAGATATAGATAGCTATAGATACAGTAGATAACAGATAGATAATTAGATAGATAGAAGGATATATACCGTAGATAGAGATAATAGATAGATAATTAGAAGGATAGAGATATATACAGTAGATAGATATAGATACAGTAGATAACAGATAGATAATTAGATAGATAGAGATAAATGATAGGTAGGTTTAGTTAACCCTTCACTCTAGGGCAGATGCTGGCAGACATACCTCTGCAGCACCCAGCGGTAAGTGCTCCCCCCATTCTCACACACAACTGTTCCCCGGACACAAAGCGCCATGTGCCGCCTCCGTGCCGGGCTCTGAAGTAAGTGCCACCTGAGAGGCCGGGCACCTCCTGCCGCAACTAACCCTCCTGTGTGAAAAAAGCCCGGGGTAATAAGAGGAGCCAGGCACGTTCATTAACAAGGAGTGTCAGCTCATCCAGGTGACAAGGCTGCAGCGGGCTCCACGCTCCGGCACCCCACGGGTTAAGGCAGCCTCCCATCATCCATCGCAGAGCGTGCATTCTGAGAGTTGTAGTAGAGAGGGGTCTTACCTCTACATTGAAATACTGCCGCTCTGCAGACACAGCACATACAATCCAAAGCAAGGCTTGCCCAAAAAGCACCAATGAATGGGAGAAATCCAGCGCCCTGATCCAGACCATGGTGAGCCCTCAGCAGTCCGTCTCCTCGTCCTTCAGCAAGTGCACGATCACTGGCCGGGCATGAGAGGGGCTCCACAGGGGCACAGGGGCATCATTCATAGCCAGCTGCCAGGGGTGGAGGAGAGAGGCCTGTGTGCCCAGCCTGCCTCCCTGCTTCCCTCTGAGCTCAGTCTCCTCTACGGGAATGTCCATCCTTCATCAGCACAACTCCTCCTCCGGAGCTGCCGAGTCCTCCAAGACTGGAGGGAAGGAAACAGCCTCCCCCTCCTCCTCCTCATTCATCTGGAGCTGGAGATGGAGTAAAAATCACACAAAGCTGGGAGGATGGGGTTGATACTGCAGGGGACATACCTGTAGGGGTTGTGTCACTTCAGACAATGGCATTTATCATGTAGAGAAAGTTAATACAAGGCACTTCCTAATGTATTGTGATTGTCCATATTGCCTCCTTTGCTGGCTGGAGTCATTTTTCCATCACACTATACACTACTCGTTTCCATGGTAATGTCCACCTTACAATGGTGGTCGTGCTTACACCAAATAGGGAACAGCACAGGTCTTTGGTGGCCGGGACCGTGTGACTGCGCATAGGCACGCATGCACAGCAGCTCCCATCATGGACACCTCGTAGCTGCGCCGCAGCAGTGGTCATATTGGAAACAATCACTGTATAATGAAGGACGCTTCCGTTCTTTTGCCCATAGACTTGTATTATGACGGAATGCAGTTCCGTTTGCTTTCCGTCCTAATAAAAGTCTATAGGAAAGCATAACGGATCCGTCTGTCGACAGGACTTTGTTTTCCGTCCCTCATTACGGGACCCAGACTAATCTGTTTTGATTCCCATAGACTATTAGGACGGAGAACAAACGGAATGCCTTTTAAAGGCTTCCGTTTTGCATTTCGGCATAATACAAGTCTATGGGCAGAGGAACGGATCCGTCCTTCCGTCTTATGGATTCCATTATTTTCCGTTATAACCATGTTATAACGGAAAGCCATAACGGAATCCCTAACGCTAGTGTGAACCCACCCTAAGTGCAATGCCCCCATTGCTCCTAGAGGCTCATTTGCAAATATTTAAACATCATTTGTAGTGTTGAGCAAAGCGAAGCATTCGAAGAAGAATTTGGTCCAAAGTTTAGAAAAAATTTGCAAGCGCTCATGTGCTAGGGACAGTGCTGCTGAAAACGATTGATAGAAGAATATTGGAGAAGGAGAGTGTATGGCCGTCTGCATCACGTTCTAGTGCACCGACATTCAGAGTTAGGGTCCATTCACACGTCCGCAAGTGTTTTTGAGGTCCGCAAATTGCGGATCCGCAAAACACGGACACCGGCCATGTGCGTTCTGTATTTTGCGGACTGCACATGGTCAGCAATTTAATAGAAATGCCTTTTATTGTCCGTCTCTGCGGACAAGAATAGGACATGTTCTATTTTTTGCGGAACGGAAGTGCGCATGCGGAACGGAAATGCCGATGCGGACAGCACATAGTGTGCTGTCCGCATCTTTTCCGGCCCCATTAAAAATGAATGGGTCCGGATGCATTTTGCGGACGTGTGAATGGACCCTTAATCTGTCACATTGCGGATTCAGTTACTGTACACTACAGACAGTTTACAAGGCCCTCCAAAAGAACAGACAGTGGCACAAATATTGCTGTAGCCGGCACAAAGCGCAGCAGCAGAAGGGTGGCAGCAGCAGCAGGCCGGAGCTGCCACTGTCATCCAGCGGTCGTGTTTTGACCAACTATCCAGCTGTACTAAAATGGTTGACTCGCTCTTTACCATCTCAGGTGACATCAGATACACACAGCCAGGAATCGGTGGGTTCCTCTGACACCACACTTAGTTGGCATGGCCCAGGAACACCTGTGTGCTCTCACCTGTCCTGCCTCTTGCTTTTGCTGCTCCTTCTGCTCGGGAAGCAATGATAACGGCTGGATCTGCTCCGCTTTTCAGCGAGGATGAGCTTTGTGAGGACAGTCAGCAGTTACAGGCCTGCACGGACATGAAGGAGAAGTCTGCTGCGGACTCCTTTAGGCGTACAACTAGCGATAATGACAGCCGGGTGGGAGCAAGCACGTGTTGCAAGAGGCCAGGGACGTGCCCAAGGGACCGATGAGGATGACACAAGTGATGACCAAACATTTGTAGATGATGGTGTAGCTGATTGCACATGGGAGCCGGGCGAAGAGTAGTGTTGAGCGCGAATATTCGTATTACGAATTTATATCGGGAATATCGGTACTTCAACAATTTGCGAATATTTAGAATATAGTGCTATATATTCGTAATGACGATTTTTTTTTTTTTAACACAGTACACATCAGGGGATCATCCCTCCCTTCTTCTAGCTTGTGGGCCAATGAGAAGGCTTTGTCACAGCTTAGCAACATCCCTAGCAACCAATAGGAAAGTTACCTACCCCTTCACTCAGCAGCAGCCATTTTGTGGAGTTTCATGTGAGAGAGAGGAGCTGAATACTGTGCTGTGCTTTTTTAAATTACTTTCTAAATCGCATATAATATTCCAGATAGTTAGTGTTAGATAGTAATAGGGAATTGTGTATCTGAATAGCGGAGAGGGTCCAGAGCAGGGTGTAGTGTAGGTTATAGAGATAGTTCGCTGAAATATACACTCACCTAAAGAATTATTAGGAACACCTGTTCTATTTCTCATTAATGCGATTATCTAGTCAACCAATCACATGGCAGTTGCTTCAGTGCATGTAGGGTTGTGGTCCTGGTCAAGACAATCTCCTGAACTCCAAACTGAATGTCAGAATGGGAAAGAAAGGTGATTTAAGCAATTTTGAGCGTGGCATGGTTGTTGGTGCCAGACGGGCCGGTCTGAGTATTTCACAATCTGCTCAGTTACTGGGATTTTCACGCACAACCATTTCTAGGGTTTACAAAGAATGGTGTGAAAAGGGAAAAACATCCAGTATGCGGCAGTCCTGTGGGCGAAAATGCCTTGTAGATGCTAGAGGTCAGAGGAGAATGGGCCGACTGATTCAAGCTGATAGAAGAGCAACGTTGACTGAAATAACCACTTGTTACAACCGAGGTATGCAGCAAAGCATTTGTGAAGCCACAACACGCACAACCTTGAGGCGGATGGGCTAGAAGACAGCAGAAGACCCCACCGGGTACCACTCATCTCCACTACAAATAGGAAAAAGAGGCTACGATTTGCACAAGCTCACCAAAATTGGACTGTTGAAGACTGGAAAAATGTTGCCTGGTCTGATGTGTCTGGATTTCTGTTGAGACATTCAAATGGTAGAGTCAGAATTTGGCGCAAACAGAATGAGAACATGTATCCATCATGCCTTGTTACCACTGTGCAGGCTGGTGGTGGTGGTGTAATGGTGTGGGGATGTTTTCTGGGCACACTTTAGGCCTCTTAGTGCCAATCGGCCATCATTTAAATGCCACGGGCTACCTGAGCATTGTTTCTGACCATGTCCATCCCTTCATGACCACCATGTACCCATCCTCTGATGGCTACTTCCAGCAGGATAATGCACCATGTCACAAAGCTGGAATCATTTCAAATTGGTTTCTTGAACATGACATTGAGTTCACTGTACTAAAATGGCCCCCACAGTCACCAGATCTCAACCCAATAGAGCATCTTTGGGATGTGGTGGAACGGGAGCTTTGTGTCCTGGATGTGCATCCCTCAAATCTCCATCAACTGCAAGATGCTATCCTATCAATATGGGCCAACATTTCTAAAGAATGCTATCAGCACCTTGTTGAATCAATGCCACGTAGAAATAAGGCAGTTCTGAAGGCAAAAGGGGGTCCAGCACCGTATTAGTATGGTGTTCCTAATAATTCTTTAGGTGAGTGTATAATCCATATAGTTAGTGTTGGATAGTGTAGGGTATAGTGTGTGGCAAGAGAATAAATGTGCATAGGAGAGAGATTTCTCTGCTGTCCATACATACATGCTACAGACATAGTGCTGTGATGTCACAACAATACTAAGTTCAGTAATCAGTATTATGTTGTCAGACCTGATTAACCCCTTAAGGACGTAGGGCGTACCGGTACGCCCTATTTCCAGAGTCCTAACTTACGTCCTAAAATTAAATAGAGATTCCGGCGCCGCGGGGGCTAATCGCAACCGGATGCCGGCTGAAATCATTCATGATTTAATGCCGGCAGGTGGTGTAGGAGGGGGGGAAGTTGTGGGCGGTGCGGCAGGCGGGATCGCGATCCCCCGCCCGCCTCCTCTTGAAAATTCGTTGGCGTCTAGTGGTTATACCAGGTACCCTGGTATAGAGGGCTGACATCTGTGCAGATGTCAGCTGTTTAACCCTTTCCATACCGCGGTCCGTACGGACCGCTGTATGGAAAAGGTTAACTGTCAGGGTCAGGGAGCTCCCTCCCTCTCCCATCGGGGGGCTGCTGTGCCTTTGCAGCCCCTGATGGAGAGGGAGAGAGCCCCCCGACAGCCCCGTCCTCACCCTTCCCCGTCTGCGAAGTTGTGGCAGACGGGGAAGGTTCCCATGGCAACAGGACGCCTTCTCAGGCATCCTGCTGTCCATGGTGCTGAACAGATCTATGCTAAAGGCATAGATCTGTTCAGACAAAGTGTAAAGTAAAATACAGTACAGTACCCTATATAGAGTACTGTACTGTATTATACAGACATTAGACCCACTGGATCTTCAAGAACCAAGTGGGTCTGGGTCAATTTTTTTTTTAAAAAAGTGAAAAAAGTTAAGATAAAAAAATCACATTTATCACTGAATAAAAAAATAAAAAATAAAATACACTACACATATTAGGTATCGCCGTGTCCGTAACGACCTGATCTATAAAACGGTCATGTTACTTTCCCCGCACAGTGAATGCCATAAAAATAAAAAAAATTAAAACTATGAGAAAATTGAAATTTTGCCCACCTTACTTCCCAAAAAAGGTAATAAAAGTGATCAAAAAAGTCGCATGTACGCCAAAATAGTACCAATCAAACCGTCATCTCATCCCGCAAAAATCATACCCTACCCAAGATAATCGCCGAAAAACTGAAAAAACTATGGCTCTTAGACTATGGAAACACTAAAACATGATTTTTTTTGTTTCAAAAATGAAATCATTGTGTAAAACTTACATAAATAAAAATTAAGTACGGTATATATATTAGGTATCGCGCATCCGTATCGACCGGCTCTATAAAAATATCACATGACCTAACCCCTCAGGTGACCACCGTAAAAAACATAAAAATAAAAACGGCGTAAAAAAAGCCATTTTTTGTCATCTTACGTCACAAAAAGTGTAATAGCATGCGATCAAAAAGTCATATGCACTCCAAAATAGTCATCTCATCCTGCAAAAAATGAGATCCTACTTAAGATAATCGCCTAAAAACTGAAAAAACTATGGCTCTTAGACTATGGAGACACTAAAACATTTTTTTGGTTTTAAAAATGAAGTCATTGTATAAAACTTACATAAATAAAAAAAATTGTATACATATTAGGTATCACCGCGTCCGTGACAACCTGCTCTATAAAATTACCACATGATCTAATCTGTCAGATGAATTTTGTAAATAACAAAAATAAAAACGTGCCAAAAAAGCTATTTCTTGTTACCTTGCCTCACAAAAAGTGTAATATAGAGCAACCGAAAATCATATGTACCCTAAACTAGTACCAACAAAACTGCCACCCGATCCCGTAGTTTCTAAAATGGGGTAACTTTTTTGGAGTTTCTACTCTAGAGGTGCATCAGTGGGGCTTCAAATGGGACATGGTGTAAAAAAAAACCAGTCCAGCAAAATCTGCCTTCCAAAAGCCGTATGGCATTCCTTTCCTTCTGCGCCCTGCCGTGTGCCCGTACAGCAGTTTACGACCACATATGGGGTGTTTCTGTAAACTACAGAATTAGGGCCATAAATAATGAGTTTTGTTTGGCTGTTAACCCTTCCTTTGTTAGTGGAAAAAATGGGTTAAAATGGAAAATTAGGCAAAAAAATGAAATTCTAAAATGTCATCCCCATTTGCCAATAACTTGTGCAACATCTAAAGGGTTAACAAAGTTTGTAAAATCAGTTTTGAATACCTTGAGGGGTGTAGTTTATAGAATGGGGTCATTTTTGGGCAGTTTCTATTATGTAAGCCTCGCAAAGTGACTTCAGACCTGTAGTGGTCCCTAAAAATTGGATTTTTGTAAATTTCTGAAAAATTTCAAGATTTTACTTCTAAGCCTTGTAACATCCCCAAAAAATAAAATATCATTCCCAAAATAATTCAAACATGAAGTAGACATATGGGGAATGTAAAGTCATCACAATTTTTGGGGGTATTACAGAAGTAGAGAAACTGAAACTTAGAAATTTGCAAATTTTTCCAAATTTTTGGTAAATTATGTATTTTTTTATGCAAAAAAATTATTATTTTTTTACTTTATTTTACCAGTGTCATGAAGTACAATATGTGACGAAAAAACAATCTCAGAATGGCCTGGATAAGTCAAAGTGTTTTAAAGTTATGGGCACTTAAAATGACACTGGTCAGATTTGCAAAAAATGGCAAAGTCCTTAAGGTGAAATAGGGCTGAGTCCTTAAGGGGTTAAAGGTGAAGTTGTATGTATTGCGCTAAAATATTCGAATCAATAGTGGCAATTTGCGCGATCTCGAATACTTTGAAAAACCATCTGCATATAAAGCTATTGTTATGACATGCATGGAATTTTTATCTAAAACAGTGCTGTAATGTACAATTACTTACCGTGATCAGGAGTTCTTCCTCACTATCTCGAAAGTTGCTGCCAACCATTTTCATCACTTATGTAGCTAATAGTACGTGAGCGCGCGCGCATAATAGCGCAATCGAAAAGAATATCACAAATCCACGAATATTTGGCGAATATTTGCCTAAATATTCGTGATATATCTCAAATTTTAATATTGCCCCTGCCGCTCATCACTAGTGAATAGGGGGCATTATCATCAGGGGGCAAGAGTGGCAGGGTGCCTGTGAGACAGCAAAGTGTCAGCATGCCTGTGAGCCAGCAGGGTGGAAGAGTGGGAGATCTGGAGTCAAATGCGGGAGGGGTACCCCGTCTGCTACTCAGGAGACTACCTAAGAGGAACACACTAGCAGTGCACGGGTTCATAAAAGCAGCGACAGGCAGTCCAGCGCGGATAGGTGGGGGTAAAATGCCATACTTGGCAGTGTGCCTGGGGGACGTTCCGGAGGAGGTATGCAGCAGCAGGATGTGTGGGCAGAAGGTGAGGCGCGTCCAACAACCCATTCCATATATTCTCCACCATGACATACGGGTATACCTGATTTATAGCAATTTGTGGCAAATTAATTTGGAAGGAATCAAATTTCTTGGCTAAAGTTGGCGAAGTTGCTGAATCGAATTTTCCAAAACTTTGCTCATCTCTACTGGTAACTCTTGGAACTAAAGGAGAACAGCTCTTGAGTTCATGGGATCGGAGTCTCTCAAGCAGCGAGAGCAGGGAGGATTAGTGGAATGGGAGTTTTGGCGCAGATAGAAGTTGTAGTGGTGCACGGTGGCTGTCCTCAATGAAACGCACCCTGGGGCCATGCCATTAATGAAGCAGGGGCGTCGTTAGGTCAAAACATTCGGGGCTTGAGCCCCAGATGTTTTGTCCAGTGGCCCGAATGTTATGTTGGCCTGGTAGCATATTTTTTTTTTATTTGGCTATTCCAGGGCCCTTTATTATTGATTGGACCCTGGGCAACCCACCACAGATCATAAACCCCACCCCCCTTGTACTTGTTCCGCTGATCCGGTACTTGCGGGCTGCGCAGGTATGAGTTCAATCACTTCTGTGCGCAATCCTGTTCTGCAGTGCGTGATCTCGCGAGACCTGCCGCGGGAGGTCATTGGTCTCGCGAGATCACGCACCACAGGACAGGATTACACACCAAAGTGACTGAACTCATGACCGCGCAGCCTGCGAATAGCGGATCAGCGGAACAAGCACAAGGGGGGTGGGGGGATGATCTGTGGGGTTTCCCAGGGTCCACTCCCAGCAATAGTAAAGGGACCAAGCATAGATTTCTGCAGTGGTGAGGAAATGAAGCATAACAGATATTGGAAAGTTACCGAATGTTGTATTATATAATGACTGCAGTCTGCAGTACAGCACTTCATTTGCGTAAACCAGAACACCCCTTTAAGCATGCCTTTAATGTGCAATTTCAACACAGTGGGCTTGTGCCCCGGATGTTTTCAGACCCTAGCAACGCCCCTGGAATGAAGGGCATACTTTTTGTATTGGGGCTCAGAAAGTTATCAGAACTGGTGTAAAGGAAAACCGGTTTAGTGGCCTATAGCAATCAATCAGATTCCACCTTTCATTCTTCAGAGCTCCTTTGGGAAATGAAAGGTGGAATCTGATTGGTTGCTATGGGCTACTAAGCCGGTTTTCCTTTACACCAGATTTGATAAATCTTCCCCACAACCTATCTAAGGCTGTATACATAAAATCAAGTTATATAGCATCTATCTAAATCCAGAAGACTTCTCAAATAAACCAAAGGCGTGCATTTCCGTTCTCATTACCTCTTTGTGCGATTCCCAGGCTGAGGGGTGCGGATCTTAGTTCGAATGGCCAATCCATCTCCAAAATGTGGTGGACCCCCGAAGCAATATAGCCCTTCCACAAGGAGCAAAGTCCAAAACCATAGACGTGTTACCTTCACTGTCACACACTGTTCCTTATGGTGCTAAACAGTCTGTGAATATCTGTTCTCTTTATCTCAAGAGTTTGTCCTCAGTATGTAGGGATGGAGGATCCCTGTAGTAGGCTTCACACTGCTCACACCCATGCAATCCTCACACTTCAGCTGCCAATGCCAGACTCTCTGGCTGATGAAATCAGACTACACAGCTCCTCCCTCAGAGCTTGCTCCTGCTGAGTATCTAAGCTGTTTTCCCATTTTCTTGGAATCACATTCAAACCATGGAAAGTGCATTAACCCTTAATGGTAGATATTTACCATTTTAGCAGTGAATTAACTCTTTAGCATGATCCACTGGTTCACTGCACTGGTAGCCAACCAAGGGAACCCATCTATGACATCCAAATGCCCTAAAGGAGAGTATGGTCAGGTGTTGCTTTCATCCCTTTAAGATAATGCAATTACTTTAACTCAGGATTTGTGCTATGCCACCTTCTCACACAGCAGATTTTGTCGCAGAAATTTCTACGCCTGAAAATCAGTTCCATTTATCTGAATGGGGTTTGCAAAAATATACCAGCCCCAAAGAATGGAACAGATTTTTGTAATAAACTCTGCCAGAGGTGAAGGTACACTGACAAAAGTCCGCTCTGCTACATCTGTATAAAAAGATTTTTACACAATAGTTAAATAACATTTTCCGATGTATTGTAAAGCCCTGAGTTGAATATTTTAGGGTGCCAATGTAACATCCCAGAGTTATGTTACAAAACTCTTTTACCCCGCTACAACCTGTTAAGTGTATCTGCATTGTCATCCTGTGTAATTTAATATCACATCTTCACTAATGTGCATTGGAATTCTTGTTAAATGTATTTGCTGTAATTTCCATGTACACCAGCAGATGGCAGCAATGTGTTTAGCAGAGACTTAGTTCAGTTTAGCATATCTAGACTGGAATAGTACATTCCAGTCTAGCTCCCCCCTCTTTGAGGAGATGTGGAATGTTCCCACATCCTGCCTCATGGGGAGGAAAGGAAGTTAGAGTGAGTGTGCCAGCCACCCCTGCTAGGGGAAGGCTATGCTAGTAGGAGCTCCCAGTTCTAGGGATCCCAAACTAGGATCGTGTCTCGGCTGAGACCAAAGATCATCATTCCCAGTCTGAGCCCTTCAGCTTCAGCTGGTGACAAGCAAGCAGCCACCTCCAGAACTCCAGTAAGAACCATACCCTGTGAGCACAACTGTGAGTACCATCCAGAGACCAGGAGAAGCTAAATTCCTCCTCAGCTAGTCAGTCCCATACACAGCAGAAGATAGCGCAGAAGATATAAATTCCTGCCACATTAAAGAGCCACAAGCAGACTACTTATCCCGCAAAAGAGCTCCAGGCACATGATAGAAGCAGGAGATAGATTCCTGCCACACATTGCCAATACCTGTGTCACGACCATGTTTATGGCCGTGACTCCTTGGGAGCCGCATACAGTTGCCCGCGGTTTGGGTTGTTGTGTCAACCGCAGCTGGAGGCATTTTGCTGTTTGCCTCAGGTGCGGTTGCCGCGGACAACAGGTATGTGTGCGGTTGCCTTGGAGTTGTGTGCGTGTATGTATGCACTTTTGTATGTCTGGTGTGCACTCTGTTTTATGTTTGGTGTGCACTGACATCTTTCCTTCACTGTGGTTGCCCGTGGCAACGTTTGGTTGGATGTGTACATGTGGTGGCAGTGTCCCGGCCTTCGGGCTGACTCCCAGGAAATGGTTGCCACCCATGTCGTTGCCTGCGGCAACAGCCACAGTGTGTTCTTGGGTTGGAAACTTTCCCTTTAAGTTTGTGTCTCCCTTCCCTGGTGCTGGAAGGGTTAACTCCCTTCCCAGTATGTGTGTGCTCTGGGTTGTGTTTGTTGGGTGTGGCTACTTGGGCCTATAAAGCCTCAGCGTTTAGCACATGTCTGAGGGTTGCTTCAGCCATGCTTAGCTGGAGCAGCCTCCTGTGTTTTCCACCTGCCAGTGGGGGCCACCCTTGTGGTCATAAGATTTATGTCACATTAAGTTTATGTCAAGTTTATGTGTGATGTCTATTTGATGTTTTCCTTGTTTTTCTGTGCAGCTATGGATCTGGGTCTCTGTGTGTGGATGCGGTGGGATCTTCAGCTTGCCACCACAGGGATCCAGTCAGCAAGGCTGTGGCAGGTAGGTGGAACTGGCAGCAGTTCACCTGCCATATCCATAGATCTGTTTGTGTTTCCCCTTTTCCCTGCAGCTTGGCCAGTGAGACCCCTGTTCCTCCGTGTCCAGAAGGAACAGGCCGTCTTACCCTGACTCCTAACCCAGGGACCGGTGGGAGGGTGAGTTAGGGATCCGAGATTCCTGAGCATGGGTCCTCCTACCTTAAAGGTCGGCCCATGCAGCTAGGAGTTAGGGTCAGATTAGGGATGCGATTAGGAGGTGACCTGCTCCCTAATTCTGTTGTCCTGGCCGAGCAGGGGTTAACATCATCTGGCATCGCACGGCTGAGGATTTTCCCCGTCCTCAGCCGTGACAACCTGCTGGGACTTCAGACTAATGCTGTATCTCACATGGATTACTGCTGCAACTAGTAAAGACAAGTTAGAACTTTATACCAAGT